>NC_136061.1:1476237017-1476559517 GCF_964261635.1 Lissotriton helveticus
GGGTGTATCAAAGGTTATATTAGGGTGTAAGGAGGTGCATCAGATTATTACGTGGATGATGTCATCAGTGTTGTCATCTGAGATGTCATCAGTGATGTCACTGACCATGTCATGAATGATGTAATATGTGACGTCATCAGCAGTGCATTGCGGGGGCGCAAGTGATAGTTAGCTCAACTAACTATTACGTCCCTAAAACCTATTTTTTTTTTGTAAATTTCAAAAGTTTTCTAAAGGATAATTTCAAACTATAACGTCCCGGAAACCTATGGTGTTTTCAGTGAATTTCTAAGGTTTTTTTAATGATCATTTTTAACTATGCCTACAGAGGTAGGACATGTGAAGAAAGAGGAAGAAAGGTACAGAAAGAAGCAAAATAATGCAGAAAGAGGCAACAGAAGGTCAGAAAGACTAATAAAAGTGCAGAAAGAAGCAAGAGATATGCAGAAAGAACAGAGATGCAGAAAAAGGCCCTGTTGCAAAGTCGCCCTGTGCCCCCAACTTTTTACTAACTGGTGGTAACTGACTGACTAACTAACCAGGCCCAGAGCCAGTGCTATGCAGAAAGGCACTTAGAATATAAATGTAAATGTAAATGTACAGGAATTTATATAGCGCAAATCACCAAGCGGTTTCTAAGCGCTTGCTTAGGGAACCCGTCCTGGTATTCCCCTGTGAGATAACCCCGGCAGGGTATCCGCAAGGTGAAAGCCAGGCATCCCACCGCGAGGGGCCGTTGTGGAGATTAAGCAAGCTATTGCCCAGAGTCGCAGAGTGTGAACCCGTGAATTGAGTAGGCACCGGAGCGAGAATTGTCGAGTCCATGGACATTTTAGGACTCAAGACCCCGCCAAGCCGGGAATTGAACCCTGGTCCCGGGCTGACCTCTGCTTCCAGGTCTGCCTCCTCTAACCAGTGAGCCACACTTCTCCACATATAGTGAAAACACCTACATACACTAGGGTACACTATGGGTTGGGGTACCCGTGTGATTGGCATGACCTCCCCTGTAAGGCCCTAGTATATAATAGGGCAGGGGGATTAAAACTACCTCCAAATCAGAGGTGCAGAAAGAGGTAAAGAGGTGCATCAACAGGCAGGAAAGGTGCAGAAACAGGGGTGCAGAAAGAGGCAACTGAGGTGCAGAAAGAAGTAAGAGCAGAGCAGAAAGAACCAACAGAGGTGCAAAAAGAGGCAAGATGAGGGCAGAAAAAGGTAGGAGGGATGCACAAAGAGGCAAGTGAGGTACAGAAAAGCCAGGAGGGATGCAGGATGAAGGAAGAGGAGTGCAGAAAGAGGCAAGAGAATTGCTGAAAGAAGCAAGTGAGGTTCAGAAAGAAGCAAGAGCAATATAGAAAGAACCAACAGAGGTGCTGAAAGAGGCAAAAGAGGTGCAGAAGGAGGCACGAGGGGTGCAGAAAGAGGCAAAAGAAGTGCAGAAACAAGAAACAGAGGTACAGAAAGAGGCAACAGAGGTACAGAAAAAGGAAAGAGTTGCTCAAATGGGGAAGAGGGGTGCAGAAAGAAGCAACAGAGGTACCGAAAGAGGAAAGAGCGGTACAGAAAGAAACAAGTGAAGTGCAGAAAGAGGCAAGAGCGATGCAGAAAGAAACAAGTGAAGTGCAGAAAGAGGCAAAAGAGGTGCAGAAAGACACAAGAGGTGCAGAAAGAAGAAATAGAATTTCTGAAAGAAGCAACAGAGGTTTAGAAAGAAGCAGAAAGAGGGAGAAGAGTTGCACAAAGAGGCAAGAGAGGTACAGAAAGAGGCAGGAGGGGTGCATAAAGAAGCAAGAAAAGTATAGAAAGAGGCAAGTGAGGTGCAGAAAAAAGCAAGAGCAGAAAGAACCAACAGAGATGCTGAAAGAGGCAACAGAGGTGCAGAAGGAGGCAAAAGGGGTACAGAAAAAAAGAAGAGGATTGCAGAAAGAAGCAACAGAGGTGCAGAAAAAGAGAAGGAGCATTGCAGAAAGAAGCAACAAGGGGTACAGAAAGAGTCAAGAGTGGTGCAGAAAGAGCAAAGAGGTGTAGAAAGGGGCAAGAGAGTTGTACAACTAGGGAAGAGGGGTGCAGAAAGAGGCAGCAGGGGTGCAGAAAGAATTAACAGATGCGCCAAAAGCGGCGAGAGGTGCAGAAAGAAGCAAGTGAAGTATAGAAAGAGGCAACAGAGGTGCAGACAAAGGCAACCGAGGTGTAGAATGAGGGAACAGAGGTGCAGACAAAGGCAACCGAGGTGTAGAATGAGGGAACAGAGGTGCAGAAGGAGGCACGAGGGGTGCAGAAAGAATAAAGAGGAGTGCAGAAAGAAGGAACAGAGTTGCTGAAAGAGGCAGGAGGGGTGCAATAAGAAGGAAGACAAGTGCAGAAGGAAGCAACAGGTGCTGAACGAGGCACGAAGGTTACAAAAAGAGGCAAGAGAAGTGCAGATAGGAGCAACAGAGGTGTAGAAAGAGGCAAGAGTGGTGCAGAAAAGGGAAGAGAGGTGTAGAAAGAGGCATGAGAGTTGCACAAATGGTGAAGAGGGGTGCAGAAAGAGGCAGGAGGGGTGAAGAAAGAAGTAACAGAGGTGTCAAAAGAGGCAGGGGGGGTACAGAAAGAAGCAAGTGAAGTGCAGAAAGAGGCAAAAGGGGTGCAGAGAGACACGAGAAGTGCAGAAACAAGCAAGAGAAGTGCAGTAAAGAGAAGAGAATTGCTGAAAGAAGCAACAGAGGTTTAGAAAGAAGCAAGGGAAGTGCAGAAAGTGGCATGTGAGGTGCAAAAAGAAGCAAGAGCAGTGCAGAAAGTAGCAGCAGAGGTGCTGAAAGAGGCAACAGAGGTGCTGAAAGAGGCAACAGAGGTACAGAAAGGAGCAACAGAGGTGCAGAAACAGGCAGGTGGTGCGCAGAAAGAGGCAATAGAAGTACAAAAAGAAGCAACAGAGGTACAGAAAGAGGCAAGAGTGGTACAGCAAGAGGGGAGAGAGGTGTAGAAAGAGGCAAGAGATGCACAAATAGGGAAGAGGGGTGCAGAATGAAGCAACAGAGGTTCCAAAAGAGGCAAGAGAGGTGCAGAAAGAAACAAGTGAAGTGCAGAAAGAGGCAAGTGAGGTGCAGAAAGAAGCAAGAGCAGTGCAGAAAGAACCAACAGATGTGCAAAAAGAGGCAAGAGGGGTGAAGAAAGAGGCAGGAGAGGTGCAAAAAGAAGGAAGAGAAGTGTAGAAAGAGGCAAAAGAATTGGTGAAAGAAGCAACAGAGGTGTAGAAAGAAGCAAGAGCACAAAGAACCAACAGAGGTGCAGAAGGGGGCACGAGGGGTTTAGAAAAAAGGAATTTGATTGCAGGAAGAAGCAACAGAGGTGCCGAAAGAGGCAAGAGAGGAGCAGAAAGAAGCAAGTGAAGAACAGAAAGAGGGGCCTGGCCTCGGACCACCTTTCTGCAATGCAGCTCCCTGGCGCATACTGGAGGTACCTGGTGGGCTAGTTCGATCCCAGAGACCCTCAGTATTCAAGGGGACTTTTTCCCCTAACTTAAAACTTGACACTGGGTGCCTTTGCGCAGTGGTAAAGGGAGGGGGCGGGGCCAGGGTGACATGTGCAAACACGCCCTGTGGCGCATTTTAAGTTGGGGAATTAAGTCCCCTTTAATTCTGAGAGTCCCTGGGTCTAACTAGCCCACCATGTACCTCCAGTAAGCACCACAGAGCTGCGTTGCAGAGAGGTGGTCCCATTTTACACCTCTCTGCAATGCAACTCTGTGGCACTTACTGGACATACCTGGTGGGTTAGGTGGCCCCCAGGGACCCTCAGGATTCAAGGGGACTTTATCCCCCAACTTAAAATGGCCACAGGGCGTGTTAACACACATTACCTCAGCCCCCCCCCTTCACCAGTGTGCAAATGCACGTCCTGCATACATGCTGTCTTCAACACATACAGTGAGTCACTCATTCATGCATCTATAACCCATAGACACTCATGTAGCTACTCACCAACCCATGCAGCCTCTTATATAAAAAGTGAGAGACTGATACAGATATTTACATATTTAAACATTACTCACTAACCCATTTATTCACTAAGATACACTAAGTCAGTTGTACAATCAATTTTACAAAAAAGAAAGATTCAGACACTTATATACTCATTTATTCTTCCATCGACCTTGAGATGTACATATATAAAACATTTAATTTTCAGAAAAACACACATTCACTGGATGATGTCATCAGTGATGTCATTTGAGATGTCATGAGTGATGTCACTGACCAGGTCATGAGTGATGTAATATGTGACGTCATCAGCAGTGCATTGCAGGCGCGTAAGTTATAATTAGCTGAACTAACTATAACAGGAGAATTTCTATGGTTTTGTACAAGTGAAATGTCCAACTAACTATAACGCCCATGAAACCTATGATTTTTTCAGTGAATTTCAAAGGTTTTTCAAATGCAAATTCCTAACTATAACGTGACTGAAACCTTTGGTTTTTTAAGTGAATATATATCATGAAGAAGCAACAGCGTTTCCGGAGCCCAATGCCCTTCAGGGTGGCCTCACTGCATGGGCACGGAGCAGCCCACAAACACCACACTAGCAAGACAAACAATGTGAGGCCCAATACCTTGAAAGTTGCTTTATTTCAAGAGTCTTTCCAAAGCGCCAGTTTCCTTTTTGCCCAACGTTTCAGCTTTATTGCCTTGATCACGGACAGGAACAAAAAGCGCCCAGGTGCGCTCGGGCGTAATTTTAAAGGTGTATCGCGTGACTGCATTTCCCAGCACTACCTTTCCCAAAGTGCATTGTGCATGTTACTCAATTATGAATTGGCAATCCACAAGATGTTTCTTTACCTCAGTGGTAATGTATGTTGCACAGGCACTGATGTTTGCATGGAATCGTTTTTGGTGCAGGCAGGTGAGTTCAGTCCATTTCGCAAATGTTCTTGAAGTTATTGACTTCATTAAAACAGCATCTTTTAGGCATATATATATTACCTACTGGCGGTCGCCAGTAGGTATATATAGTTAGGATTTTTTCTCTATGGGTTTTTTGAAAATTCTATGTCTAATAACTTTGGCGTTTGTGGACGGAATCGGCTGAAATTTTCAGGAAAATGGCACATTTTGTTTCTGAGCAGCCCTTGAAAATTTGGGGGGGGTTCGTCCAGTGGGGGCCGAGAAAAAAGGGGGGTCCCAAAACGTGTTTTTAACATTGAGTTTTCCATAGGGCGGTTGGCCTCACTTTTAGCCCGAACGGCTGAATGGATTTGCACGAAACTTGGCAAAATTGTAGGGACTGGTAGCCCGATGTGCCTTTTGTAGGTCTCAATATATGTGCTCCAGTGGATTTTGAGAAATTAACGTTTAAAAAAAGATATATATCTGTAACAGCGGACCGGTTAGCGCTCTGGTTCGCGGACTTTTCGCGCAACGGAGCTTTGTGAAGCGAAGCTGATTGGTTCTCCGGCGTCTGTCAACATTCCAAACAGTCCGTAGCGGCCGCCATCTTGTCTCTCGGTAGGATCGAGAGACAAGAGGAGGTCAAAACAAAGGGGGAAATAACTATAAGGGGGCATAGTAGATCCTCGCTGACCCCCTAGGTTTGATGTGGAGGTTTTAAAAGGGCCCCGCGGGGCAAAAAAAAAAAATTATAATAATAATCGAACGGCTGAATGGATTTGCACGAAACTTGGCAAAATTGTAGGGACTGGTAGCCCGATGTGCCTTTGCTAGGTCTCAATATATGTGCTTCAGTGGATTTTGAGAAATTAACGTTCAAAAAAAGATATATATCTGTAACAGCGCACCGCTTCGCGTACTTTTCGCGTTACGGAGCTTTGCGAAGCGAAGCTGATTGGCTCTCCGGTGTCTGTAAACATTCCAAACAGTACGTAGCGGCCGCCATCTTGTCTCTCGGTAGGATCGAGAGACAAGAGGAGGCCAAAGCGAAGGGGCAAATGACCATAAGGGGGCATAGTAGATCCTCGCTGACCCCCTAGGTTTGATGTGGAGGTTTTAAAAGGGCCCCGCGGGGCAAAAAAAAAAAAATAATAATAATAATCGAACGGCTGATGACCATAAGGGGGCATAGTAGATCCTCGCTGACCCCCTAGGTTTGATGTGGAGGTTTTAAAAGGGCCCCGCGGGGCAAAAAAAAATAATAATAATAATAATCGAACGGCTGAATGGATTTGCACGAAACTTGGTAAAATATTAGGGACTGGTAGCCCGATGTGCCTTTGCTATGTCTCAATATATGTGCTTCAGTGCATTTTGAGAAATTAACGTTCAAAAACAAGATATATATCTGTAACAGCGCTCCGCTTCGCGGAGATAAAATTATATCTGTATTACCTAGCTGTTGCTAACACCAGTTAGCGACGGCTAGTAGGAGATAGCGACCATCTTGGGTCCCACTTTGCATGTGAGTGATATTTATCACTAATGACATGCAAAGTGGGCATGCCAAGATGTTAGCGACTGGAAACAGTCGCTAACATCGCTATCTCCTATTATCAACTTTTGGAAATATTCGAGATAAGCGCGAATATCTCCAAAAAGTAACAGCTGCCCTGAGCAGTTCTTAGCCATGTTATCCAATGGGAGGTGGATAACATGGCTAAGAGCATTAGCTCGGTAATGCATGAATATCGCGGAGTTTTCAGCGATATTAATGCATTGCGCTCGTTTTTTATCGTATTTGCGATAAACCTTGATAATAGCAAGGTTTATCTGCGATAATTTCTGACGGTAAAAAAATCTTTGCAATGCATCGTTAGGGATAAATATCGCTTAACTTTGGTAATATGCCCCAACGTCTGTTAACGTTCGATTCGAAGGAAATCAGGAATTGTTGAAAAACATTGTGTGCGCCATCTTGTCTTTTTTCAAATGCCACACTTTTGTCGTGCACGGCAGCCATTTTAGATGCCTTGACCAGATCCACTCTGTGCACGCTGTCGATCCTTAGCATGGCTCCCCACCCTCGCAAGCATCTCCCCCAGGCAGTGGTCACCCCCGCTCTCTGTTTTATGCATGGGTAATAAACCTCCCCCCATCTGCGCTGTTCTTCCCTGAGAATCACACCCTGTGCCCGCCCGACACCTCCCTTTCGCCCTATTCACTACCGCACCCTCTGACACTCCTTTTCCTCTGTGTCCGATTGTCCAGGCCGGTCCTAGGCTATCAGCTAGCCCTGCAGATGTAGTTTATGGCCACAGCTGTAAAGAATCACCCGTCTTCAAAGGAGTTATAGTAGATCAAGGCCCACACTCGATGAGATCCGTCACAGCAGAAGCGTTGCTATTATCTGAAAACCATCCTGTATTGTGATTGGGGAGGGGACCGAGCCTGAAGCGGAAGATTCCAGGGATGACTCTTTGTACATCAAAGTTTTTACAATTATGTGTCACATTAAAAATATATAGCACTCCGACAAAGTAGTAAGATTATAAAACTTTAATAATTTATAAATATATACAAGAAAACAAAAATAGTAATAACATATAAACATTTTTAGAGAAAAACAACGAAGTAGCGGTCGGCTGTGCGAATAGTCCCAACGCAGCACAACGTCCAGATTTCCGGCGTGGGGCGTCGCGGGGGGTGGGTCATCAGTAGCAAACTGTTGTGCGAATAGTTCCAAGGCAGCAGAACGCGCCGAAATCTAGATGACACAAAAGTGATGTCTAGTAAGTTGCCACCCAGCAAATAACGGCGTGGGGCGTCGCGGGGGGTGGGTCATCAGTAGCAAACTGTTGTGCGAATAGTTCCAAGGCAGCAGAACGATGGCACCAAGGTGATGTCCAGTAAGTTGCCGCACTGGTTTTGGTATCCTACAATGCTGCTCCGAATAACGGCGTGGAGCGCCCCGGGGGAGGCGGCGTGAACGGGCCTCTCCAGGTGGAGTCTCGTCTGTTGTAGTGGGGCGCCCCTTTACCGTTTCAGTTGCCATTCCGTCCGCTTTTGGTCCACTGTGTCAAAATCCGCCATTCAGCTGAGTTGCGCCCACTCTTGCGGTGCAGCGATAGGCGGCTGTCACAGGACTCTCAAAATGGCGGCAGGCTCTTTCCTTTTTGGGCCTGGTCCACTGAAATGGCCCTGGGACACCTTGGAAATCGGACGCTTGTCTGCTAGGTCTTGGACCCCATTCTCGAAAGCGTCCCCTCCGCCTTGAGAATTCATCAAAAGTTTTGGGGGCCCCGACTCCTGCAGGCTTCTGGTGGGGAGCGGCTGCCATGATTGCTCGCGGAATGACCACGACGGAGCTACGAGATGGTGGTGCTCTCATGGTGACGCCAGCTTCAGTCTGAAACATCCAGAAACAAGGTGGGGCTTTCATCGTTTGGGGGAAAAAAAAAGTTTTCATCCAATGAAAAGTGTTGTTTTTAGGTCATATGATCAAGCCTTCCATCATTAGGAAACCAAAAGTAAAATGAACCAATGAAAAGTTTTATAAACAAGTCACATGACCTGTTATGCGGCATAGGGTATAAAATGCGGAGAAAATACGTTGGCACGTGAGGCGGCGTCAGTAGCGGACCGATGTGCGAATAGGCCGAAGGCAATACAACGCGCCAAGATCCGGATGGCATCGAGGTGGTGTCATAGTTGAGAGTTCTGAGCAGCGGTTGTAACACTGTCTGAAGCTTATTTGCAGCTGCTGCAGCTTCACTACGCGCCAAGATCCGGATGGCACCGAGGTGGTGTGTAGGAAGTTGCCGCACTGGTGTGGCCATCCTACAATGCTGAAAGTCGGCGTGGGGCGCCCCGTTGGCCTGTGAGTTTGCGTCAGTAGCGGACCGATGTGCGAATAGGCCGAAGGCAGCACAACGCGCCAAGATCCGGATGGCACCGAGGTGGTGTCTAGTAAGTTGTCGCACTTCTGTGGCCATCCTACAATGTTGAAAGTCGACGTGGGGCGCCCCGTTGGCCTGTGAGATGGTGTCAGTAGCGGACTGATGTGTGAATGGGGCCAAAGGCAGCGCAACAATATTTTCTACTATATTTCCGGTGTAGAAGAGACCACAAGGCGCTGAGATGCCAAGATCCGGATGGCACCGAGGTGGTGTGTAGCAAGTTGCCGCACTGGTGTGGCCATCCTACAATGCTGAAAGTCGGCGTGGGGCGCCCCGTTGGCCTGTGAGATGGCGTCAGTAGCGGACCGATGTGCGAATAGGCCGAAGGCAGCACAACAATATTTTCTGACTGACACCACAAGGCGCTGAGATGCCAAGATCCGGATGGCACCGAGGTGATGTCTAAGTTGCGGACTGATGTGCGAATGGGGCCAAAGGCAGCGTAACAATATTTTTTGTATGGAAGATACCACTAGGCGTTGAGATGCCAAGATTCGGATGGCACTGAGGTGATGTCTAGCAAGTTGGTGTGGTCATCCTACAATGCTGAAACTCGGCGTGGGTCACCCCATTAGCCTGTGAGATGGCGTCAGTAGCGGACCGATGTGCGAATAGGCCGAAGGCAGCACAACGCGCCAAGATCCGGATGTCACCGTGGTGGTTTCATAGTTGAGAGGCACTTCATCTGCAGTGGGGCGCCGAGACCTGGATGGCACCGAGGTGATGTCTAGCAAGTTGCTGTACTGGTGTGGTCATCCTACAATGCTGAAACTCGGCGTGGGTCGCCCCATTAGCCTGTGAGATGGCGTCAGTAGCGGACCGATGTGCGAATAGGCCGAAGGCAGCACAACGCGCCAAGATCCGGATGTCACCGTGGTGGTTTCATAGTTGAGAGGCACTTCATCTGCAGTGGGGCGCCGAGATCCGGATGGCACCGAGGTGATGTCTAGCAAGTTGCTGTACTGGTGTGGTCATCCTACAATGCTGAAACTCGGCGTGGGTCGCCCCATTAGCCTGTGAGATGGCGTCAGTAGCGGACCGATGTGCGAATAGGCCGAAGGCAGCACAACGCGCCAAGATCCGGATGTCACCGTGGTGGTTTCATAGTTGAGAGGCACTTCATCTGCAGTGGGGCGCCGAGATCCGGATGGCACCGAGGTGATGTCTAGCAAGTTGCTGTATTTGTGTGGTCATCCTACAATGCTGAAACTCGGCGTGGGTCGCCCCATTAGCCTGTGAGATAGCTGTTCTTTGGATTTGGGCCTGGCTCGTCTGCTGTAGTGGGGCGCCCCTTTACCGTTTCAGTTGCCATTCAGCTGAGTTTCGGCTGCTCTTGATGCTACAGCGACAGGCGGCTGCAACAGGACTCTCAAAATGGCGGCCTGTTCTTTGGATTTGGGCCTGGTCCACTAAAATGGCCCTGGGACACCTTAGAACTCGAACGCTCGATTTTTTTTTCCTTTCCTGTACATGCAAAAAAAGGTAAATGCCCGGTACGTTACACGCTTCATCTGCCACGATGAACTCTCCAGAGGAACCGAAAAAAAATATAGTTGTGGTAACTATACCATGCATCGTCATATGGAGAGGTGGCACCAATTAATGATAGTGCTGCATAAAAGAGAGATTTGGAGGAGAACCCCTGACCTGCTAGTACATTCATCAAAGAAGTGGCACTGAGAGCTTCAGAGGCAAGGGAAACGGTCCCAAATATTTAGAAGAACTTTGGAAAGATTAAAATGACATGTTTAGATTGTGGCAAATTAATTTCATGTGGACAGATGAGTGTTACTCTAATAAATACAGCATATGAACATCATCATAGTCGATGGTTGGTAGAGACATTTTGACTATATCCTGGACCTGCCCGTCCTCGCCCAAAATGGCGCCAGAATAAATGGGACTCGTAACTCCTTGTTGTGTACTGGTTGCAGAACCTTGAAATCACGAGATACGTATGCAGTTTTGAAGCACATGGCGGGCGGGGACGAGAATTGATTGAATATTTCGACATCCCTATTGATATTAAGTTCTGATGTGTTATTGATTACTGTACTGTTGAAAGTTCGAATTAACGTCACCCATGGTACTTGCCCGCAAATGTATATCTAGATAATTTTATTGTAACTGGCCCTGTCGTATTTTAATTATAAAATGTACGTCCACCGATTCCGTAACTGTTAGACACCTTAGTTCTTGCAACCTAATGGCCCGCCCGTTACGTTCCTCTACAGTGTAAATGTCTATTCATCATATACGATTACAGTTTGCTCCGTGGCCGGCCCACGTGGTTATAGGCTCGTATTTGTATAATGAAATTTTCACAATAAAGCTTTTTAAAAGAAAACATGGTAGTAGTATATACATTGGTAAAGTTTTTAATAATAGTCACTGTTTTAGAATCATTAAAAGGCAAGTGAAATAAAGCAGACCAATTACATGAAGGGTAAAAGGTATAATACGAAGGAACGCAGTAAAGATAAATGGTCAAGGGCTGTTGTGTTTTCTATTCCTGCAACATAAAGTGATCGATAAGAATCTCATATTCAGGCGTATCGGCGACTAAGACAGCAGGTCGACCCTCTTTTGCTCAACGGCTCCGTCATGGGACGAAGAAACGCTCTTTTTCTCGAAAAAAGAATATATTTTACTTGCAGGACAGTTGTAAAATTTCCGGGAAAGTACATTAGCCTGGAACATTATAACATATATTTAAGAAAAAATAATGTTCGGAAGTAATGAAAAGCGTAATTTTTAGGTCATATGACCAAGCCTTTCATCATTACAATAAGAAAAGTAAAATGAACCAATGAAAAGTTTTATTAACAAGTCACATGACTTGTTATGCTTACGTTACGCGCTGCGCGCCCCGGATGACTTCCGGATGCGCTAACGCGGCGCGTCATATGACGCATTACGCGACAACGCAGGTACAGAATATAGTCAAAATGTCTCCACCAACCAGCGGTCGGAACACAACCCCTTTCAGCAGGCTAAATAGTTCTGTTAAATGACAACAGAAGGGACAGGCAACAAGAACCATCAGTCAAAGAGGGGAGAGCTAGTTCTTCTCTACCGGGTTACATTGGGGCGCTACCGGAACTGATCGAATTGGTAGTCTACAGTGTTTCTGGATGTTTCAGACTGAAGCTGGGGTTAGCATGAGAGCAGCACCATTTCGTAGCTCCGTCGTGGTCATTCCGCAACCAATCATGGCAGCCGTTCTTTATCGTTATTTTGGGCGGGGTGGGTGGCGGAGCCGAGCTGTTTTGCAGCCATCATTGTGTGGAGTTCAGTTCATCTCACTAGTTTTGTATTTGTCATGAGGGGTTGTTCCTAATGTTTCTATTTTAGCGAGGTCAAAAAGAGATCCCATTAGTGGCCTACTGATTTTGCTAGATTCCTTTTCTTTTTTTTTACACGATTTTTCGTTATCTGCAAAGACTAAACAGAGTATTGCGACTCTGTGTTTGTTTGTAAATAGAGAATGAACCAAAGAGAACTAATTCTAAAACAGTAAATACTTGGATAACAATGAATCAAATGGAGAGAGAAGCAGGCACGACGGATTACAATGGGGGCAAAGACCTGCGTTAACTACCTTTCACTATCTGCAAAGAGAGAGTACTCCTAATAGAAATGAGGGGGGGGGGGCACCATTCAAAGCAGATCAGTGTGCATAAACACGAAAATGTTTTCACTTACCACGTACTTGACATTCGACAGCTTATGATATTTGCTATTAAAAAACCATTGAAATTCACTGAAAAAACCATAGGTTATAGACCATATATAGTTAGGAATTAGCATTTACAAAACCTTGAAAATTCACTGAAAAAACCATAGGTTATAGACCATATATAGTTAGGAATTAGCATTTAAAAAACCTTATTTTACTCACACAAAACCATTGAAATTCCATATATAGTTAGTTGCACTAACTATATATCGCGCACCTGCAATCCACTGCTGATGATGTCACATATTACATCATTCATGACATGGTCAGTGACATCACTGATGACATCACTGATGACATCTCAAATGACATCACTGATGACATCACTGATGACAACATCCAGTGACTGTATGTTTCTGTAAAGTTAAAATGTGTCTTACATATTGAAGAATGAGTGGAAGTATAAGTGTCTGGACAAAGGATTTAGTAGGTGCATGACTGAATGCATGAGTGAGTGATTAAATGTGTCTCACTGAGTGCATGGGTTAGTGACTAAAGTGTCTTAATTTGTGCATCATTATGTCTGTTGTTCTGTAAACTGCTGCATGTTTTGATCAGTAGCTATATGATTAACTATATGGGTTACTGATTGATTGTCCAAGTATTTGTATGGGAGACTGAGTGTGTGTGTGGCTGGCTGGGAGGTGTGTGACTCTGTGCAGATCAATGTGTACTTGTATCAATGATTGTATAACAAGGTAAGTATGTGTTAGTATATGTTTGAAAATGTAAGGTGCTCTATGTTTAACTGTATAGACAAGAAAATGGAAGTGTCATTGATTCTTTACAGGACTGACTAGGTGTGTGAGTAACTCCATGGATGAGTGGCAGACTGTGAGTGTCTGTATAGGTGTATGAGTGCATATGATAGTGTTGTAAAGATGAGTGATTGTATGTATGAATGATAGTATGGGTGAATGAGTGAAGGTGTGTGTAGACGTAGGAATCAGTGAGTGCGTATGTAGTAACTAGTATTGGTGTGTCAATGGTTTCAAAAATTATATTCTGTATTTAACACTGGGTGAAACAGAGGTTATATTAAAATGTGAGGAGATGCATTGTATTGTCACATGAATGATATCATCAGTGATGTGGTCATTGATGTCAAATGAGATGTCATCAGTGATGTCATCAGTGATGTCATTTGAGATGTCATCAGTGATGTCATCAGTGATGTCACTGACCATGTCATGAATGATGTAATATGTGACATCATCAGCAGTGGATTGCAGGTGCGCGATATATAGTTAGTGCAACTAACTATATATGGAATTTCAATGGTTTTGTGTGAGTAAAATAAGGTTTTTTAAATGCTAATTCCTAACTATATATGGTCTATAACCTATGGTTTTTTCAGTGAATTTTCAAGGTTTTGTAAATGCTAATTCCTAACTATATATGGTCTATAACCTATGGTTTTTTCAGTGAATATATATATTCACTGAAAAAACCATAGGTTATAGACCATATATAGTTAGGAATTAGCATTTAGAAAACCTTATTTTACTCACACAAAACCATTGAAATTCCATATATAGTTAGTTGCACTAACTATATATCGCGCACCCGCAATCCACTGCTGATGATGTCACATATTACATCATTCATGACATGGGCAGTGACATCACTGATGACATCTCAAATGACATCACTGATGACATCATGACACACCAATACCAGTTACTACATACGCACTCACTGATTCCTACGTCTACACACACATTCACTCATTCACCCATACAATCACTCATACATACAGTCACTCATTATTACAACACTATCATATGCACTCATACACCTATGCAGACAGTCACACACTGCCACTCATCCATGGAGTTACTCACACACCAAGTCAGTCCTGTAAAGAATCAATCACACTTCCATTTCTTCATCTATACAGTTAAACACAGAACACCATACTTCAGTGACATCACTGATGACATCACTAATGACATCTGAAATGACATCACTGATGACATCTCAAATGACATCACTGATGACATCATGACACACCAATACCAGTTACTACATACGCACTCACTGATTCGTACGTCTACACACACATTCACTCATTCACCCATACAATTACTCATACATACAGTCACTCATTATTAGAACACTATCATATGCACTCATACACCTAGTCAGTCCTGTGAAGAATCAATCACACTTCGATTTCCTCATCTATAGTTAAACACAGAACACCATACTTTTCACACATATACTAACACATACTTACTCTCTTATACAATCACTGATACAAGTACACATTGATATGCACAGAGTCACACACCTCCCAGCCAGCCACACACACACTCAGTCTTCCATACATCCACTCATTCTTCAATATGTAAAACGTATTTAAACTTTACAAAAACACACAGACACTAGATGATGTCATCAGTGATGTCATTTGAGATGTCATCAGTGATGTCATCAGTGATGTCACTGACCATGTCATGAATGATGTAATATGTGACATCATCAGCAGTGGATTGCGGGTGCGCGATATATAGTTAGTGCAACTAACTATATATGGAATTTCAATGGTTTTGTGTGAGTAAAATAAGGTTTTCTAAATGCTAATTCCTAACTATATATGGTCTATAACCTATGGTTTTTTCAGTGAATTTTCAAGGTTTTGTAAATGCTAATTCCTAACTATATATGGTCTATAACCTATGGTTTTTTCTGTGAATTTCATTGGTTTTTTAACAGCTAATATCTGTAGCTGTAAAATGTATTCTTCTTTAAATCCAAAAATATATTTTATATGTTTATGAATAATTTTTTTTTTTTATATTTTTTTTTCTTCGTTCCCGCTTCGCGAATCGGGAAGCTTCCCGTTAGCTGACCTTGATGCCGCGAAATAGACCGCGAGCCGGTAAACGTTTCTTTACCGCAAGTGCCGCGTTAGAAAACAACATCGTGACGCCTCCCGTCCGCATGACGTTTCACGTTCTCGCGTGATACGTCATATGACGTGCTACGTTAGCGAACTGGTACGCGAAGCGAGTCGCAAAGCGCAGGTTTCTGGAAGCAAACCGGGAGGCCCTGCAAAGCGCTTAACGTAAACACAGCAAGTCATGTGACTTGGTAATAACACTTTTCATTGGTTCATTTCACTTTTGGTTTCCTAATGATGTAAGACTAGGTCATATAATCTAAAATGAACACTTTTGATTGGTTGAGAACTCTTGTTTTTCCCAAATGATGAAAATCCCTCCTTCTTTCCTCACTCTGACTTTCATCATTGTGAGAGAAAGACCCTTTGTGATCACTGAGCAATGGCTTCTTTAGTAGCTTCAGCTGGTGCTTCCCCACCACCTCCACCACATCCAAGGAAGAGTGGACCACCTGCTCAAGTTATAATTCAACAAGAAGAGGAAGAAGAGGAACAGGACGACGAGCACGAAGAGAGGCAGTTTTTGCCTGAGCAGCCCAGGACGTCTCACCGGAAAGAAAACTTCATTTGGCAATTTTTTAAAATTCCCAAAGGTCAGAAAAAAGTAAATGCAAGATACGTAACTTGCCTTATATGTCAAGATAGACTGTCCAGAGGGACCGACAAAAAATACAGCTTCGGAAACTACACAATGCATCGCCATATGACTAGGTGGCATCCTAACAACTACAGTGCTGCACAGTTTCGGAACGACCTAGATAATCTCCCTATTATGGCCAGAAGATCTGTTGTACCGGAAGTAACGGGACCAGAGGGCAGGGAGATGGTGCCAAATATACAAATGAGATTTGGTGAAGTAAAACACATCTGCGTATTTTGCGATGGATTCATTTGCTACGGAGAAAGAAGCATCACTCTGATCAACAGAGCTATTGACTATCATATGCAAGTTTGTACGAAACGCCCAAAATAATAAATACTTCTTTTTTTGTTTTGTTGCTCCTGTTGAGCCCTTTACAATGAATCGTTTTCATTGCCCCCTCCAAGAAAAACCCAAAAAAATATAAAACTGTTCAGAAAAATTCAAAAAAAGTAAAAAAATGTTCCGAAAAATAATAAAAAAAATATAAAACAAAAACAATAAAAAAAAAAAGTTCTTTTCAGAACTACCTCCCCGTTATTAAAAAATTGGTACAATATTTGGAACTGTGCCAACCTCTATTTCTCTTAGTTCGCTTCCCAGTTCGCTCGCCGGTACGCGAACCAGAAGCGAACCAAAAACAGTAAGTATAAGGGAAGGAAACAGACACTTATGTTAAAAGAAAGACAGCTATAGGGGAGTAAACTAGAGATACTATTACCCGTAATCCACTGCTGATGATGTCACATATTACATCATTCATGACATGCTCAGTGACATCATCAGCAGAGGATTGCGGGTTTTTTGGCAACGTGCCTTATCCACGGTTTAATAACGCTGCCTTTTGCTTTATATAAGTTTTCAAATTGTATGAAATATATACCAATAGGTCGTTATGAACCTTTAGGTAGTGCTTTTCTTCATGAGGTCTGGTCGCTTCCATACACATACAGATGTTTCAAAGATGATCAAGAAGTTTATCTGAATGGAGAGGAATGCACTGAGACGCCAGATCATTCACTAATGTGTAGGCACATACAGTTACACGGTTCATGCAACAAACACCGACCAAATATGGCTTGCGTGTTGCAAGGCACGCCAGTTCCTGCTATCATCCCCACGTTCAAGTTGTTGGAAAATGGTAGTTATTTGATGCTCAATAATGAAGATTGTTCCGAGTTAATTAAAAGTATTCCTTTTATTCTAACAGTAAGTGAACGGGTTATTTGCTGCAGAAATGTTCTATTTCCTCCCACACATGAACATAGGGAGTTTTCAATCTGGCCACGAATACCAACCTTGGGACAGATTTCAACGGCATGGCAAGAATAAGAGCTCTTTTGTCTCAGAGAGAGGTGGCCTTGAGTTCGGCCCGTGAAACTTTCGTGCTTCACATAGCGAACACCCGTACAGAGGTGCAGACCCTTTTCAATTCAGATTTGCCTTTCAATTTCAGCAAGATGGTTCCGACTATCTTTAACGCATCCTCCACAAAGACCCTGGCGCACTTTTTTAAAGTTGTTACCAGTGGTCTCGTGACTTCATTTGAGAAAATCTTTGGAGTCATCCCTGCTTCCTTTCATTCTATTTTCTCCACTCTGGTTCGTGGATTGGCATTTTTACTTGCATTACCAGCGGACGCTCTTGTGCTTTTTTACATTTTTAAATATGGATGTCCCTCCTATGCAACCTCCCACCCTGCAGCTGCTGACACTGTTCCGCAATCGCATGCTAGAATATTATGGCACAATGCCGTTGGCGATATTAAGCACGGCATATGGATTATCTTTTCGATTCTCCTACTTCACCTGTGTCCAGCCTGTATTTCACTGCCTGACCTGTGATTTCGATTGGGCCATTGATTTGTGTCTCTGCGGACCGGTTTCTCCTGACGTCGACTTTAATCAGCTGATGACTCCTATCATTACTCACGAGTTGGTTTGTCCTGGCGAAAGGATTATGGCTGTGGCATTGATGCATGGACTACTTGGTCCCTGGAATTTACTGGCGGCAGCACAGTCTTTCTTGGAACAGAGCTTTCTTGAAAACCCACCGAGCTGTCCTCTGATGGTGATAGAGGATCCGGTGCTGGGAGAGCACGTATGTTCTTTTCCGCTTTTAAATTGGATGGCTGAACTGTTTTCGGATGAAGACGGTGACTTCCTATTGGAGGCTGTTGCAGCTTATTTTGCATACACAGTTATGTCATAGACCTTTTTCATGTTTGATATGCTGAGTACTAGCATTTCATTGACAATTCATTGACTTATTTGTCAAGTTTTTATTATTTACCTTGCCTATTGGCTTAAGACTCGATAAAGTACTTGGCTGTTTTATTTTTCTTTAGCATTAAATTTTCCTAGTTTTTAATGCTTTACCTTGCGGACCGTCCACATATAAACTTGCAATCTGCTCTCATGAGATGGCACTTCTATTATCTTATTCAGTTCGTTTCCGGATCATGGGGAGGTGTCATCTAGGTCCTGGATATCTTTACACCGTGTTAAGTTAGCATGGGCTCATTACCGGTTTAAACGCCATTTTTCCTTTTTTGCAACTTCTGCACACGACACTTAGTTGTTGCTTTAGCTTTCCACCTAGTAGTTCATCGTGGTTTACATGAGAATAATATGTTATTGCTCTACTATCTGCTTTGCTTGTTAAACTATATCTGTACAGCGAGTGCTAAAGTTTCAAGAATAACACGATACAGAATTGTTATGAGGTCTGATCTCCACGACTTCATACTCATAACATAAGTGCAACTTCTGCCAATTCTGGGCATGAGGCGGGTTTTATATTGCTTTGCCGAACACACATACACAACAGTTGATGCGGTTCACATGAAGAGAGAGCTGGTGTATGCTGATGTGATTCCTTCAAATCTAAGACACTAAAGTATGGGCACGCCCTAAACCAACACAAAGAGACCTTCTTAGCAAATAATATAATATGTGTATTAGGGAGGGTGAGATAAGCAGCCGCGGGCCGTGGAGGGAGTTACGGTGAGGCAGGGAGGCGGGGAGGGGGAGAAGCAGGGTGGAGCCCTCTCTACCTTGCCCCTCCCCCTCCCCGCCTCCCTGCCCCACCGTAACTCCCTCCACGGCCCACGGCTGCTTATAAGTGTTGCTAACTCTTATTCATTTACAGCATGTTAACATACTGTCACCATTCGCTTTTTATGTACTAGTAACTATGCTGGTAATTTTGCTACTGATAATATGTGTACTTGTATTCTCCACCCTGCTTCTCCCCCTCCCCGCCTCCCTGCCTCACCGTAACTCCCTCCACGGCCCGCGGCTGCTTATAAGTGTTGCTAACTCTTATTCATTTACAGCATGTTAACATACTATCACCATTCGCTTTTTATGTACTAGTAACTATGCTGGTAATTTTGCTACTGATAATATGTGTACTTGTATTATCTAAGATACTACGCCTGAGAAGACGGCATTAGTAAATAAACATTTCAAATACACATGTGTTCTTCTTAACTCCATGTTCTGGTTTCTAAGAAATATATAACGACAGACTGTTCATGAGTTCCACGTATCCTGAGGTACTATAAGTTCATATTCTGGATTGTCTAAACATTGAGAGTTTGTTATATCCAATGTGACACTGTACCTAGCTTGCTAAGGAGTTTTTGATTACTAACGTGAGTTTTGGGACACCCTAATTCGCCGAGGTTCCAATCCTCTGTCCACAGTTCTGTGTGAGAACAGAAACCCTGCGACAGGGGCACCCCCGACCCTTGCTGGAGCTTCATCACACTTGCGATACAACTCCAGCAATGCGCCACCTTTACGGCACAGATACATCACGCATCTGTGCTGTTTTTGCCCCATGATGCGCCGCATTGTAAATGCAGCACACCATAGGTGACGGAACAGCGGCACAGAATGACTAACACATCCCTGGTGATGCGCCAGTCATCATAAATGTATCCCTATGCTTCTTATCTTGTTAGAGATGAACCGCCATATGTATCATCAAAGTTTTTTGCATTTCCTAAATAGCGAACTTTAAGGAATAAATAGCGATTCTTTACCATTCCTAGTTTGCGATTAGCTATTTGCTAATTACAAATTACCCATTCATTTCCTTCATTTCCATAGGGCGGTTGGACTCACTTTTAGCTCGAACGGCTGAATGGATTTCCACGAAACTTGGCAAAATTGTAGGGACTGGTAGCCCGATGTGCCTTTGCTATGTCTCAAGATATATGCTCCAGTGGTTTTTACGAAAATTAACTTTGAAAAATATATATTGGGCTACATTGGCCTATATATATGTTGGAGCCCAAATGTAGCCCAATGTAGCCCAATGAAGCCCAATGTAGCCCAATGTAGCCCAAAGATGGCCGCCAGACACACAAAAAAACAAATGTAGCCCAAATATCAGCCAGATGTAGCCCAACTATAGCCCAGTGACAGAATGACCAATCAGCTTCGCAAACCTCCGTTACGCGAAGCGGAGCGCTGTTACAGATATATATCTTTTTTTGAACGTTAATTTCTCAAAATCCACTGGAGCACATATATTGAGACCTAGCAAAGGCACATCGGGCTACCAGTCCCTAATATTTTGCCAAGTTTCGTGCAAATCCATTCAGCCGTTCGATTATTATTATTATTATTTTTTTTTGCCCCGCGGGGCCCTTTTAAAACCTCCACATCAAACCTATGGGGTCAGCGAGGATCTACTATGCCCCCTTATAGTTATTTCCCCCTTTGTTTTGACCTCCTCTTGTCTCTCGATCCTACCGAGAGACAAGATGGCGGCCGCTACGGACTTTTTGGAATGTTGACAGACGCCGGAGAACCAATCAGCTTCGCTTCACAAAGCTCCGTTGCGCGTAAAGTACGCGTCCTGGGACGCTGCCAGGTCCGCTGTTACAGATATATATCTTTTTTTAAACGTTAATTTCTCAAAATCCACTGGAGCACATATATTGAGACCTACAAAAGGCACATCGGGCTACCAGTCCCTACAATTTTGCCAAGTTTCGTGCAAATCCATTCAGCCGTTCGGGCTAAAAGTGAGGCCAACCGCCCTATGGAAAACTCAATGTTAAAAACACGTTTTGGGACCCCCCTTTTTTCTCGGCCCCCCCTTGACGAACCCCCCCCAAATTTTCAAGGGCTGCTCAGAAACAAAATGTGCCATTTTCCTGAAAATTTCAGCCAATTCCGTCCACAAACGCCAAAGTTATTAGACATAGAATTTTCAAAAATCCCATAGAGAAAAAATCCTAACTATATATACCTACTGGCGGTCGCCAGTAGGTATATATAGTTAGGATGTTTTCTCTATGGGATTTTTGAAAATTCTATGTCTAATAACTTTGGCGTTTGTGGACGGAATTGGCTGAAATTTTCAGGAAAATGGAACATTTTGTTTCTGAGCAGCCCCTGAAAATGTGGGGGGGTTTCGTCAAGGGGGGGCCGAGAAAAAATGGGGGTCCCAAAACGTGTTTTTAACATTGAGTTTCCCATAGGGCGGTTGGCCTCACTTTTAGCCCGAACGGCTGAATGGATTTGCACGAAACTTGGCAAAATTGTAGGGACTGGTAGCCCGATGTGCCTTTGCTAGGTCTCAATATATGTGCTTCAGTGGATTTTGAGAAATTAACGTTCAAAAAAAGATATATATCTGTAACAGCGGACCCGGCAGCGCTCCGGTTCGCGGACTTTTCGCCGTACGGAGCTTTGTGAAGCAAAGCTGATTGGTTCTCCGGCGTCTGTGAACATTCCAAACAGTCCGTAGCGGCCGCCATCTTGTCTCTCGGTAGGATCGAGAGACAAGAGGAGGCCAAAGCGAAGGGGCAAATGACCATAAGGGGGCATAGTAGATCCTCGCTGACCCCCTAGGTTTGATGTGGAGGTTTTAAAAGGGCCCCGCGGGGCAAAAAAAAATAATAATAATAATCGAACGGCTGAATGGATTTGCACGAAACTTGGCAAAATATTAGGGACTGGTAGCCCGATGTGCCTTTGCTAGGTCTCAATATATGTGCTCCAGTGGATTTTGAGAAATTAACGTTAAAAAAAAGATATATATCTGTAACAGCGCTCCGCTTCGCGTACTTTTCGCGTTACGGAGCTTTGCGAAGCTGATTGGTTCTCCGGCGTCTGTAAACATTCCAAACAGTCCGTAGCGGCCGCCATCTTGTCTCTCGGTAGGATCGAGAGACAAGAGGAGGCCAAAGCGAAGGGGCAAATGACCATAAGGGGGCATAGTAGATCCTTCCTGACCTCTTAGGTTTGATGTACCATTTTGCCAAGTTTGGTGTAATTCCGTTCAGCCATTCAGGCTGTAGACGTATGTAAATGTCCTATGGAAAATTGCATGGGGAAAACACATTTGAAAGTGTTGAAATTTAGAACCAATTAAAATGTTACTTTGGTTTTGTATTTGTGTGTGATGAAAGTTAATTGGTTATGTATATATCTCAAATGAGAGGAAACCACAGCCATTTTGTGATACTACTGTCTGAGGTACATTTGTGAGGAATTTTTGGTGGTGAATTTCTGGTGTTTGATTTACACAGTACTAACACTTCTCCTACTTTTAAAAAGGTGAGTTGTTAATTTGTAAGGGGAACTATGTTGTACACTTGAAGATAATTTGAAAAATGTTTTCTGTTATTTATTTGCAGTCCTTCTGTTATACTAAATACTTGATAAAGTTAGTTTTATATTATGTATTACTAAAAACGATAAATGAAAGTGATTATTTTTTTCTGCAATTTACAGCAAGCAATTTCAAAATAAAATGGCTCACAATGAAGAGACCGTGGCAATTTCTTTTGAATTGTCCACTACATTGATTGAAATTGACAGCACCAATAATGAAATATTGTCACAAGGAGGAGATGACTTGAATGATTTTTTGGATCAATCTGTTGATGGCGAATTTATCGAATGTTTGGAGACCATAGAGTTACAAGAATCATCATTGCAGACTTTTAATGAGGAGATTCCAGATGAGATGATTGAAGAGGAAATTACTGATGAGGACATGTTACTAGTTCTTTCAAATTTAGAAAATTCAGAAGAATAAATTTATATTTAGAAATCAAAAATTGTTTGAGACATTATTCATTTTTATTTTTAATTTATGAGGTTGTAGCGAAGTGATTGTAGTATAAAATGAGACTTATAGTATAGAGTGCAACATTTTTATGTTACATGGTAAGTTTACTCATATTTACTTCCCTTCTCCCACTATATTATCTCCAATGTGTATTTGACATCTCTTCTTCATCTCCGGCCTCCTTTCTCTCACTGTGTGTCTCTGATGCATCTTATCGCTGCTATTTTGTGTAATTACAGAAGAGAGTAAAATAAAATAGTTCGGAACGTGAAAAGGGGGCAAAGTAGAGTACCCCTCACCCCCTAGGCCTTCTCAGGCGGTCCCAAAAGGATCAGTTTCTGCTTTCCTGAGAGATTATGGTATGAGTTCCATATACCACAATAATTTGCATTACAACATGCAAGATATATATCTCCTATTACCAACTTTTGGAGATATTCGCGCTAAGCGCGAATATCTCCAAAAACTAACACCTGCCCTGAGCAGTTCTTAGCCATGTTATCCAATGGGAGGTGGATAACATGGCTAAGAGCATTAGCTCGGTAATGCATGAATATCGCTGAGTTTTCAGCGATATTAATGCATTGCGGTCGTTTTTTATCGCATTTGCGATAAACCTTGATAATAGCAAGGTTTATCTTCGATAATTTCTGACGATGCTTAGCGGTAAAAAATTCGTTGGTAAGCATCGTTAGCGATAAATATCGCTTAACTTTGGTAATATGCACCAACGTCTGTTAACGTTCGATTCGAAGGAAATGAGGAAGTGTTGAAAAACATTGTTTGCGCCATCTTGCCTTTTTTGAAATGCCACACTTTTGTCATGCACGGCAGCCATTTTAGATGCCTTGACCAGACCCACTCTCTGCACGCTGTCGATTCGTAGCATGGCTCCCCACCCTCGCAAGCATCTTCCCCAGGCACTGGTCACCCCCGCTCTCTGTGTTATGCATGGGCAATAAACCTCTCCCCATCTGCGCTGCTCTTCCCTGAGAATCACACTCTGTGCCCGCCCGACACCTCCCTTTCGCCCTATTCACTACCGCACCCTCTGACACTCCTCTTCCTCTGTGTCCGATTGTCCAGGCTATCAGCTAGCCCTGCAGATGTAGTTTACGGCCCCAGCTGTAAAGAATCACCCCTCTTCAAAGGAGTTATAGTAGATCAAGGCCCACACCAGATGAGATCCGTCACACCACACGTGTTCCTACTATCTGAAAACCATCCTGTATTGTGATTGGGGAGGGGACCGAGCCTGAAGCGGAAGATTCCAGGGATGACTCTTTGTACATCAAAGTTTTTACATTTATGTGTCACATTAAAAATATATAGCACTCCAACAAAGTAGTAGGATTATAAAACTTTAATAACTTATAAATATATACAACAAAACAAAAACAGTAAAAACATTTAAACAACGAAGAGACCGTGGCAATTTCTTTTGAATTATCCAATACATTTATTGAAATTGACAGCACCAATAATGAAATTTTCTCACAGGGAGGAGATGACTTGAATGATTTTTTTGATCAATCTCTTGATGGCGAATTTATCGAATGTTTGGAGACCATAGAGTTACAAGAATCATCATTGCAGACTTTTCATGAGGAAATTCCTGATGAGGACATGTTACTAGTTCTTTCAAATTATGAAAATTCAGAAGATGTTGCCTGGGGGTGGGTCGTCAGTAGCAGTCTGTTGTGCGAATAGTTCCAAGGCAGCAGAACGCGCTGAAATCTAGATGGCACAAAGGTGATGTCTAGTAAGTTGCCGCCCAGCAAATAACGGCGTGGGGCGCCGCGGGGGTGAGTGAGTCCAGTAGGCACCACAGGTATTCTTACCGGCATTGCAGAATTACTGCTGGGGACAATGCCTGTGCTGTAGCAGGGTCACAGCAGAAACAAAAAGGATTCTGTTGAAGATGTTGTTGGTTTTCAATTTGAAAACAGTTCTGGTGTCAACTGCTATGCTAATGTAGTGGTTAATGTTTTGTTTTCTCTAGAAAATGTAAAAGAGGGGGAGGCAGTCCAAAGTTCTGGTAAAAGGGCAAAGGAAAGGATCGGTGGTTTGAACTATCAGTCAAAAAGGGGAGGGGGTGCAACAATTTTTCCTACCGGGTCACAGTGTGCTTTCACCGGAACTGAGGTTTGCAGGATTCTAGTAATTCAAAGTGAGGCTGGCGCCAGCATGGGAGCGCCGACGTCCCGCGGATACAGTTTCGTCACTCCACGGGCGATCATGGCAGTCATTCCCCATCGGGGGTGTCTGCGGGGGTCGGAGACTCCCGCGGCTCCTCTAGAATCTTCAAGGTCGTGGAGGACTACTGTGGTGGAGTCAACCAGTGACCGGGCCATTTCTTTATGCTGGGCCCGCTCTTGCCACGTCGATCGCCATTTTGAGAGTTCGGTAGCTACTGGCGATCGCGGGGTCAAATGAGCGGACGGGCTCCACCCTGCCGGGCGAGACGTTGCAGCATCGCCACAGTGGAAGAACCCTTTTCCGGGCGCCTGGAGCGCTGAGGGTGCAGGTGGGAAGCCTCCACTGGGGAGGCGGGAGAGGCCTGTTTGCACCGTCTCTCCCTCCCAGTGCACCCCACGGCGTCTCGCTTGAGATTTGTTATGGTCGGACCAGGCGATGAGGACGAGGGGGGGGGGGGGTCGGAGGCATGTGCAAGACATCCCCCCCAGTGTTGTCAAAGCCATTATTCAAGAAAGAAGAAGTGTCCCGTCCGTCTTCGGGCCGGGCTTCCGGTGGATGTCGGCCGGACGCCCCTTGCTCTGGCCCCATGAACGGGTTCCTTGGTTTATCGGCTGCAGCCGGATCCCATCGGCCCCGGCCGTTGGTGGCCGGACTGGTAGAGAATGTGGCGGGACTACCTGAAACTGTCAAGGGCCACCGCGGCCGGACTGGGAGAGAGAGGGGAGGGTCGAGGACACGGACATTCCCCCCCCTGCAACTCTCCAGCGTTGTCAATCCCCCTGGCCGGGTCCCGCTGGCCTCGGCCTCGGCCTCTCCTCCGGCTACACCCTACGTGATGATCTCCGAGGCGTGGCAGCAGGACCCGCCTTATATGTGTTGCTTCCGGCTGGGCGTAGCCGAAAACCTGTTGCCCTTTGGAAGTTTCTAGAATGGGGCGGATGTCTGCTGACTTCTATCTTTCCCAGTTTGCCGTTATTTGGCCGTGGCAGGCGGTGGGACAGACACGTTTTGGGGCAGTGAGGGGCGATGTTTTCAGGTTTCTTATTACGGGCTTACTTCTAACGTTTCTTGTTTCTAGGACAATATTAGGTTGTATCATTACGTATTGTTATCGTTTCTTTGTTTGTTATTTAATAAAAAGTTCATCAGTGGCCTACTGATTTTCGTTTTCCTATTCTTTTCTTTCCAGGTTGTTTCATGCTAAAGTTTCTGTTAACAGGATACAGTGATCACTTCGTTATTATTGCATATGTCCTTTTCACTAGGGGTGCTCTCTTGTTGGGCCAGATATCTCTAGTAAATGGTCCGGGTGAAACAGGTGCATCAATCAGTGGGGAGTAGATAGGCATGACAGATTACAACGGGGGAGAAAGGTCCGCATTACCTACCCTTTCACTACTTGCAAAGATTTTCCTACGTTTATTTGCAAACAGGGAATACCTCCAAAAAGAACTAATTCCCAAACAGTCAATGTTCGGACAATCAATCAATCAATGAGGAATGAAATAGGTACGACGTGTTAAAGGCTTGCGTTACCTACCCTTCACTATCTGCAAAGGGAGAGAGAATATTCCTATTCTTCCTTGTTTGCAGGCAGAGAAGATCCTTAAGAGAACCAACTTCGAACAATTCAATGCTCGATTCAAACAATCAACAAGGGGTACTGTGAACACAAATGAACGCCGCTTATGTACATACACATTGCTATTTTCAACAGGTTGTTCCTAATGTTTCTATTTTAGCGAGGTCAAAAAGAGATCCCATTAGTGGCCTACTGATTTTGCTCGATTCCTTTTGTTTTTTTACACGATATTTCGCTATCTGCAAAGACTAAACAGAGTATTGCGACTCTGTGCTTGTTTGTAAATAGAGAATGAACCAAAGAGAACAATCAATCAAATGGAGAGAGAAGCAGGCACGACGGATTACAACGGGGGCAAAGGCCTGCGTTAACTACCCTTCACTATCTGCAAAGAGAGAGTACTCCTAATAGAAATGAGGGGTGGGGGGCAGCATTCAAAGCAGATCAGTGTGCATAAACACGAAAATGTTTTTACTTACCACGTACTTGACATTCGACAGCTTATGATATTTGCTATTAAAAAACCATTGAAATTCACTGAAAAAACCATAGGTTATAGACCATATATAGTTAGGAATTAGCATTTACAAAACCTTGAAAATTCACTGAAAAAACCATAGGTTATAGACCATATATAGTTAGGAATTAGCATTTACAAAACCTTGAAAATTCACTGAAAAAACCATAGGTTAGAGACCATATATAGTTAGCTGGACATTTTATTGACATAAAACCAATGAAATTCCATATATAGTTAGTTGCACTAACTATATATCGCGCACCCGCAATCCACTGCTGATGATGTCACATATTACATCATTCATGACATGGTCAGTGACATCACTGATGACATCACTGATGACATCTCAAATGACATCACTGATGACATCACTGATGACATCTCATTTGACATCAATGACCACATCACTGATGATATCATTCATGTGACAATACAATGCATCTCCTCACATTTTAATATAACCTCTGTTTCACCGAGTGTTAAATACAGAGTATAATTTTTGAAACCATTGACACACCAATACTAGTTACTACGTCCGCACTCACTGATTGCTACGTCTACACACACCTTCACTCATTCACCCATACAATCATTCATACATACAATCACTCATCTTTACAACACTATCATATGCACTCATACACCTATACAGACACTCACAGTCTGCCACTCATCCATGGAGTTACTCACACACCTAGTCAGTCCTGTAAAGAATCAATGACACTTCCATTTTCTTGTCTATACAGTTAAACATAGAGCACCTTACATTTTCAAACATATACTAACACATACTTACCTTCTTATACAATCATTGATACAAGTACACATTGATCTGCACAGAGTCACACACCTCCCAGCTAGCCACACACACACTCAGTCTCCCATACAAATACTTGGGCAATCAATCAATAACCCATATAGTTACTCATATAGCTACTGATCAACACATGCAGCAGTTTACAGAACAACAGACATAATGATGCACAAATTAAGACAGTTTAGTCACTAACCCATGCACTCAGTGAGACACATTTAATCACTCACTCATACAGTCAGTCATGCACCTACTAAATCCTTCGTCCAGACACTTACACATCCACTCATTCTTCAATATGTAAGACATATTTAAACTTTACAGAAACAAAAAATCACTGGATGTTGTTATCAGTGATGTCATCAGTGATGTCATTTGAGATGTCATCAGTGATGTCATCAGTGATGTCACTGACCATGTCATGAATGATGTAATATGTGACATCATCAGCAGTGGATTGCGGGTGCGCGATATATAGTTAGTGCAACTAACTATATATGGAATTTCATTGGTTTTATGTCAATAAAATGTCCAGCTAACTATATATGGTCTCTAACCTATGGTTTTTTCAGTGAATATATATATATATATATATATATATATATATATATATATATATATATATATATATATATATATATATATATATATATATATATAAAAAATCCACAGGTTGCCCCTGTTGAGGAAATCACACATGAAGAGGTAGCGCACACAGCCACCGGCAGCAGAGTTCTCAGCCAGCCCTCCGGTACTCACAGCGTGACTGCCAAACGCGTTTCGAGCATGTAATGCTCTTGATCACTGGCTCATTCAAGTTAGACAGGAAAAGCGGATTTTAGTTGGAAACAGCTTTTATTGGATATGTGGACCCGCCCCTGTGGGCGTGAGCAGAACAGGGCATCATGGTCTTAGTAGTGCAGCCCATCGTCGCTATGTCCTGATTCCATACAAAACCCGGTTGGGTACCGTTCTCCCACTTGAAAGTTCACTAAACAATGTCTTACCCCAGTGGGCATGAGAACTGTAAGGGCCGCTTCCAACCCTGCCGATTACAATCCGGCGGTCAGGCCCCCTTCATTCCTGGCAGCGCTTGTCACATCCCAGCGCCAAGGAGCCGCAAAGCAGCAGCAGGACTTCCTCGCGGCTGGGCCAGCCGCTTAAACACAAAATCCACAGGTTGCCCCTGTTGAGGAAATCACACATGAAGAGGTAGCGCACACAGCCACCGGCAGCAGAGTTCTCAGCCAGCCCTCCGGTACTCACAGCGTGACTGCCAAACGCGTTTCGAGCATGTAATGCTCTTGATCACTGGCTCATTCAAGTTAGACAGGAAAAGCGGATTTTAGTTGGAAACAGCTTTTATTGGATATGTGGACCCGCCCCTGTGGGAGTGAGCAGAACAGGGCATCATGGTCTTAGTAGTGCAGCCCATCGTCGCTATGTCCTGATTCCATACAAAACCCGGTTGGGTACCGTTCTCCCACTTGAAAGTTCACTAAACAATGTCTTACCCCAGTGGGCATGAGAACTGTAAGGGCCGCTTCCAACCCTGCCGATTACAATCCGGCGGTCAGGCCCCCTTCATTCCTGGCAGCGCTTGTCACATCCCAGCGCCAAGGAGCCGCAAAGCAGCAGCAGGACTTCCTCGCGGCTGGGCCAGCCGCTTAAACACAAAATCCACAGGTTGCCCCTGTTGAGGAAATCACACATGAAGAGGTAGCGCACACAGCCACCGGCAGCAGAGTTCTCAGCCAGCCCTCCGGTACTCACAGCGTGACTGCCAAACGCGTTTCGAGCATGTAATGCTCTTGATCACTGGCTCATTCAAGTTAGACAGGAAAAGCGGATTTTAGTTGGAAACAGCTTTTATTGGATATGTGAACCCGCCCCTGTGGGCGTGAGCAGAACATGGCATCATGGTCTTAGTAGTGCAGCCCATCGTCGCTATGTCCTGATTCCATACAAAACCCGGTTGGGTACCGTTCTCCCACTTGAAAGTTCACTAAACAATGTCTTACCCCAGTGGGCATGAGAACTGTAAGGGCCGCTTCCAACCCTGCCGATTACAATCCGGCGGTCAGGCCCCCTTCATTCCTGGCAGCGCTTGTCACATCCCAGCGCCAAGGAGCCGCAAAGCAGCAGCAGGACTTCCTCGCGGCTGGGCCAGCCGCTTAAACACAAAATCCACAGGTTGCCCCTGTTGAGGAAATCACACATGAAGAGGTAGCGCACACAGCCACCGGCAGCAGAGTTCTCAGCCAGCCCTCCGGTACTCACAGCGTGACTGCCAAACGCGTTTCGAGCATGTAATGCTCTTGATCACTGGCTCATTCAAGTTAGACAGGAAAAGCGGATTTTAGTTGGAAACAGCTTTTATTGGATATGTGGACCCGCCCCTGTGGGCGTGAGCAGAACAGGGCATCATGGTCTTAGTAGTGCAGCCCATCGTCGCTATGTCCTGATTCCATACAAAACCCGGTTGGGTACCGTTCTCCCACTTGAAAGTTCACTAAACAATGTCTTACCCCAGTGGGCATGAGAACTGTAAGGGCCGCTTCCAACCCTGCCGATTACAATCCGGCGGTCAGGCCCCCTTAATTCCTGGCAGCGCTTGTCACATCCCAGCGCCAAGGAGCCGCAAAGCAGCAGCAGGACTTCCTCGCGGCTGGGTCAGCCGCTTAAACACAAAATCCACAGGTTGCCCCTGTTGAGGAAATCACACATGAAGAGGTAGCGCACACAGCCACCGGCAGCAGAGTTCTCAGCCAGCCCTCCGGTACTCACAGCGTGACTGCCAAACGCGTTTCGAGCATGTAATGCTCTTGATCACTGGCTCATTCAAGTTAGACAGGAAAAGCGGATTTTAGTTGGAAACAGCTTTTATTGGATATGTGGACCCGCCCCTGTGGGCGTGAGCAGAACATGGCATCATGGTCTTAGTAGTGCAGCCCATCGTCGCTATGTCCTGATTCCATACAAAACCCGGTTGGGTACCGTTCTCCCACTTGAAAGTTCACTAAACAATGTCTTACCCCAGTGGGCATGAGAACTGTAAGGGCCGCTTCCAACCCTGCCGATTACAATCCGGCGGTCAGGCCCCCTTCATTCCTGGCAGCGCTTGTCACATCCCAGCGCCAAGGAGCCGCAAAGCAGCAGCAGGACTTCCTCGCGGCTGGGCCAGCCGCTTAAACACAAAATCCACAGGTTGCCCCTGTTGAGGAAATCACACATGAAGAGGTAGCGCACACAGCCACCGGCAGCAGAGTTCTCAGCCAGCCCTCCGGTACTCACAGCGTGACTGCCAAACGCGTTTCGAGCATGTAATGCTCTTGATCACTGGCTCATTCAAGTTAGACAGGAAAAGCGGATTTTAGTTGGAAACAGCTTTTATTGGATATGTGGACCCGCCCCTGTGGGCGTGAGCAGAACAGGGCATCATGGTCTTAGTAGTGCAGCCCATCGTCGCTATGTCCTGATTCCATACAAAACCCGGTTGGGTACCGTTCTCCCACTTGAAAGTTCACTAAACAATGTCTTACCCCAGTGGGCATGAGAACTGTAAGGGCCGCTTCCAACCCTGCCGATTACAATCCGGCGGTCAGGCCCCCTTCATTCCTGGCAGCGCTTGTCACATCCCAGCGCCAAGGAGCCGCAAAGCAGCAGCAGGACTTCCTCGCGGCTGGGCCAGCCGCTTAAACACAAAATCCACAGGTTGCCCCTGTTGAGGAAATCACACATGAAGAGGTAGCGCACACAGCCACCGGCAGCAGAGTTCTCAGCCAGCCCTCCGGTACTCACAGCGTGACTGCCAAACGCGTTTCGAGCATGTAATGCTCTTGATCACTGGCTCATTCAAGTTAGACAGGAAAAACGGATTTTAGTTGGAAACAGCTTTTATTGGATATGTGGACCCGCCCCTGTGGGCGTGAGCAGAACAGGGCATCATGGTCTTAGTAGTGCAGCCCATCGTCGCTATGTCCTGATTCCATAAAAAACCCGGTTGGGTACCGTTCTCCCACTTGAAAGTTCACTAAACAATGTCTTACCCCAGTGGGCATGAGAACTGTAAGGGCCGCTTCCAACCCTGCCGATTACAATCCGGCGGTCAGGCCCCCTTCATTCCTGGCAGCGCTTGTCACATCCCAGCGCCAAGGAGCCGCAAAGCAGCAGCAGGACTTCCTCGCGGCTGGGCCAGCCGCTTAAACACAAAATCCACAGGTTGCCCCTGTTGAGGAAATCACACATGAAGAGGTAGCGCACACAGCCACCGGCAGCAGAGTTCTCAGCCAGCCCTCCGGTACTCACAGCGTGACTGCCAAACGCGTTTCGAGCATGTAATGCTCTTGATCACTGGCTCATTCAAGTTAGACAGGAAAAGCGGATTTTAGTTGGAAACAGCTTTTATTGGATATGTGGACCCGCCCCTGTGGGCGTGAGCAGAACAGGGCATCATGGTCTTAGTAGTGCAGCCCATCGTCGCTATGTCCTGATTCCATACAAAACCCGGTTGGGTACCGTTCTCCCACTTGAAAGTTCACTAAACAATGTCTTACCCCAGTGGGCATGAGAACTGTAAGGGCCGCTTCCAACCCTGCCGATTACAATCCGGCGGTCAGGCCCCCTTCATTCCTGGCAGCGCTTGTCACATCCCAGCGCCAAGGAGCCGCAAAGCAGCAGCAGGACTTCCTCGCGCTTACAGTTCTCATGCCCACTGGGGTAAGACATTGTTTAGTGAACTTTCAAGTGGGAGAACGGTACCCAACCGGGTTTTGTATGGAATCAGGACATAGCGACGATGGGCTGCACTACTAAGACCATGATGCCCTGTTCTGCTCACGCCCACAGGGGCGGGTCCACATATCCAATAAAAGCTGTTTCCAACTAAAATCCGCTTTTCCTGTCTAACTTGAATGAGCCAGTGAGCATTACATGCTCGAAACGCGTTTGGCAGTCACGCTGTGAGTACCGGAGGGCTGGCTGAGAACTCTGCTGCCGGTGGCTGTGTGCGCTACCTCTTCATGTGTGATTTCCTCAACAGGGGCAACCTGTGGATTTTGTGTTTAAGCGGCTGGCCCAGAAGCGAGGAAGTCCTGCTGCTGCTTTGCGGCTCCTTGGCGCTGGGATGTGACAAGCGCTGCCAGGAATGAAGGGGGCCTGACCGCCGGATTGTAATCGGCAGGGTTGGAAGCGGCCCTTACAGTTCTCATGCCCACTGGGGTAAGACATTGTTTAGTGAACTTTCAAGTGGGAGAACGGTACCCAACCGGGTTTTGTATGGAATCAGGACATAGCGACGATGGGCTGCACTACTAAGACCATGATGCCCTGTTCTGCTCACGCCCACAGGGGCGGGTCCACATATCCAATAAAAGCTGTTTCCAACTAAAATCCGCTTTTCCTGTCTAACTTGAATGAGCCAGTGATCAAGAGCATTACATGCTCGAAACGCGTTTGGCAGTCACGCTGTGAGTACCGGAGGGCTGGCTGAGAACTCTGCTGCCGGTGGCTGTGTGCGCTACCTCTTCATGTGTGATTTCCTCAACAGGGGCAACCTGTGGATTATATATATATATATATATATATATATATATATATGTCCTGATGAAGACCCCAGAATGAGGTTTCCACTAACCCTTACACCAGGCGGGGTCGAAACGTAGACCAGACCACACCATTCCTCTAAACATAGGAGATAATAAACGGAATAAAACACATCCTATGTAAAAGAGCAACATGGAACTACTGATCTAAATTAGACTGTAAAGGTTGTACTGAATTTCACTGTGATTGTGTTATGGTCACAACACCTTTACCCAGTCCCCACACTTATCCCATCACACCTATCCCACCTAACTACCTCCTTTTCTTTATCACCGAGAGCGCGTTGATGCACAACTATGTAAATAATATGTTATAACTTTGACGGACACAAGTTATATATATATGATTCGTTCCCAATGAATTGATTTATATGTTTTGTTACAAGTTTTTCTGAATTAGAAAATCCCCGGAACTTATTGATTGATGCTAAGTTTCCGTTTAACTATGTGCTAAATAAAAATATGCATTGTACAAATGGACTGGTTATAATTTGAGATATGCAATGTTTATATTTGACATTTGATGCTTTGAAAAGAAATATACTCTGACCCCTTCACATGTACCTGATTACTGACCCAGGTCAGATAGTTTTAGGGCTAACCCCGTTAAAACTCTTACCTAATGTTTAGCAGATCATAATACAGAGGACTATCCACCAAAAGATGGTTTGTGTCTGTAGGTCTTGGCCTTTGCCCCCCAAAAATCCCAAAAGACCTGATTGTCCACCTGATATTCCTTGGTACGATCAATTTAACTTCTATGGGCACTCTTGGGATCCAGACAATGAAGTCTTTCTTCCTCATTCGAGGGATGAGGAAGAGCAAGGAAGATTGGCAAAGTAAAGGTTTGTCAGACAGGAAAATGCATTACTGCCTGACATTCACTCACCCGGTGTGCATTCTTCATTAGACCCAATAGGCGGATGACAATAACTGACCTCAGGGCTAAGCTGGTTGAAGAGAACATGCACTTGCCAGATGTGACCACTCGTTTTGACTCCCTGTCAAGGGTATTTGTTGGAAAGGTGTTAGGGTGTACTCCACTGATTGATGCCCTTACCTCCAAGCTCAGCAGAGCTGGATGCTGGAACTACAAGGATGTCAAGAGGTTTGCAATCATCTGGAGGTGGTCCTCAACTGACTGTGGTGAGCCCACCTTTAATCACTAATTGTCAAGGTAGGGAAAGAATGGCACTCCTGACCTCCACAGATGAGCTACAACCACCGCCATCACCCGAGGAACACTTGTGAGCCCGAAAGGGACCATGGTAAAGAAGCTTCTCGTGTCCGAACTTGAACCACAGGTAATGTCTATGAGCCTGCAGGACGAGGATGTGAAAATAAGCGCCCTGTATGTCCACTGGCACTATCTGGTCTCCGGGGTCCAGGGCAGATGGAACCTGGGCCAGGATGAGCCTTTTGAATTTTAATTTGCACAGTAAAATGTTTAGAGGGCGAGGATTGAGGAAAGGGCAGAAGCCTCCATCCATCTAAACCTTTCATTGCACCAGTCTGCCAAAGGCCGTCGCAAGCACTACCTCCGTAGTGCTGCGCACGTCCGTTGACCAACGCGGCCCCGCCCACTCATGAGAACGCCTGCACCGCGGCGGAAGGTTTTAAGCACAAGGAAGTAGTGGAAATGACATCTAGTACCAAATTTAAAAATGGGTACCCCCCCTCTATGGCACATTTGGCCAAAGGAGCCTGCACTTCCTGGCTTGAGACAGACAGGTGATCCTCCGACAGGTGTTTCACTGTCAGTGGCAGATGTAATGGGTCGAAAAGAAATGGTAGGGCATAGTCCTGTCGGACAACCTACAGGACCCATTTTTCAGATGTGATATTTTGCCACCCCTGCAGGAAGTGGCTGATCCTGCCTCCCACTGGATGTCTGTGTGCCGCTAAGTGTGCCCTCATATGGCTGTCCAGTCATTGCTGGAGGGTGCAGAATATTTGGAGGAAAGCTGTCCCTGATGGTCGGGCCTTTGACTGTCTGACCCAAAGCAAAGACCTTGAAAGAAATGGAAAGCCTGCTGTGCGGACGGTTGGGGCTGGTGTTATGTGAAGTTATGTTATGATGCTGGCCCCTGGCATATCCCATAAAAGGACAACATTCCTGGGAGTACTGCCAGACTGGAGCTAAAAGGCCCAGTGAACATGCCATTGCTCAGCTTTCCTTAAAATGTTCCAGGGCCGATTCCGCCTTTTGCCAAAGAGGCAGGAGCCTTCGAACGGCATGTCTGTTAAGGATGAATGGACAAACACAAGTGAAGCCTCCGTGGGCCTCATCCATGTGTGTGACTGCAACATCACACTAGTTCTCACAGCCCTGCCCAGAGAGTCTGCTGAATTAAGGCATGAGCGGAAAACAAATATGGCCACATCCAATCACTTCAATGGTTTTGGTTAGTGAAGGCCATAAGTCATCTAGGACCACATGTTAAACCAACCATGTCTGAAAACGAGTGGGCATGAAGACCCAATAGGCGGATTACAATAACTGACCTCAGGGCTAAGCTGGTTGAGGAGAACATGCACTTGCCAGATGTGACCACTCGTTTCGACTCCATCAAGGGTATTTGTTGGAAAGGTGTTAGGGTGTACTTCACTGACTGACGCCCTTACCACCAAGCTCAGCAGAGCTGGATGCTGGATCAAAAAGTCTGGATCACCTGGAGCAGGTTAATGGCGATGGATGACTTGTTGTTGGATTTGGGGGAGGGGGCTCCACAGCATGGCTTAGCCCATGTGCCCAACAGTGTGTGAGTAAGGGCTTGATTAAAGACCAAAACAGGTTTGGTCAATGCCTGGCCAAGCTGTAGGAACTCTCCAAGAAAGTTTGTTTTAACCTCCATAGTCGAGAGGTGAATGTCAAGGACCCCAGCAGCCCTTCTAATTACTGTTGCATAAGAAGTGCTCTGCTCTGTCTCTGTTGCTGGGGAACCAACCAGGAGTCGGGTGAGATGTCCAGTCCACTGGTGTCCAGTAGTTCTATGTACCCATCCTCTGCCTCATTAGGAGGGGCAAGTTCTTCACTGCCCCCTCCACTGTGATCTCCATATGGCTGCCTCTGATCAGAGTCTAAACCAAAAAGCTGTTGTAATTCATGTACATGGCTGTATCTTAGTACGATAGGTTCAGTATAAGTTGTGGCACGTCAAGATCTGGATATGGCCTCAGTTGTGGTCGAACCAAAGCCAGCTCGAAGGCAGAAAAAGATGGGCTGGGGGTCCTCCCCTGGTGCCAGCAGCATCAGCGCTGGCATTGATCGAGGGTCTGTTGCAGGTTTTGACTCCAAGACAGACTCTGGAACATAAAAAAGAGGGGGGTTTTAGAGGTTTAGATTTCGCCGAAGGCCAAACAGCAAGTAGTAATCTGACTGGGGAGCCCTGTGGATCCTTGGAGCCAATAGGCACACTAGAAGTAACAGGCAGCATGCCCAAGTTCTGCAGCAAAGCCTCACAAAAGGCTTTGAATTCCCTGATGGACCTGGAAACTCAGGGTGCATCGGAAGAAAGAAGAAATCAGTTCCTCTGTGGAATGGGAGACAAAAAGACAGGGTGACAACCTCACATCTTCTCTGAAAAGAGGAGGGAAGGGGCCAAGTCCCTTCGACTAACTAGAAGACTGCGAGCACAAGGAAGATCGGCCTCAAAAATCAATCAATCAGGGATTTTATAGTGCTGCTAATCACCTAGTAGGGAATACATGTGATTGCAGGTCCCAGAAGGCTCATTTGAACAGCCAGGTCTTGAGGGCTCTTCGGAATTCCGGAAGAGAGGTGATGGTCAGGAGCTGCATGGGAAGGCTATTCCATAACTTTGCTGTGATGTAGGAGAAGGAGCGTCCTCCACTTCAGTGGATCCAGAGCGTGTGGATAGGTGATAAGGAGGTGGAGCGTAATCTTTTCTGTGGAATTTCAGGCGGTGGATAATGTCCTTGGTTGAGCAGAGCCTTGCGTGGGTGAGTAAGCAGCTTGAATTGGCATCTCTTCTGTATGGAGAACCAGTGGAGTTGCCTAACTTGAGGTATGATGTTGGTCACAGTAGGAGATCAAGGAAGAGTCTGGAGTAAAATGACTTCGGTAGTGGGTCTGCGCTCTTAATTTCAACTTTGAGCGGGACTTGCACAAAGCCTTTTGTGCTTCACCACCCAGAGCTTTGACTTACCATCTTATACGGCTTTTAGATTCTTCTTGGTGCAGTAGTTGAGTAATGTGATGAACCCAAGCACCAAAGGCACCCCTCTGGGGGATCTATTGCAGATCCACTCCCCCCTCAAACCATTCTTCGAACCCTCTGTCAGATTCCTCACCTCACGCCACATCCCCCTTTCCAAGCCCCTCCACAATCTCTACCACATCCACCTCGCCTTTCACTTGAATCAACTTGCCCCAGATCTCACTCACGACCCCATATCCCCCACTATCCCTACCCATCGCTGCAACCGCACCTTAACCTCACCTATCACTCGCATCACCTTGCCCCCAAATCTCCCTCACGCCCCCTCCACCACCCCTACCCATCGCCGCAACCGCACCTTCACCCACCCCATTACGGGCACCGCCCCAATCGCAGCCGCCAACACACTTACTCCAGATCCGTCCGCAGGACTATCTTCTTCAATTCCCCGCACTACAAATCTCACCGTCCCTCCTCCCATAGCTCATAGATCATACCAACAACCGACACACAGACACAGTCCCTAATCCAACCCATCCAACCCAATGAATCTAGAAGTGCAAGGCACGCGCCCAGAGGTATAGACGAAAATAATCAAGAGAATACACATCTCTCAGGACCAGAACACCACCTTGAACAAGGCCCAGCTTCAATGCCTACTAAACTGTAGATCGGCATCGCGTCATGCCGTCGAGATAACTGACCTCATTATAACCAATGGACCTGACCTTATCATCCTGATGGAAACTTGTTTAAACGACTCATCCTCACCCATCTTAGACATTTTAGTTCCCTCAAACTATTACATCACAAGGCTTGATTGACCTGATAAGCTAGGGGGTGGCATTGCCTGCATTCATCGGAACAACCTCACTGTGAACAGCTCTAACTCCCTGGTATTCTCTTCATGTGAATACCTCTGCCTTGACATCTCGAGCAGTAACAAACCAACATGCTCACTCCACTCTTTCTACCATCCTCCAGGCAACAACCCTACCTTCATCGAGCACATCATGGATATTTTAGCTACAAATGTCAGTCAACAGATTACCCAGATCTTCCTTGGGGACTTCAACCTCCACTGGAATGATTTAAACGACCCAGAGGTCAATAGCCTCAAAGCTTTCCTGTTCGATCGCAACCTGTCTCAAATTTGTGATAGCCCCACCCATGATAGGGCTCAACCCTGGATCTAGTGATCTCCAAAGCAGACTCTATTCAGCTTGAATCGATTCTACCTTGCGACTGGTCCGACCATCACATAATCACTTTCCATATCAATGAAGTAGTAAAAATTACTCTCTTATCAAACCCAGGAGAACAAAAATCTGGAGGAGAAACCTAGATAACCTCAATCCTCCCACACTCGCATCCGCCAGCCACATCTTCACGACACCGCTGGACGGATTAGATAATGTACAGTACTTAACCGATCACTACTTCAATTCTATGAACATGGTAATCGACAACATAGCACCCCTACAATTGAAAAGAGTCCCCACAAAAGATTCAAACCCTTGGTACGATGGAACGCTAAATGAATACAGAAGATCACGGAGATCAATTGAAAGACAATGGAGATCCGCTCCATCCGCTGCCCGCCTCAAACTACTAAGGAGCACCAGAAACTCATATTCCAGAAAGATTAGACGCTCAAAAGCTGACTTCATATGTAAACAATTAGACCACGCCAAGAATCGCCCCCAATAACTTTTTGATATAATCAAAACTCAATCAAAGGGGGTCTACCACTCCCCCCAAGTTCCGCCTTTTTCACTACAAAGACTGAGAATTTAAAGACAGACCTACGGAACGACCAACTATCCCATACCCACACACACACCATTACCACGCCACCTACACCAGTGATCGCGCAAATGTTCTTCAAAGCTCGAGCTCAAGAACAACGCGTCCAGGACCACCTTCAACTTCTACAGTGAAGAAGCTATCTTGAATACGCTCATGGCTTTGAATCCCTCTAACCATTTCACAGATCCTCTCCCTGCTACCCACTTGAAGGCCTTCATGCCACAGCTAGTGCCCTTATGGACCAGGATTATAAACACCTCTCTTGTGCAAGGAACTATCCCAGACATCCTCAAAGCAGGTCAGGTAACCCCATCCTAAAGAAAATTTCAGCTGACCCATCAGACTTGAACAACTATCGCCCCATATCCAACATTTCGACACTGGCGAAACTGCTCGAAAAAAAAAAAAGAAGTGAAAGCGATCCTCTTAGCTAGATTCACCTGAACTTTGTTATAAATACCTGCTGATGTGTGTTAGTCAATAACTTTTACCAGCAATGTATTTGCTTAAGTCGTCGTATTCCTATGTATTTGTCAAATCACCTTTATGTGCCTTGTAAAGCGCTCTGATACCCGCAAGGGTCCTGTTCGCGCTATACAAAACTGAAAATAAAAATAAAAATCTGTATGAAACAGTCCCTACGAGGCTTAATCTCTGCAGTCTTAGTGGGGGACATCCCTAGCACACTTGAAATATTTGAAGGGAACAATTTGCTTCACAAATGAAGAAAAAGAAGGCGCGGTGCTCCGGATCTGTGTCTCAAATCATGGAAAGAAAGAAACGGACAGTGCAAATCGGTGGTGCTTACATATGGCTCTATTGTCACTGGGGAGCTGAATACCATTAATGCAGAGTCGCACTACAGCCCTGCTGGAGAGCAGGCGCACTGCTCTGAATTTTTCAGGATTCAATCTGGTGCATGTGATTAGAAGCATCCATCAGAACTACTGATATAACACAAGGCAGAAGGGGTGTTATGCAGTAAGAAGTTTAATCCACCAGGAACAGAATGGTGAACATGTCTGACAAGGTCTATAACATCCATTATTGGCCATCTGCCTCTACCTGCCTTCAAAACAGACCCCAACAGTCAATGTTCAAAATTCTCTTAGGATCACTGTAGATGCACCTTGAGGTTTGCAGCATGTAAATCCACAGAGAAACCAATAGGATATAGGTGGCACAGTCACTTAAGATTATTTTGCATATTATATAACTGGCAATAACTGTGCTATACAATCGTATTCCAGTCACTTGTGACTGCCATGTGTGCAATGTGCTACTCGCAAAATACTGTACATGAAGCATATACTGTACTGCGTTGTAACTCTCAGGTAGGAGGGAAGTATGCCTTCAAGTAGCAGATGCTAGATTCTGTAACAGTAATAGATGGGAAATCACTTACTTGGATCAGCTCAGCCTCAGTGACCTGGCTGGGCCACTTCACAGAAAAAGAGCAATCACTAGTGTTATCGCCACAGACCGGATCCACAGACTGCATGTCAGAGCAGGCGGTCTCTTTAGGCTGCAAGGTTGAAGTGGGTAGTGATAAAGGTAGGGCAGGAGAGGAAGCAAGCAGTGGAGGGGAGATAAAATAAAGAGCACCATAAGAGGACGTGGCCAAACATGCATGTACGCAGAGCTGTGGCCAACAATACACATTCATATTTGCCAGGTTATTGGCACATAGTGGAATTAGTCAATTTATGGCACTTTTCTGGAACAGTAAAAGAACTTTGAAAGTTGATGTCGGCTTCAACCAAGTCTCTTAGTAATGAAAATGTGACAACAGAAAACCTGAGGAGAACCAGCAACTCCCTGCTGAACAAACATTTAATTTTTCTATTCTATCGAATGGAGATGCAAAAGGAGACCAAGATATCCTAGCAGATCAAATTAAATGAAACTGAACACAAAAACAAAAAGCATAAATAGCAAATACAAGGAGATAAAATTGGTGCCAATCATATGTACTCTGGCAGCTAGGGCTGGAAGAGTGAGATACAACAGACTATTGTTCCTGAAATCCAAAGAATTCTGTAACAAAGGCTAGCACCTGTAGTGCAACTTTGGTTACTGATCAGTCAATCAGAATGCTCCAGTTGCTGGTTATGTTTAACGATACAGGCCCTAAAAGGGGACATTCTGCTGGAACCCAGCTGCCAACATATCTCCTGGTTGGGGGAAACAGAGCGTGTTGTGGGAGCATTAACATCCTCTCTCCTGAATGTCTGAGTGAGGGAAATAGCTGCACACTCCCACAGTGCTCCTTTAGCTGATGCCAGTTCACACACGACTGTCTGGGTTTAACCCCTTGATTTTAGTCAAAGAAAGTTCAATCAGCTAAAGCAAAGTAAGAAAAGCAAAGTATAACAAACCTTTTCTACTTTTTGTTGACTAACTGGGCTTACCTTCACCAAAAGCAAGGGTGTTAGACCTGGCATCCTTGGCTTGGTTTCCTTTTAATTTTTGCCTCTACCTCCTGCATTTTTGACTGTGTGCTGGACTTCGTTTTGCTGGTTTAGGTTCTCTGGGCACTTTGCCACTGCTGACACGAGTGCAAATGCTCCTTGTGTAAATTGTAATTCTGATTGGTTTTCCAGGATTGGCATATTTGATTTACTAGTAAGTACCTAGTAATGTGCACTATGGTTGCCCAGGCCTGTAAATCAAATGCTACTAGTGGGCCTGCAGCACTGATTGTGCCACCTGCACAAGTAGCCTGTTAAATGTGTCTCAGACCTGTCACTGCAGTGTCTGAGCACGCAGTTTTTAACTGCCATTTCGACCTGGCAAGTGCACCAAGGTTACACCATGGGCAGGGTTCAGTGTATGTGAAAGGTAGGACATGTACTGGTCTGCTTTACATGTCCTTATAGTAAAATACTGTGTATTTCGTTTTTCACTACTGCAAAGACTAGCTCTCCCATAGGCTATAATTGGAGTTGCCTTGTAACATATTACAAGCATAACTTTAAATTGGGAAGAGCTAGAGATTTGGAGTTTGGGCTCTCTGGACACAGAATTTAATAACACAGCTTTTAGTAAAGACAATTTTTAAATTGTGTGTCTGAAAATGCCACTTTTAGAAAGCGGTCATTTTCTTGTTTAATGGTCCGGTGTGCTTCTGCCCGCTTATGGGTTCACCGTCTAGTTTAGACTGACAGGGGCTGTCAGAAAGGGAGCGGAGATGTGCCCTGCACATGCTAATGAGCCATCCTGGGATAGTGTGGTGGGAGGAGTTGTCACGAACACCTGAATATGAAGAGGCTGTGGCTGCCCTGCACAATGCTGTCTCCCACCCCCCCACCCCCCGTAATGTGGCTGGACCAGGGAGGACTGAACTGGTTTTAATGAGCAAAACGGACTTTCGGAACAAAGAATTCAAAGGGAAAAGAGAAATAAGTATAAGACCTAAAATCCCAGAACCTTAGATTACCTCTGGATTAAGAGGACCCTGTCAAGAAGAAGAGTCGAAGAGCTGCCAGGAGGAGTACTTCCTCTTTACTGTGCGTTTTTACTTTGTTGGGTTGGTTTACAGTTGCTGCTTCTGACTGTGGGCAGTGGAAATGACTTGACTTTTGCGGTGGTATCCTGCTTAAGAAGACTCTCTAAGGGCTTGATGTACAGCTTGCTGGTCAGGAAGTCTCTGGAGCACAAATACTTCAAGTTCACCTGCAGCTTCCTTGAACTCCACTGCTGGAAGTTCTGACCTGCCTTCCAGTGCCAAATCCAGTTCTGGGCCCTTGGAGGTTCTTTTTGCTGAAAAGAACTATCAAGAACTGAAGAAACCTACAAAATCAACACTTCTACCTTCTTGTGGCTGAATTTTCCAATTCAGCACCGCAGTGTGTGAGAAATTCCAGACGCACAGCCCCGGGGCAGCCGAAGAAACTGAAGCAGCGCCGGTCAGCGGCCCAAAGAACTGCTGCATGCAGAGTCCAACACACCAGTCTTGGAAGTCCGAACCCCCCGCACCGACTCAGACGCAGGTCCTGCTGTGCGGCTACAAGAAACGAGGCATTGTGTGACCGCAAATGGAGAAATCAGAGCAGTGCCTGTTTGTCGATACTGCATCGACCAAATTTCCACGCATCACGCCTGTGCGGCACCCCACCCCAGCTCCCGCAGACCAGAACCGTCTTGGAATCGACACCTCACCTTCCCCTATAGTCCCGATTCGACGCATCACTTCTCCTACGTACAGCAGAACTGTTGCATCGCCTCTCCAAGGACTCAGGAACTGAAGCATTGTTGTGTTTTCCGATTCTTCCCTCTCCTGCGGCTGTTTTGCCATGTGGATTTTGATGCATTTGAGGCACTTTGTGTAGCCTTATATTCCTATGGACAGAATTGCTCGAAACCTTTTAAAAATTCATATATTGAGTTGTGTATGTTGTATTTTTGTCATTTGTTTCTGTTTGGTTTAGATACTTTATTTTTCTAAACTGATGTGTTATCCTTTTGTAGTGTTTTCACTGTGTGTGTTATGTACAAATGCTTTACACATTGCCTCTGTGCTAGGCCTGAGTGCTCGTGCCAAGCTACCAAAGAGGTGAGAAAGGGTTATTTTATTGAAAAGTTTTATAAAGCGCGAACATGGCCCTTGCGGGTATCAAGAGCGCTGTATACAGAGGCAAAAGCATGAATAAACTCAGTACAATGGAGGTCAACACTGTAAAACAACAAGGAGTAAACAATCAAGATCAAGTCCCGGGTAGTGGGCCCCGCTAGTTCAGTTTCTTATATAGTGCAATATATTTCCTGTAACATTCAGCAAAACAATCAGAGTGGCTTGTCACAACATAGTAAAATAAATTACAAATCTATAATCGGCCCAAGAAGTATTCTTCTAGTATAGTTCCGGCAGGGCTCAAGTGTAAAATAACAATTTACCAACCAATCAAAATTAAATAGAGAAAGATATGTTGGGATAAATGTCAAATCTGTCAGCAAGGGGACTTGAAAGAGTACAGGATGATGCAGTAAATGTTCACTCAGGAAAAGCCTGTTTCGTGAAAGAGTTAGTGGAAGCATTGGCTTTAATCTCCGTAGGAAGAGCGTTCCAAATTCTAGGCGCATGGCCGGAGAAAGCACATGTGTACGTACTTTTCTTTTTTAATTTAGGAGGTTTCATGGGTAGTGTGGACGTACTCCTTAAGTTCCGACCGGAGCCAGAAAGAGCAAGCTTGTTCGCCAGATAGGCCAGAGTGTTGTAATGCAGGGCTTTACGCGTGAGGCAAACGAATCCTGGCTTCAATAAACAGCCAGTTAAGCTGCACAAGGTCAGGTGTGATGCGATCGTGTTTTTTGGAGCCTGTGATGAGCCTGGCCAATGCATTGAGTGTGGCTCTGAGAGGGGCCAAGCGTGCTTTAGGAAGCCCTGCAAGGGTCACCAAACAATATTCAAGTTGTGAGATCACCAAGGATTGTACTGCAGGCTGTAAGTCCTCTGGCGGAAGGAAAGGCTTGATTTTCTTAAGGGTGTAAGATGCAAGTTGGCAACCTAATAGTGGCATTGATGTGAGCTTGCATGTTAAGGCATTTGTCCAAGGTAATGCCTAGCAATTTAACGTAATCAACCATGTAAGGGGTGCAGTTAAGGGCCGTGAGTTGTTTTAGCCATTCCAGGTTGGGTGCAGAGTGGTTGTGTGAGGCAGTCAGCAGGAATTCAGTTTTGAGGGTATTCAACAGTAGATGGTTCTGGGCTAACCATTGTTGAGTTTGCGAGGGAGCCTTATTTAAAGTTTTAATGTCCTCCAGAGAGGAGATCTTCAGGTAAAGTTGCGTGTCATCCGCATACATGTGGTAATGAATGTGAGAATGGTTCAGAAGGATAGTGAGAGGTTCCATAAAAAGGTTGAAGATCGTGTGCAAGAGCGTGGATCCTTGCGGAACTCTAATCCTGACCGGGGTACTGGATGCAAGGGACTGGTTGAGTTGAATCCTTTGTGTGCGGTTATGTAAGAAAGAGGCAAACCATTTTAGAACTGGTCCTGAGAGACCCATCTTAAGTTGAAGAAGATTAATCAAGTGATCGTGTTTGACGGTATCGAATGCAAAAGACGGGTCCAGAAGGATCAAAAGACAAGGAACATTTTGATCAAGTGATTTTAGGGCATCATCCACAATGTGAGTTAGTGCAGTTTCAGTACTATGTCCTGCTCTGAAACCGGATTGATAGAGGTTAAGTAGTTAAAATTAGTCTATACGGTTGCAGAGCCGCTTGTGGATGCATTTTTCGAGCAGTTTGGGTTATCTTGGGTGTGCAATCCCTTATTCTGGCAAGAAGTAAGGGTCTTTACTTGTACATGGCGTATACCACTGCCAACTGCAGTACCCGGTTTCTATAACAGGGGATGAGCCGAGACAGTGGTATATAAGCCAGAAGTTTCTACAGAAATGGCTGAGGATGGGCTGTGGGAAAATGGAGACTTTTCACTCAAACATTCAGGTGAGAAACTGCTCATTTCCCCTCAGTGCTCCTATTTCTGGTGAGGGAGAGTGAGGTAGTGCTAATACTCTTCTTCCTTCGCCTGCATAGCAAAAACAGTGGGTAATTACCCACACCTTGTTTTGTGCCCCTTCATGCTTCTTAGGTTCATAACTACGGGAAGGGTAATTAACAGCTATTATTGCACAGAGGTAAAGGAAGTAAAATTGAAATGAAAAAGATTGTAGCAAACAAAGTCGATAATTAATAACAAAATTGCGATAAGCTATTTATGTAGCAGGCAACAAATGTGTGATGTAAAAAGAGATTCAGCCATTGGTGACTGCTCTTTGTCCAACATTTTCAGGGTGGGATCAATGCATACCTATTGTAGCTCTCCTATTTAAAAGCAAAGGTGCCTCATACCTGCATAAACTGTAAGATTTTAAGGCAAGTTCGAAATCACTTACTTGAGCAGCCACAGGGACCTGGCTGGGCCACTCCACAGTAAATGCGCAATCATTAGTACTATTTCCACCGAAAGGATCCACAGACTGCATTTTGAAAGAGTCACTCTTGTCAGGCTGTGGTGGTGGAATTGGAAGCAACATGGGAGGATGGGAAAGGGAGAAGAAAAATGTGTGTAGGAAAGATGAGACAGACAGAAGCAAGGAGAGAATGTAGTCAAACACGCATGTACAGACCTGCTCCCATGAAAATACATTGTTTTCTCAGGTTTTGGCACATAGAAGAAAGGCATTTCCTGACCCAACCTTGAGCTGGAAATACGTAATGTTATATAGGGTCTAACTGGAGCTGTGTTCCTCAAATAATTGGCCATGATCATCAGCAGCAGTAATGGGAAGAGGAGCAGAAAAAGGTGGTACCAGAAACATTCTGGGACAACAGCATTCTGAGATACTGTGCATGTTAATTACATCCTTAGGACTGTTTACGGTCGTGTGATTTACCGATTTAAGAAAATTGGAAGATAGTATAGGACTACAGGGGAACAGCTATTGCGGCCCACAACAGAAAATTCACCAACAATGAGGAAGGATACTAGTAACATTCTGAATATATAAAATAGTACGAATTATACAATTCTCTTCCCTGTCACAAGGGATATAGCATGAATGGTGTAAGGGCCACTATCTATACAATACAATGTGCTTTTCCAGTTTCGCCCATTTATTACTGGATACAAGAAGACTAATGTGTAAAGTATTGAGGCATACATCAGCTCAAATGTATTTTCATATTACATACCAGGCCATAAATTAGAGGAAAAATCGTTTACAGGCAATTTTAAATACTCTGTATGCAGTGTATACTAGGTGGCATGACTGTACTCAAGTTCTTGCATTGCACATTTCCCCACTCATGGATTCATGCCTCATACATGTATGAATCCATTGCTGCTGAGTGTGAAATCACTTACTTGAGGATCCTCCGTGACCTGGCTGGGCCACGACGCACTAAATGCGCAGTCACTGGTGCCATCACCACCAAAAGGGTCCACAGACTGCATGTCCGAAGAGGAACTTTTTTCAGGCTGGACAAGGGATTTGAGGGGGGGGAAGGTGAGGATTGGGAAGATAAAAAAGAAACAATAGTTCCATAAGAGGATGTGGTCGATCCTACAGTTGTGTAGGTCCTTGGTTTAGAGAATGTAATCAGACTACCCAGGTTCTATCCATAGGGGAGGATGTAGCAGCCTTAAATTAGGAAAATGCATTCAAACACAGGGGCAACTCTGCTCAGGGCATTACTGATGACCATTAGAGTATGATAAGAAATTCAGCAGAAGAAACAGTGTGAATGAACCAGCTCTGAGACATTAGCATCTGGGGTTCCTTATTTTCAATACATCTGCAGGTACTCTTGGGTGCACTCTTCCACAAAGGTGTACAAAAACAGATAGTAGTGACAAAGCCAATATCGGAGGATGGTAAAGGGGGAATAAACAAAAGCAAAGGCCAAAAGCCCTTCAACACTCACAGAAGCACATGGCACTTCACCTGGGTACCACGGCCCCCACCTGACATCACGGCAGGCGCCACCCACAACCTCCGTTCGTGCCAGGAGGCGCTCAAAGGCTAATTGGGGCTCCTGCTGCGCGGGAGCCCTTCGGCGCTCGCAAAAGCACTTGGCACTTTACCTAGGGACTACGGCCCCACCTGACATTGCGCCAAGCACCGCTCACGACCTCCGATCGCGCCAGGAGATGCTCAAAGGCTGCTCGGGGCCCCCGTAGTGCAGGACGTGTGCAGGCGTGCCGTCAGCGCAAGGAAGAGGCGGGGCAGGGCCATCCTCCTTGGCTGTTGCCGCAAGTCGTCTTAATCTCTCTCTCCACAGCAGCTGGTACTGGTCGTTCGGACTGCCCCCTGCTAGGAAAGGTATTGAAAACTCAGCCTTGGCCCCCTTCTTTTTAGGTCTCGCTACGAATGCAGCGGAGCTGCTTCGCTAGCGAAGACCCTATTGCTGTGGCTTTGGTGCGCGAAGGGAGACAGGAGGTGGCACACGCAGACAGGAGATGTGCACTCCGTGCGCAACTCCTGTCCGCGCGTGCCACCTCCTGTCTGCCTTCAGCTGACAAACCGGCGGCACAGCGCGCGCATCGCGCACTTTCACTTTCCCTCCCTCCCCTTCAAGAACCGGACATTCCACGGCCACGGTGTACTGTGCCATGTAGCCTCCCATATTGTGCGGCAAAACAAAGAGTGAAACTGCTGTGCTGGAGAGTACAAGGAAGATACAACAAACGTGCTTTTAATGTGGATAATGGTACCAGCTTCCGTAGACTGGGCTGGAGCTTCTCGTTTCTTTAGTCTGCGCATCGGCAAAAAGCTTATCGGCTGAAAGGAAACTAAGACATTTGATCTAATTTCCGGTGGAAAGCGTTAAAATTAGATCATACATATAAAACCAATCATAAAATAGTAAACTTTAATATGGCACTAAAAAACGCGCCAAGTCTGCAGAACAGAAGATGACTTCCACACAAAAAAATACAGATTATTACATCTGTACTGCCCTCTGCTGTCCCTCTTCGTCACCCCTCTGCTTCCGTTTTCACATAGATAGATGGTATTCCTAAATTATTCTTACAATAATCCTCCACTGGTGAACTATTTTCTTTGCTGTATTTTCTTGCGTTCACTTAATTAAATTGACTGTGTGTATGCATCAAAGAGTTACCGTGGAACGCCTGGGCCCACGACATGTTCATGCCCTGTCTCCGATGCCCCAAACAGGGTGGACAGCACCCCTCTTCAGCAGGGCGGGGATGGATCCATAAGGGGAGTGGGCGATGGCTGGGGTCCGCACCCCCTGTATGGCTGCTGAGGCTGCGAATGAATTCACTGGTCGGGGCGCGGCTTTGCTGATGGGCCGAGCAGGGCAATGAGGCCAGGAGTGCCTGTGCTGTATTTTAAAGGGTGTAATATTCAGTTTATTGAGCGCATCTCCTGGGGGTCTGTTTCTTGAGAGTGACCCGCCGGACTGTGACTTCTGCGGGTTACAGCTGCGGTGGACCCAGGTGCGGGGTCACTTTATAAACTGCCTCCGCTCGGGGGTCCCCGACACAGTTCTGCCGGTCTGGGAGGGGCTGTGTATAAAAAGCTGTGAAAGCGTATAGCTGACCCAGAATGGTGCTTCTTCATAGACTCCCATCATGTGATCTGATTTCAGGAAAGCTGCAGTTTGTGTACTCCACACAGAAGTGGTTTCTCTGCCTATGGCATTAATGCCACTAGGAAGGAGCTGGGTAGACCCTCAGGAGGTCTAGCAGTCTGGGTTAAAACTGCACTGGGGTCCAAAGTCAAGCTCCTCCCTGTCGAATCCCAAGATATACTGCTCTTAAGCTGACTTTTTACAGTGGCTGGAAAATCAGGATTTTGAATGTATATAACAGAGTGGTGCAGGGCTCTGAGAAAACCAACATGATCTGCATTGTAGACCATGCCTTGTCCCAATTCTCAGATCATGTTTCTGTACTAGTGTCGGGAGATTTTAATTGTACCTTCGAATCCCTTACCCTAACTACGTCAGACTTGACTGAGAAGAGGGACAGAGAGTGGCAAATTCCACAGCTAGATCTCCCTACAGTCAAGTGGTCAAAGAGAAGAGGCCAGGTGCTGGTCGTCACCTTGTAGCATGACATGAGAGCCACAAACAGTAGAACTAATTCTGACCTAAAAGGAGATTTTACTTTCAACAGACGTGGCTACGAAAGCCGAATTGACTACTTTCTGGTCGCCCTCAAACTTTGGCCCTAGTTGATGAAATGGTAGTCAAAAGAAGTGATAGCGCCCATAATGCCCTTGCCCTTACTTTTATCAAGCAGGGCACCCTGGAACCTGAAATTAGGGGTAGTCCTGACCTGGGAGTCCTTTCTATTACAAATAATCTGAGATGCACCACATGTGATTGGGTGGAGGAACATCCGGGGCCCTTGACACTCTCAAAGGCAAAGTTCATCTGGAACTAGAGGAGCTAGCCAAATATTCCACTAACGATGTTATGAAGATCCCGGGATCCTGCCACAAGTTACTATACAAGGAAATTAGGGACATGCTAAGTCAACCACGGAAAGTTCAAAAAAAGGGAGGAAACAGCACCCATCTGAGGTCGGATTTCCAGGCTGCCTGGTGTTAGACCTGACACCATTGGCGTGGGTCTCCCTTCCATATTTTTGCTCTTGCCTCATGTGTTTTTGCTGGTTATAGATGATTTGGGCACTATGCCACTGCTATTCAGTGCCACAGTGCAAGTCTTCCATATGGTAAATTGATGTATGGATTAGTGACTCCATGATTGGCTGGTTTGGTTTGCTTGTCAGACCCTAGTACAGTGCACTGAAGGTGCCCAGGGCTTTTAAATCAAATGCTGCTGGTGGGCTTGCAACACTGGTTGTGCAACCCACAGAAGCAGTCTGTAAAGTGTGTCTCAGGTCTGCCATTGCTGAGACTGTGTGCAGTCTGGTACTGCCATGTTGACTGGGCAGTACAAAAGAGGGTGGTGATGGATGGAGCATCTGAATCAATCAAACACTCACACCCAGTCAAAAGATCTGGGTTTAATCCATCACCGTTCTTTAGCCCACTCTGTCACCCCAGTTCAGACATGGCTATATGCAAATCAGTCTGACCCTGTGCCTCATGGGAACAGTCCAGCCCGAACTGCCAAGCCATGTCTTCCATGGACCGGAAACAAGCTTCCGAGGACCGGTTTCTGGCATTCCAGCCGTCTTCAGCCCGGCTTGCTTGAATCCAGTGGCAAAGTGAGCAAGGGACTCACGTCTGAGCATACCCTGCCACACTTATGGCGGCCAAAAGCGGTACAAAAGGGGGTGGTGATGGACGGAGCATCTGAATCAATCAAACACTCACACACAGTCAAAAGATCTGGGTTTAATCCATCACCGTTCTTTAGCCCACTCTGCCACCCCAGTTCAGACATGGCTATATGCAAATCAGTCTGACCCTGTGCCTCATGGGAACAGTCCAGCCCGAACTGCCAAGCCATGTCTTCCCTGGACCGGAAACAAGCTTCCGAGGATCGGTTTCTGGAATTCCAGCCGTCTTCAGCCCGGCTTGCTTGAATCCAGGGGCAAAGTGAGCAAGGGACTCACGTCTGAGCATACCCTGCCACACTTATGGCGGCCAAAAGTGGTACAAAAGGGGGTGGTGATGGACGGAGCATCTGAATCAATCAAACACTCACACACAGTCAAAAGATCTGGGTTTAATCCATCACCGTTCTTTAGCCCACTCTGCCACCCCAGTTCAGAGATGGCTATATGCAAATCAGTCTGACCCTGTGCCTAATGGGAACAGTCCAGCCCAAACTGCCAAGCCATGTCTTCCCTGGACCGGAAACAAGCTTCCGAGGACCGGTTTCTGACATTCCAGCCGTCTTCAGCCCGGCTTGCTTGAATCCAGTGGCAAAGTGAGCAAGGGACTCACGTCTGAGCATACCCTGCCACACTTATGGCGGCCAAAAGCGGTACAAAAGGGGGTGGTGATGGACGGAGCATCTGAATCAATCAAACACAGACCCCAAGACTTTAGATCACTTTTGGGAAACAAGAACCTTTGCTGAGGAGAGGAACCAGAGAGAACCTGAAGGAGGAGACTATCCCTAAGCTGAGTGCTGTCTGAGGGATTGGCCTGCAGTGGTTGCCTGACTGGCAGAGAAAGGAGAAAGGAACTATGTGCTACTTTCATCAACTTGTAAAGGATCTCCAAGGGCTTGAAGATAGAGATTGCCTCCTGCTGAAGTCTCATGGACAACAGACTTCACCAACCAACTCCCCTGCATTTCCTTGCTGGGAATTTGAAGTGCCTACTGTTGTGCTGGGCCTTCTGAGACACTCCGTGTCGCAGGGAGCTGGAAGCGCGACTCACTGAGAAGAAGCGTGATGCTGCCGCAGCTGTCGCATCACTGAAGGGTGCAGCCGCATCGCTTCACCGAAGCGCCTCGCATCACCGGAGCAGAGTGTCGCCGTCGCAGCAGACGCCTTCGCATCCCTGGAGAAGCGTGTCAGGCGTGGGCCTGTCGCGGCTCCGAAGATTCACAGAGTCACCACACGGCCGTTGGGAGTGCATGCATGGCCTCGTCGTTGTTGCATAAAGGAGAAGACACAATTTTGTCGCATTGCATCAGATCTTCATTGCATCACAGCGCTGCTGGTCGCATCGCATCACCTCCCCACACAGAGAAGAACCGACGCATCATCGTCCCCTACGCAGCAGTAGGGAACAGACGCATCACCGTTCTTGCATGTAAGGAACCGACGCATCACCTTCCCTGCATCACTTTCGTTGTATAGCGTTACGCATCCAAAGGTACATTGAGCATACAGTGTTGCATTTACCATCTAAAGAGAACTAAGCTTTTTCTACCATTTATAAAGTACAGTATTATGGATCTTTGTCATTTGTGGTCTTGTGTTAAGTCTATATAAAAATACTATTTTTATAGTCCACTTCAACTTGTGTGGTGTCCATCTGTAGTGTTGTCACTGGGTTACTGTATGTGTTCACAAATGCTTTACACACTGACTCCGAGATAAGCCTGCCTGCTCGTGCCAAGCTACCAAGGGGGTGAGCAGGGGTTATTTTAGGAGTGTACCCCCTTACCCTGACTAGACACAAGGGTCCATATTTGGTCAAAGGTACCTACCTCTGCCAACTAGAGACCACTAAATCTAATACCTGGTATAACCAGGACTGCAGGATTGCTTGTACGTGCAGTAAAGCTGAAAGCACGACCTGAGGTGGCGGTTTGTAGAGCCAAGTACAGGCAGGCAATGGAGATAGCTAACAAGAAGTGGGAGGGTTCCTTGTGTTCCTCCCAACAGAGGGCGTTGATATCCCACGATTCCAAGACCTTCTGGAGCAAGGAAGCGTACTGGCTTTAGGGGAACAAGACAGCCCTGGAATTCACAGTCCAGTGGGAAGACTCAGTAGCGCACTATGGTTCCCTTTATGAATCCAGCACCATAGTAACAGCCGAAGTTAGTGAGTGGTGGAGGGAGGCACCTGGTGGAGAGGGTAATGCTCTGTTTTTTTCTCTAGAGGAAACGCAAGCAGCAATTTGCCTGTGTGTCGCAGCCCGTGCCCCCGGCCCTGATAGAATTCCCAACGATTTATACAGAGAGGACAACTCTCTGGGGTTCTTATATACATTTGCTTACCAACTCAATATGTCTGGTGCTGCCATTCCCCCTTCGTGGAATATAGCGGAAATAGTGCCCATTTACAAAAAAGGGGATAGAGACAAGCCAGCTATCTATAGGCCCATAACTCTCATTGACTCTCTTCAGAAAATTGTTTGCAAACAAATTTTAGATAGGGTTCAGGATTGGATTCCAGAGTCCCGAGTTTTAAGTGATTATCAAGCGGGCTTCCGTACTAAAACTAGTACTCTGGATCAGGCTTTTTGTCTTTTATTGAAAGGAAGTATCTGTTAAGGGAGGGAAGCTTTACGTGGCCTTTGCGACTTACGGTCCGCGTTCGACCTGGTCCCCCGAGCCAGCCTTTGGAGAGTCTTAAAAGAGATGGGCCTACCTAGAAATCTTTTAGATGTTTTAATTAGATTACACTTATCGAACACAGCACAAGTGAGGTGGGGGGAGAACAATCAAGTTACGGAAACTTTCCCAGCCCAACGTAGAGTGAGACAGGGATGTGTGTTAACTCCCAGATTATTCACTCTTTTTATTAACGAGGTGGTTGACTCTTTAGACAGAGATGGGTGTAATGCCCCTAAAATCAGCATAAAAAGAGCTCCTGCTCTTCTTTTCGTCGACGACACCCTCCTAATAGTCTACATTTCTGCAGGGTTTCCAACAACTCTTGAATAGTTTTTAAAAGTTCTGTGACGAGCAGGTCCTGGTGCTAAATGAGGCGAAAACTAAATACATGATTCTCACGAGAGGATATACCAAACCTTCTAAAAGACCTGTGTTTGTTGGTAGTAGTAAGTTGTGAATTGGAGCAAGTTGATGTCTTTGATTATTTAGGTATTCGCTTGACCCCGACAACATATTGGGCCGCCCACATTGAGAAAGTGAAATTGCAACTAATCCAACAGACTGCTCACATTAGTAAAATACACACAACAGCATTGTACAGGCAAGTAGCCCCAGCTCTTGAAATCTACAACATCAAGGTTTTAGGTGGGGGGGGGGGTCTTTATGGAGCAGAACTTTGGGTCACGGGCAACACAACCTGTCTGTCTAGTATTGAAAACTGCTTTCTTAGGTCCTTGGTAGACCTCCCCTCTAGTACCCCTTTGATCCCTCTCCTTTTGGACCTTGCCCTTAGACAAATAGCCCACAAGCTGAATTACAAATTATTTCTGTTTTGGCACAGGCTGTGATCCTATGATGGAGCTCACATCTTATCGTGAGGCTCTGTCAGGCCTTTTGAAACTCCCCCAGGTAACCTCTATCCTCTGGTTCAGCTCTTAGGGATCTATTGGGGGGGGCTTGGTATTGGATGCATTTGGTCAAATTCGGAAGGTCTGGCCCTCACGACGAGGGTTAAGCTTAAAGCGATGTTCTGGGAAGCTACATCAGAAAAGGACTTGCCAAAATCTGAGGGTTGTCTGACTCAAGAATTCCTTAATTTTAAATCTGTCTCTCGCTTCAAGAACACTATTGATGAAATTGTTCCCCCGCCGGCATGTTAACTCTTTATCCAGTTCTGTTACAAGACCCTACACACAAAATTGGTTTGTATTAAGTGGCGCTGCAATACTCTTAAAGATGACCTTTTCTCCTCGTACAAAGTCAGACCAGAATCCATTGTGCACTTACTTTTTTTCTGCCCATACTATATATCATTGAGGAAAAAAATGGTTAATTCCGTTATGCAGATTGGTTGGCCCTGGCCATTACCTTGAGGTGCTGAGAATTTTGTGCACTGACACATGCAGGCTATTGGTCTATGGTCTTTCCAGATACTGGTATGCACTGTGGATTAAGCGCTCCAATTGTATTGTGTGACACACCGTATTTTTTATCTGTTTTTAATTTTCCAGCTTTTAAACCATTGTATGGCATTTATGTATTTAAAATCACATTATGAAAATGTTTTATTATTCTGTATTTTACCCTTCTTGTGCTGTGTACTTTTAAGATCTTTATGATCGAAATAAAGTTATATATGAGGATATAAACTAGTACAAATTATACAATTCTCCTCTCCGTCACAAGGGATATAGCATGAATGGTGTAAGGGCCACTAGCTATACAATACAATGTGCTTTTCCAGTTACACACATTTATTACGGGATACAAGCAGACTAATGTGTACAGTAGAGTCATACATCAGTTCAAAGGTATTTTCATATTCCATACCAAATCATAAATTGGAGGAAAAGTCGTATTCCAGGCACTTTTGAATACTCTGTATGCAGTGTATACTAGGTGGCATGACTGTACTCAAGTTCTTGCATTGCACATTTCCCCACTCATGGATTCATGCCTCATACATGTATGAATCCATTGCTGTTGAGTGTGAAATCACTTACTTGAGGATCCTCCGTGACCTGGCTGGGCCACGACGCACTAAATGCGCAGTCACTGGTGCCATCACCACCAAAAGGGTCCACAGACTGCATGTCCGAAGAGGCACTTTTTTCAGGCTGGACAAGGGATTTGAGGGGAGGAGAAGGTGAAGATTGGGAAGATAAAAAGAAACAAGAGTTCCATAAGAGGATGTGGCCGATCCTACAGTTGTGTAGGTCCTTGGTTTAGAGAATGTAATCAGAATACCCAGGTTCTATACATATGGGAGGATGTAGCCGTCTTAAATTAGGAAAATGCATTCAAACCCGGGGGCAACTCTCTTCAGGGCATTACTGATGACCATTAGAGTATGATAAGAAATTCAGCAGAAGAAACAGTGTGAATGAACCAGCCCTGAGACAATAGCATCTGGGGTTCCTTATTTTCAATACATCTGCAGGTACTCTTGGGTGCACTCTTCCACAAATGTGTACAAAAACAGATAGTAGTGACAAAGCCAATATCAGAGGATAGTAAAGGGGTAATAAACAAATGTACTTGTGCGCAACATGAAACGGCACATGCACACTATGAGGAAAGCAATGGCCAAACACAAACAAGAAAACTGGTGCAAATAATAAGACATCACACTCAGCAAATAACAGAAGTTCGAAATGCAAAAATGCCAGCATCATCAAAGTACCACTTTGATACAAGGTCGTGTTTGTAGCCTCGTGGAATACACCAGAAGTTGCTCTATGCATAACAAAAACCAGAAGGTTTTGGGTGGCAAGGTTAGGACATCTATCCCTGGACAACACGGGATGTGAAATTCCTGGTAACAGATGGTATGCAGGCGCTCAAATTGTGCAACTACACCTAAATGGTAGGAAAAAATTCACGCTGAACGTCCCCTCGATTTGAACAGCCACCCCCTATTAATCCCCAAGAGATACTATTGTTTCAGACCAATTATTATGAAGGGACCTGTAAACTCCATTTAGATACAAATAGCTTCTGTTGCAGGTAGGTAGAGTAGCAAGTGTTGAGCAGGCTACATTGCTGTGTGAAGCATGACTGATGAAGTCTCCCCAACCATGTGTCCAAGTATGGTATTTCGAGACAAAACCAGATCCCCCAGCCAGGGCCCGGAGCATTAGAATGGCAAATTTACTGACGTGGAATAAGGCACAAGACGTAGGGTTCTTCTAACTGGGGTGAGATAGGTACGATCTTCCTTCCACATAAGCAAGAAAAAGATGTGGCTACTAAACATTCATCAATGCTTTTTTAAATAAGGTGCTTTCTTGTTCCCTGGTAACAGCGTACTCTGTAGTAAATGTGGACGGATTAACAAGAATGCTACATGTGTGCTTTCTATACAACAATCACTTCAGTGCCTCATTAGGGCTAGCAATAGCTATAGAAATGCAATTCCAATACAATCTATTTTCAGGTTATGTTGATGTTATGGAAAATGTTGCAGTAAATAAATCATAGCCGTAAGACTGCAGTAGAAGGGGCCCAATTAACATGTTTTGTCTGCAAAAAGGGAACACTTTCCTAATTGCCTCCAACTTTCCACAAGTAGGTCACAGCTACTGATGAAAACCATATTTTTGACGCAGGCTCTAAGTGAAATGTCAACAGAGACGGGTAAATGGAATGGGCTGGCTTCAGTCGGACAGCTGACAACTAGAGCATGCAACCTGCATTTGAAACGCAGAGAAGAGATAGCATAAGAAGCCTACAAAAGGTATTATTCCATCAGTTAGGAACAGATGCCCTGTGCTGTCAAGGGAGGCAGCAACACTTTCAGAATACAGAAGCAGATTAATCACAGAAGTCAAAGAAATATAAATAATAACAGCCGAGGGAACAAAATCCGCTGAACTTAAGGGTTCATATTTCCCCACCGCAGTGAGAACATAGTGCAACAAGTAACACGTAGTATGGAGAAACAGAAAGATGGTAAACAAAAAGAAAAGCAAGTAGAAGATTAAATTTAGCAAAACAAAGCAAAATCAATGGAAGGATCACATTTAGCAAACACGTAGAGAAAAACAAAGGGACGGTTCAATGTAGAAGTGGTTAAAACTTCACCAGAAGACAAGCTGAGACATGAGGCACAAAGAGAAAGAAAAACTTAAATAAGTGAAAGAAATACGAAATAAGAAACAGTTTGATAGACATTGGAACTGCTAATGAGAGTCACAGAGCAGGTTAGTAAACCTGAAGATTATTAATTTCGTTCCAAAGAGTTCTTGCGCCAAATTAAACAATTTATATCAGAAAAATCAGACTCAAAACGTAATACAGCAGAGATGTTGCTTTCTACGCCTGGCGATCGCAAGAAATTGTTTAAAGATCAACAAACATAGTCATAATTCCTGATCCAAAAGAAGCCCTTTAATGTCCACTCAACTTAAGGAACTAATACGGTTTTGTTCTTGCAGTATAATCAAGTGCTTGGATAGAGAACGTTTCTGCTTATTATTTCATAGAGGATTACAAATTAATTCATTTGAATTAAAGTAATCAAATAAATAAACCTGAGAAAATGATTGTGCAGATAAAAATATGAAAGAATATTGCATTTGTCTAGCTAGTATGGTCTCCGTTGAGAAAGTGAAAGAAAAGTCCTGGCTCGAACAAATAAACGGTGGTCTTGGGTAAGTTCCAAGTTCAAGTTCCAAGTTTGGAATCCTTTTTTTTTTTTTACCAGTGCCTGGTCTCATAATTATCATAAGGGTAAGAGGGACTATGCAGAAAACAGGTACTGACCTTTCAAAATGTGACGCTTACTTGGCTAGGGGATCTACAGGGTACAAAGTCTTTGCCTGAGGGGCCCGATTGGAACATTTGCTCAATGCAGCAGACTGGTCATCTGAACCCATCTTCACACATTTATATTTGAAACCAGTGGTGGATGTGGACTCTTTGGTTGTGAGAAAGCTTTGGCCTAGCTTAATCATTGCCTCCAGTCTGGACATAGAACAAAAACAATCCTAGCTATCATGAAGGAAACTTTTCCAAAATAAAGTTTTGAAAAATGGTCTGAGCAATCTCTTTACTTAAATCTGTTGAATAGATATGGGTAAATGCAAAATAAATTTATTGCAGGGGTTCAGAAATTCTACCAATAGGAAGCAAATGTGTGCTATTTTACTAACAGTAGCAGAAATGAAGAAAATGATCTGCATTTTGGTGGTACAAAGAATTCCAGTAGAAGGCAGAAAGCGACTTGGGAGACGTCAAGAGAAAGAGAAGGCAGATGAGGGTGCTGACCAGAGCCAATAATGCCAATCCCTTTGTTAAGAAGTTCAGAGAAAGGTGAAAAGAAAAGCAAACCTATTGAGGCTAAGAGCAAGCAGCGCAACAGAACAGGTATTGAATTCGTGTTTTTATTAAAAAGGTCAAAATTCACAAGAGTACACAGTGACGAATGGACAAGAAAGTATATATAAGATGTGGGAAAAGGAGTAGTTTCTTACCTGTAACTCCAGTTCTGTAGTAGGGGTATCTCTGTGATAGTCATAATCTTGTGAATAGTCCCGCCCATGTGCGAGGACCCCGGAGCAATCGAAATAGTCTCTTAAGTTGTCTTCTTCTGCAGACCTGCATAGACACTTAAGAGAAAATCAAAGACAAATAATGCAGCCTAAAACTACAAGGCTACATTGGGCAGCATTCATCTTGAAGTGAAAAGGATAGCCAAATAATATTAAATTTAACACACTTTGTTAAGTTTCACACTCAGAGAAACTCCCCTTCACAAAAATCCTTTGTAATGATAGAGAGGAAGGATTAGACAGACAAGCCCCATTAGGCTGCCATTGTGTCTGGAAAAGGGATACCGTGCCTTTAAGGAACTCTCCATAGACACTCGGTATCCCAGGATGCACAGCCAAAGCCCTTTTAGTTTCAGTTCTTTTTGAAGGTGTATAAAGCCAGGCCTGTTGCATACAGTACCTTATTTTTTCATCCACCGGGGAGGAGGGCGGGCGCTTATGACTATCACAGAGATACCCCTAATACAAAACTGGAGTTACAGGTAAGAAACTACTCCTTCTGTAGTAGGGGATCTCTGCGTATAGTCATAATCTAGTGAATAGAATGGCAAGCCCATCCCAACAAACTAACCAGCGGTGGATGAAAACAGACAAAAACCACTACTGTGCAAACAGGATTTCTCAATGAAGCCTGCCCAACCTGAGCATCTGCCCTGGCACCAGAGTCCAGGCAGTAGTGTTTGGCAAAGGTATGGACCGACATCCATGTGGCAGCCCTACAGATATCTGCAATGGGAACATTACGTAACAAAGCTGTTGTAGCCGCATTGCCCCTGGGTGGAATGAGCCTTAGGCTTACCCCCTAAGGTCGTGTTAGCCTTTTGGTAACATAGCTGGATACAGGCCACAATCCACCAAGGGACTGTTTAGAGGTGGCAAGACCAGTCCTGACTGAACCATAATTGACAAACAATTGTTCCGACCTACGGATGTCCTTGGTCTTATCTAAGTAGAATTTCAACACCCTTCTTACATCCAGGGAATGAAGGGACCTCTCCGCCGGAGAGGAAGGATGCTGAAAAAACGTAGGTAAAGTTATCGTCTGATTAACATGGAAATCAGAAATTACTTTCGGAAGGAACTTGGGGTGAGTCCTCATGACAACCTTAGAAGCATGAAATACAGTATAAGGCTCTTGACAACACGAGGTCTGAATCTCACTCACCCTTCGGGCCGATGTAATAGCCACAAGGAAGGCTGCTTTCCAGGATAAATGCTGTGGAGAAGCCTTATGAATAGGTTCAAAAGGCTCCTTCATCAACCGTGACAGCACCACATTCAGCTCCCATGAATGTGAAGGACACCGAACAGGGGGAAATACTTTCTTCAATCCCTCCAAAAAATCCTTAATTGCAGGAATCTGGAAGAAGGCTGTTTGTGAAGGGCATTTCCTATACGCAGTTAATGCTGCGAGGTGAACCTTAATAGAATGGAAATTAAGGCCAGATTGAGCCAAATGTAAGAGGTATGGAAGAATGACATCATCTTTGCAGGAGGTAGGATCATAGTTCTTAGACGTGCACCAGATGCAGAACCTCTTCCACTTGTAGGCGTAGGAAGTCCTTGTGGAAGGTCTCTTAGCCTCCTCGAGTATTTCCATGCAATTGTCTGGCAAGCTCAAGTGTCCATACTGTACTATCTTAGGAGCCATGCCGCCAAACTCAACAATGAGAGGTTGGTAAGATAAGATAATATACTTTATTTGCAGAGTTACTTAAAACCATTGCAATACATACAAAAATAAAACTGTAATTAAAATGTTCGTGCTCCCTCATGAGCCCCATGGTATTTACAATCTAAAAACGCTGCTGCGTCATTACAGCTATAAAATACTGATTGGCCGTGCCTTTGCAACCTGTGAAAAAAATGCGGTCCGCAGTGACAATTAATCGTCCCTTTAGTGAAGTTACCCCAATGTTCCAATACCCTGCAGATTGAGAGTCATTTTGGCATGTTTGCCCGAGCCGCTTCAAGGAATCTGACTAGCCTGGTGTTCAATTGTGGCGATGAGGGATCAAAACATGCCAAAACTGCTTGTCTCCTTGTCCAAATCCCACTTTGGTTAAAGGGAGTTTTTAGCAACAGCCTCCTTTCTTGAAGCAACTCCGTACAAGTACAGATAGTATGTATGATGTCACCCTGGTCCTTTTTGCACAGGCTGCATAGTGTGATGGTCTGCACCCTTTTCCAGGGAGGGAGCTGCTGCGTAGTTGGTAACACACCCAGCCAGAGCTTAAGGAATTAAAATTTCAGTGCTTTTGAGTATCCCAAGTTAAAATATTGTTGTGGGGCCAGGGTCTTATATGAGTTCAGAGTCATCCAAGCGTGCGCTCTGACAGAAAAAGTCGCCTTGTCCTCCAGCAATGAGTGTGTTTCCAGCGTCTTCCACACCATTTTTTTTTAACGCTGCATGGAGGCAGTGTGTGCCCCCATTAGGGATTTGGGTGCACCATCTGCCCCCAAACTTCGTGAGAAGGTCCGGCCGACATGGAAGCCGCAGATGAGGTTGGAGAGACCGGTGGAGCAGGTCTGTGAACCACCACTGTCGAGGCCACTCCGGAGCAATGAGGATCATCCGTGCTCTGGACTGAGACAGCTTGATGAGGACCGCCAGAATTAAGGGAATGGGTGGAAAAGCGTACAGAAAGCTGTTCGACCAGCTGATCCATTGCGCATTCCCCAGCGTCCCCGATTGGTAGAACCTGGAGGCGAAGTCTCTGCATTTTCTGTTTTCAGCGATGGCGAACAGATCTATTTCTGGAGTGCCCCATCTTTCGAAGATGTTTCCTAGCACCTCGTTGTTTAGGACCCACTCGTGGTTTTCCTGGACCAGCCTGCTGAGTGTATCTGCCTGAGCATTCTGCACACCTGGTAGATGGGTAGCCGTTATCGTCAGTCCTCTGGCTAGCAGCCAGTGCCAGATCACCTGCGCTTCTCGGGACAGTGTGCGCGATCTCGAACCCCCCTGCTTGTTGAGGTAATACATTGTGGTCATATTGTCCGTCTGTACAAGCAGGGAGTGCATGGCAGTGGTGGCAGCGCACCTGAGAAAGAACAAGATGTTTGTCTACCCGGGTAGACAAACATCTTGTTCTTTCTCAGGTGCGCTGCCACCACTGCCATGCATTTTGAAAAAGTCCTGGGTGCAGACTTCAGTCTAAACGGTAGTACGGTGTATCGATAGTGATTGGTGCCGACCAGGAAGCACAGGAACTGCCGGTGTTTCCGTGCAATGGGCACATGGAAGTACGCAACCTGCAGGTCTATTGCGCAAAGCCAGTCTCCTCTTTGCAGCTGAGGATAAATCTGGTGCAAGGACAGCATGCAAAATTCCTCCCTGCGAATCAATTTGTTTGCTTGTCACAAATCCAGAATGGGCCTGAACTAGTTTTTGTCCTTTTTGCGTACCAGAACGAACCTTGAGTATAGACCCTTTCCCCTTTGAGACAGAGGGACGTCTTCTATCGCCCTTTTTCTTAACAGGGTATCGGCCTCCGCTTGAAGTTCACGCAGCTGGAATTGCGAATGAACCGGTGGAATAGCGGGAGGAGGGATGACAAACCTAAGACTGTATCCACTGCAAACAATATTCAGCACCCACTTGTCCCGAGTGATTTTTCTCCACTCTGCCAAGTAATTCTGTATGCATCCCTCCACCGGAGGGGGTAACGGACGAGGGGGAACTCCTCAGGGCTTAGACCCGGCCTGGCCCTTATTCGCTGAGGAGCCCTTCTGGCCGCCTCTGCCCCTCTGACGCTTCTGGATGGGTTGCCGCTGGTATTGCTGTTGTGGCTGCTGTTGGCCAGCTTGGCGACCTTGCCCTCGCTGAAATCTCTGGGAAGAGTAACGCCTCTGGAAGGGGCGGAAGGATTTCCATTGTTCCTTAGGTTTCTCCAAACCGACCGCTTTCAGCGTTTCTACTTCCGTCTTCATGTGGGCCATCTCCTCATCCGCATGAGTCCCGAAGAGGGTAGATCCAGAGAAGGGCAAATTAGCAATCCGCTGTTGCGCCTCTGGCTTAAGAGAGGTAAGGCGCAACCAGGAGTGGCATCTCAAATTTATGCCATGGCAGTACCCATGAGCAGCCAGAAGAGAAGCGTCTGCTGCCAAACTGATGACCTGATTTGAGACCATCATGCCTTCATTCAAAATTTCTTGGAAATCTTCTCTCCTGTCCCTCGGGAGGAGCTCAATGAATTGCTGCAGGGACTCCCACAAGGAGCGGTCATACCGACCCAAATGCGCTGATGCACTTGCCGCTTTCATCTAGGTTTTTCAAAAAAGGGAGAGTATGGCCCATGCGGACAGAAGTGGGGTAAGGGCCCAATAACTTTACACGAAAAACAAGAACCCACACTTCGATGAATTTCACACCATATATTTTTTAGGGATGAAAAAAGATAAGCACTATTTAATGCGTTTACCTTGGCGATTAGTTGCGCCAGTTTTATTCAACAATTTTCACAAAAAGATAACATGTCACTATAGTCAAGAGAAATATCAAAGCCTTAAACGTAATGGCCATTTAGTGTCCAATATTTACAATGAAAGATTCAATATTTACAATGCAAAAATGTGATTTAAACAACAAATTAACAAAACATACATAAATTGTGAAACTGTGCAAAAGTAGTACACAACCGTCTTTGTGTGATATCATTTCACAAATAAAGTGAGGGGAAGAATTATCCACATGTTTTTTTTAAACATAAAATTTTTTATGAACCAACAGTTTTTTCAAGACTGAAATGTAATATTTGGCAAAAAATGGAGATTTTTAGTGGTTCTCCAAAAACCAACACGACAACCTCTCGGTAGAAATGTTGATAGGCGCTTAAATCAAACAATTTTAAATGTTTACAGGACTTGATCCTATCCGCCTACGCGTTTCGAGTTTGTGAGGGTTCTTCTCAAACTCTCTTCAGGGCCAAATGAATTCCATTCCCCATTTGTTAAACCTCTAGGGACTCGAGGTAGGTTAGTTCATCCAAATAACTTGTGGAGTTTTGAAGGATTTCGAAGGATTTGTGCGTGTTTCTGGCTATAGTGGAAAAGGCCATCTGCTCGTGCTGCTAATTTTCAGTTTCCATCATTAGGAAAATACAGCGTACTCGTTTTTCAACAGAGCCGCGGTGCCAGAGGAAGACTAATGGCGATGACACCGTGAGTGTCAAGCATACTGGGAGAACGTCGATAACTAATACACTGCACGAGGCAACATAATTAAACGCTGTATTTTCCTAATGATGGAAACTGAAAATTAGCAGCACGAGCAGATGGCCTTTTCCACTATAGCCAGAAACACGCACAAATCCTTCGAAATCCTTCAAAACTCCACAAGTTATTTGGATGAACTAACCTACCTCGAGTCCCTAGAGGTTTAACAAATGGGGAATGGAATTCATTTGGCCCTGAAGAGAGTTTGAGAAGAACCCTCACAAACTCGAAACGCGTAGGCGGATAGGATCAAGTCCTGTAAACATTTAAAATTGTTTATGATTTAAGTGCCTATCAACATTTCTACCGAGAGGTTGTCGTGTTGGTTTTTGGAGAACCACTAAAAATCTCAATTTTTTGCCAAATATTACATTTCAGTCTTGAAAAAACTGTTGGTTCATAAAAAATGTTATGTTTAAAAAAAACATGTGGATAATTCTTCCCCTCACTTTATTTGTGAAATGATATCACACAAAGACGGTTGTGTACTACTTTTGCACAGTTTCACAATTTATGTATGTTTTGTTAATTTGTTGTTTAAATCACATTTTTGCATTGTAAATATTGAATCTTTCATTGTAAATATTGGACACTAAATGGCCATTACGTTTAAGGCTTTGATATTTCTCTTGACTATAGTGACATGTTCTCTTTTTGTGAAAATTGTTGAATAAAACTGGCGCAACTAATCGCCAAGGTAAACACATTAAATAGTGCTTATCTTTTTTCATCCCTAAAAAATATATGGTGTGAAATTCATCGAAGTGTGGGTTCTTGTTTTTCGTGTAAAGCTTTCATCTAGGTGGCAGCAGTACTGCAGACCTTCCTCCCCGCCGAATCCATTTGACGGCTCTCCTTGTCAGGAGGGACCGTAGATCAAGGGGCCGTAGAATGCTGCTTCTTGGCCGCTGTCAGAACCACAGAATCCGGTACCGGGTCTGATCTTAAAAATGCCAGATCAGAGTCTGGGGGCCTGTATTTCTTCTGGAGCCGTGATGGCGCCGACTTCACAGTGGCCGGTGTCAGAAACAACTCCATGGCTAGTTCCTCCAGTCCTGGCACCAAAGGCAGCAAAGGGCGAGAGAGATGCCTGCGATGCAATGTTTCAAAGATCACAGAGGTGGAAGGAGTGGGTACTGTCAGTGTGATCCCTAGCTTCGCTGCCCCCCTCAGCATCACATCCTGGAAAGTCACAATGTCCTCCACTGGCGACACTCTGGTAGGGGGAGAGTCCGATAAAGTGGGAGAGTATCTCCTGCCACTAGACGAGTCTGTGTATCTGGACAGTGCCTGTCCCTCCTTTGAGAATGACGAGACCTCGTTGAAGATCTACGATCACTGCGAGAGCGATGTCTCCCTCTGGACCTTGACCTCGGTTTCCTGGGCCTTGCCGGAACCTCCGGCACAGAAGGTTGCGGCAATGGAAGAGGCTGAGCCGGAACCAAAGGCTGTGGAGGCCGAGGTGGAGGAGGAGGAGGAGGCGGTGGCAGTGGCAGAGGAGGAGGAGGAGGTAGATGTGGAGGAGGCTGCCGTGGAGGTATCTGCTGCGGTAGAGCAGGAGGTGTAGGCATCCTGGGCTTCAAGGGCGAATAGGTCCGGGAATAATCTGAGTCCGGTGACCTAACAACTCTTCTTACGAGCAGGCCCCGGGGAGGATGCTCTGGAGGCAGACCTCTCCGAGGACGAGTGCCAGTGCCGCCGCGACCGGGGACTCGCCAATGCTGATGATAGGCTCACCACAGAGGCACTAGGCACTGACCTGAGCCCCGACTTCCTCTTCGACGCCGACTTATCCTTCCTCGACGTCGACCTCTTTGACGTCGCTCTTTGCGGCGGCGATCTCCTTGACGTCGACAAACTCAGACGTCGAACGACCTCGCCTTGACGTCGATTTTTCTCTCCTCAACGTCAAACGTCTCGTCGACGTTGATGGCGAACGGCGGTGTCGCCTCGACGGCTAGCACCTGCTTCTTCAGGACTCATCCAGACGTTGATGGTGTGTCGACGCCGGTAGAGTCCTCGAGGTCTACCTCATCCGAGGTCTCGATGTCCTACCCCTCGACGCCGAACGTCGACGTCGCTTTGATCCAAAGCCCTGGGTCGATGGGGAACAGATGGTAGTCATACATCTAGACGCCGAAGCCATCGACGTTGACCGGGACCGGTGCCATTTCTGGGCCTTTTATTGACTGGGGAGCCCCCCAGAGGCCGAAGCATGGGCAGAGGATGAGGACAGAGTCCGTCTATGCCCAGAAGTCCCACCTGGTACTTGATGTCTCCTCTGTTCTAGGCCTTGGAGACGAATCTTCTCCCTGTCATGCAGGGTCCTCCTGGAGAAAGAGTGACAGATATCACAGGAGTCAGGGACATGGGTGGAAGGGAGACAGAGTATGCATAGTCTGTGGGGGTCAGACTTGGCCTTCTTCCTACCACACTCAGGGCACTTGTCGAATAAAGCTGGCATTTCGTTAATAAAGAGGTGGCAAAACTGGTCAAAAAACACAGCAACTGTAAGAGGAAGACCCCAGACATCGAGTGAAACACTCAAATCACTGGAAAAGCTCCACAAATTGAAGATATTCCCAAAAAGGTAGAGCTCAATCCTCCAGGGTCCTGCTATCAGGAGCCGGAAAAAAGAACTGAAAGTAAAAGGCCTTTGGCTGTGCATCCTGGGATACCGAGTGTCTCTGGAGAGTTATTTAAAGGCACGGTATCCCTTTTCCAGACACATAATGGCAGCCTATGGGGCTTGTCTGTCCAATCCTTCCTCTCTATCATTACAAAGGATTTTTGTGAAGGGGAGTTTCTCTGAGTGTGAAACATAGAGTGTGCTACATTTAATATTATTTGGCTATTCTTTTCACTTCAAGATGAAGTGCTGGCCAATGTAGCCTTGTAGTTTTAGGCTGCATTATTTGTCTTTGATTTTCTCTTAAGTGTCTATGCAGGTCTGCAGAAGAAGACAACTTAAGAGACTATTTAGATTACTCCGGGGTCCACGCACATGGGCGGGACTATTCACAAGATTATGACTATCACAGAGATCCCCTACTACAGAATGAATAGAAAAAATGCTGAATACAGTTATGTACACAGCTCTACAGCAGTATGTAAAATATGAGGCTGCAAAGATAATGCAAACACATACATTTAAGATATGCAATGTGGTGAAACAAAAGTTGACTCAACTAATAATTAGATTTCAATCATGTAAAAAAATCCTTGTTAGTGTCATTTGCAAAACTAGCTAGAGAATAGGACCAAACATATGCTTTCCTTATTCAAATGTATGAAAGAAAATCCATCTGGCTACGTCCAACTGAGCAGTCAGTATTACCATCTGCATAATATTCTAATTTCTGTTACTAAAAATGTGCAGATTTACACAGAATATTACCTCCTTTTGCCTTACAAGTCACCCTTAAAAACTTAAACTCGCAGAACAATTGAACTGTATTTTCCTTTATCATCTGCTGATATAATTGGAATTCTTAGTCATAGGAAACCAACACTCAAAGCAACTGATGTTCTACTAGCAAACTAGGGATGTCCCACTTTTCATAATCAGTGCTTCCTGTGCTTAAAATGATCAAGGAATTACTTACTTTGGGAGAATTCACTCGGGAATTAAAAGCTGGACAGAGTACTTTAAAAGTATAGTTTTGATCTGACGATTTATCCCACCCACATTTTGGAGTGAAAACTGAAGATGAAACGCTGGCAGACCATGATTCTCTGAAGCCACAATTTTCCCAAAGTAATGCAGCATGAACAGCAAACTTGTTGGGGAGGTGGGGAGGTCTCTAAGGCATCTGGTTTGTTTATTATTTGTCATCATTGAGGTGTTCAGCCCTTCCTAAAATCGTTCTGCTTTGTCAACTTTCCCTCACTGGGCTAGAGGAGGGATGTAAAACACTGTTGGATAAGTAGAAAGATTTGAACAGTTTTAAGAGGAATTTAGTTTTCTGAAAACTGAACGCTTCATATATACATATAGAACTAAGACACAGTCTCCAGTACCCCCAAATTAAACAAAGGGTCTGGGGCATGTCGAGATCAGGTTCCCTTTGAGAATTGTTTGTGGACTTGTGATGTTGAGAGGCACGCCACGTCAGACATATACGATCCAGTCAAGAGCACATTCGGGGGAGGGGGGGGGGGGGTCTGTTCAAGCAGGCATGGGATAAAGTATTACAGATAAATCTAGATGATAACCAATGGAAAGACATTCTCATTCACAGGAACACCTTTGCCACTCATGTGGGTGTACAGGAAACATTGAAAAATCAAGACAATCCCGACTGTTTCCAAATCACACTTCGGCGTTCTAAGACTTTGTGAGATGATTTGTCGAACATCTTTTGTAATAAAATCCTAGTACAAGACTTGAGAACATATTCTGAAGGGGAAGTCCCAATACAAACGGTATGCTTTTGTCAAGAACTCTACTGATAATTCATTTTCTTGTTATAAATCGCTGGAGTGCCCCTTCAAGCCCTACCCTAAAAAAGGTGTAGAACAAAACAAAAGTATGGATCTCCGCAAGACCTCTGCAAAACATGTGAAACATCTCTTTCTCTCTCGAATGCAATCATCACTGCTCTTAGAACCCAGTTTAACCTCTCCTTGCACAAAACTTTCCCAAAACTTGGAAAAATGCAACTGTACTTCCTTTCCTAACAAAACAAATGCAGCTCCTACACTGCTTTCCAACTTCAGACCTATTTCTCTCCTTCTTGGGCCCTTCTTTGATTCTGAAATCGCATATTGATGCACACCCGACTAAAATTCTTGAAGACTTGAATTGAAGACATTGATCAACTAAAATTTCGATCAAGTTACAGTACAGAATCCGTTTTAATCTCAGTTTCTAAAATAAATCCACCTAAGGCTGGACTCTAAGAATTCAGTCAGTTTGATCTTTCTCAACCTGTTGGGTGCTTTTGATATGATCTCCCACAACATCCTCCCTCGCTACGTTGGAGGGTGCTGGAGTTCTGTGCACTTGACTGGTTCGATTCTTTTCTCAACAACAGAGAGAAGGCAATCTGTCCTCCTTTTTTTTTTACTTTAAACCTTTACCTTTCGGGGTCCCACAAGGCTCACAATATTTATCTTTTATGAAAATGTAAAACTCCATATTTTGTTAGACTGAGGCCTGGCAGTGGAATGGGACATTCTATCTCTATACCCTTCTTCATCACCAGCACACCTAAATGGATTAGTGACCCACTTTAGAAAAGTTTAATTCATTCATTTTCTGAAAGAACTAGATGTGAAAGGTAACAAGATACGGCTACTATATATTTCGTTACTGCACAATTACCATCATGCCGGTTGTGGGAGTAGGATTAAACGGTACGGAGATGTGAATCGATCCTGCAAATCCACCTCAGAATCAGGGCTCAATTTCTGGAGTTTAACTCTTCCAACATGTAGGGAATACAAGATCAGGATTTGCAAATCCCAATGCCAAAAATGCACAGGAAAAGGTCATTTGTCTAAATGGCAATCTTGAGTGGCACTTATCTCATATAATCAAGAAAAGATTCGGGTTAAACCAGTGTTTATCTATAATAATCCACAAATCTAGGCTTCTATTCACACAGCCATGATTCTTGTTTGTGGGAAAATTTGGGCAACTTTATAACAAATTACCAATTTGGAGCTCAAATTAAATGTCAGAAATATCTCAAAACTCACAATAAGCCACACTACACACTTACTTAATTTACTTAACAGTAAATGATTCATAACTGGACTGAGATGCACGTGCATATTTTTGAAAAATGCATTCAATGCACAAAACTGACTACTTTTTATATCAGTCTTCTGAGACTCTCCTGCTCTTCCCTAGTCTTCATCAAATATTAAAAGAAGCACCAAAATGTGAAAACTAATTCATGGGGGTAAGTAGGTGTTATTCCATCAAGAGCTGCAAGCTTATAAAGTCATCAGACCTTAGTTTGGAGTTAGGGTCTTCAATGTAACCAACATCTTAACGACTAATAAGATTTCAGTGGTCAATCAAGCTGTGCTCATTCTCCTATCAGTGCGCTCCGCCGACCGCCTTAAGGGGAATTCTAGAGTTTTCATTTCTCTTTCAGGCTTCAGACAAGAGATGTAAATACTGCAAATCCTGGCAGCGATACACAGCAAAGGACCTAAATTGACCAATTGTATTAAACCACTAACATGACAAAAACAGCCACTGCGATTTCCAATCAACGTGGTAATGATTCAAATCTGCTGCCTCGAGGGGCGACTTCTTTTAGAAGCTTAGAGGCATGATAAACTTTTCCCCGACTGTATGGATCACAGGTCTATGGAAATCAGTTACCAGCAGGGCAGGCATGGCAAGTCTGCCTACTGCCTTCTGAGAAAAATCTTCAGACAAATTTCCCAAGATCATGTGATTGGGAAAACCAGACATGCTTTCTTGCACCACCTTTCTAAAGCCCCTTCTATTGAGTTTAGCCACTTCCTACTCTTTTACAAGTACCATGATAAAAATGCAAGCTCTTTTCTTTTTCTATTCCTTTAGGACAGATTATAATTTTATTACACGAAACAATTGACTGTGCTATACAGAACATAAACTGTACTGAACATGTACTGAACATTTATCTTTAGAAGGGAAAGTAAATGAAATCAAGCAAAGTATACATAGGCAATAAAAACAATGCAAGGTTTGAGAGAAGAACACAGAAGGCACAAACAATAAGTGAAGGACCGCACAGTATGGAGCCTCAGCAGGGATAGCGCATAAGATGAGAAGGGCAATGAAAAGGAAGCAGCGCAAACTGTATCAGGAGATGGAATGCATACAGCAGCAGGAAGAAGAGATAAACATTGCTCGTAGGTCTGCAATATGAGATGCAAGAAAATGCATATACATACACGTCTCACGCAATTCATAAAATTCTGGAAAATGAAAATGTGTTATAAAGAAGTACGATGGCAGAAGAACATTCCAGGTTGAAGAGACAGATCAGAGTCTACACATGCCCGAGACTTGCAAAGCAGCCATAGTTTACTAGTATGCAACAGCTGAGGATCTTACCTCCCATAAATCCCACGGCAAGGACTTAGCATGTGAAAGCACAAGGGTGAGAAAAGAAAAACAGTTTCAATTTGGTTCATAAGCGCATCCCAAACAATGCAGACTTTACACCCTTTTCCTGACTTGACTAACGTCATTTAATAAGAGACGTAGAATTTCACCGCAGAAGGACCAAGGGCTGGAGTACAATCAGTCAAGAACCAACCAAGTCTGTCACTTGACGGACTGCCGCAGCTATCATGGTTCCCAGAGGTACCAGCCTGTCAGAACATTCTCCAGATTTCGGCAAGTCTAGCTGCCGAGGATGCTCACCAACTACATTGGTAGAATATATCCGGTCATCAGGTTCTGAACAAGCTTAGGCAAAGTAGCATCTAGAGACCATGTAATGCACTGAACTAGAATGCTAGTTGTGTCTTCCAATGTATATTGTTTGAAATAGCATGATAGCACAACAAACACAAAATGTTGCAGACCACTCTACATTTTGTGCAGTTCAAGGTCATGTTAATATATGGCATTTACTGAACACCCACTTTAAAAACACTTGGCATTCTGAGGAAACCAGATCCATGACGGATTTTCTTTGTCCACATGGACAAAGATTTTAAAAGGGCAATACTTTTGAGTAACTGCTCTGAGCATCCCTCAATACTAAAGCAAAACAAATCCCCAACCTCAGGAAAAATATCAAAACCCTTCTATTTCACCCATCCAGCCTCGAAGGAGGGGGGACCACAACACAGCACCGTTATAGTTTACCAGCAAAAATCACAATTTGTCATGAACACCCGAGTCACTCATGCAAGAGGTGAGAGGTTAAGAGGTGAACAGAAGGGCAGGCTGGGAGCATGTTCAGATGGTTCTGTCAGTTGCACTACACACTGGCCTGCTTCTCAGCTTTTGCAGCTGCTCTGCAGCTTTCAGCCATCAATCAGTCCCATTTTAACAATAGCTTCCTAGTACTTCAATCATACTTGGGCTTTGTGCTGTGCTTAGTTTGGACCCTCGTCAGGAGGCCACTGCAGCTTGCACCACGATTGCCTCTGGTAGTGCTGCCAATTACAGTGCCATCACAACTACTAACCGTCACACTCCTACACGTGTGATGATTCAGACTGTTCAAGGCCCGCACAGCTCTAAGAATGGCTTGGGAGCAGGTATTAGTTGTTTTAATGTATATTGAATTAATAAACAACAGTTTTGCTTAGCTTTAAATTTTACACAAACGGCGCTACCATGTGGCAGCTGTCATAATCATTGCTATATGTAATTAAGTGTCGGTGGCGAGCGTTGGAAACCACCGGCTCAAATTAAGCAGTGGGTTTGTGGTGGATTATTGAAACTAGAATGGTGCAAACAAGCCCAGAGGGGTCTACAATTCACACCCAACACCAAGCCTAACGCCAAGGGCCATTACCTTTTACAGAGCGCTTCACAATAACAAATGTTTTAAAAACCAAGCCCCACCATTACTAAGCCATATGAGTCGCTCTTATTTTGTCTTGACTTGCACTTTCCTAAGCATAAACACCAATTAAGGCAATGATAATTAGAAATCACACACGTTTTTATGGCTTTAGATAAGGGGGTGTCCAGTGTAACACAGAAAGGTCAAAGTTTTTATCTATTTTCACTCTAACCACTGATGTAGTAAATTATTTCCAAATGCATACACTACATGTAAAATTATTCTATGCAAAGATCACCCTGGACCTACTTAGGGTAATTTGACGCTACCTGGAAAAAGCACCCAGCTCTATGTAGGGTGCTTCAGAGTGAGCCTCACCCATCCTCGTTCCATTGCCCCAATCTCTTAACCTACAACAGCCTTATGAGATGCAACAGCTGTACTGTACTGGTATTGGTTTAGAACTTGCCTACACCTTGCAAGGTTCAAAGCACTTTCCGGGTAGTAAGCAGGCATTACCAAAAGTGCAACGTTGAAAAAGTTTGGAATGTTTGCCCCATCAACCCATCGGGAACCAGTTGGTCGCCGATCCATGAAACCGAGCCATAAACATGATAAACAAACCTGAGAGACCGACGCAGAAGCCTTCACTGGGGTGCTGGCATCTGGTTTGAGTGGGTCAAAATCCAGATCCAGCAAGCTGGCTTCCTCCTGGAGGGATCCAGGGGCCTCAAACTTTGCAGCAGTGAAAGGGAAAAAAAGAGTCGGAGCATTAGCTAGGCAGGATACACGGGGCGAGCTGTACCTGGGTGCAGGGATGTGGGAGAAAGACATGGCAATGGTAAGGCAAACATAAGCATCCATCTCTGTATACATATTCGGTCTGGCATACAATGTGATCAGTGGTACCTCGGCCCAATCCACACAATCAATTGGCTGATTTTAGTCCAGAGTAATCTGCTCATGGGCACACCGGTGAGCCAGGAAATCAGGGAGCCTTCCCTACAGCTCGTAGTGTCTGAAAGTCAGGTATGGCAAAGTCGGTCCGCTCTCGGATCGCTAGGCTCACGCGCCTTTGCAATTTGTAACATAAAAAATATCACCGCCTCCCCGCTTCATGAAATGGATTATAGCTAACAAAACTTCCCTAAAGTGGATAAACTACAAAAAACACACTGAAAACAATGTTTTGCTGCCTGCATGAATTTGGAGAAAAAAAGGGAGACTTCTGCTAATTAGTTTAATTCTATTTTAGGGCGCTAGAGGGCTGATGATCGGACAATAACTGTGATAGACGAGCTGAGAAACTGGCCCATCCCTTCTCTATTGCTATGCTTCAAAGCGCCTCAAGTTTCGTCATTACAAATGTAATAATTGGTAGGCATGAAATCGACAGCCTCTTTTTCGGACAAACACCAAAACAGTCGTACAAAGCCATTGTTACACATTATTACAGGACTATAAGGAAAAGCCAAATATATATGGATAAAAAACTCAAAATAAATGCATATACATGCCAAACAATAATGATAGCACTTTTCAGGCGCTAGTGCGTAATTAAGGAATCCTATGTAAAACAAATTATTTTAGAGTTTAATTTCTTCTCCAAAATGTCCGCTGTGTTTATTAAAGAATTTTGTGACAAGGGTCCCTGCAATTCAATACATTTAGTATATAACTATAGAAAACGATACATTTGCGAGATACGATTATTTCAAACGTATATTACAAAAAAATGCACATTTACCGATCGGCCTTCTTTCATGGTAACCCGTCAAAAAGCCACGAGAGGGCAGCATTGGAGCGTACATACAATACCCATTGGCATATCCTCTGGGGGATGTTCGACGGGTTCATTGTGATCACGTAAAGAGAAATATCGGGACGCGTCCCTCTCCTTTCGAAACCTCTGCTAGGCTACCTAGGTGAAAACGTATGGCCTCACCACCCACTTCATACTCAATAGTATTTTCTTGATATGGTTTATCAGTGACTGCATGGCCATTATACACCAGGGCTGACAACTATACATGATTTCTACTGGGAGGCGTCGGACGAGTGTAGTGTAAATTGGAAGGTTTTAAACTTTGAAGAACTAACCAAACCATTCACTCCTTTATATTATTTTCCTACGTCCCTTTTACTTTTTATTGGGCTATGCTCGTTAATATACACAGATCTGGTGCTTCAAGCAGGTCAGCTAGGTCCTAATGGTACCACTATCAGAAAAGTATTCCGGAACGGACCAGTAAGTGGTATTTTGCTTGAAACTGGACATCCTTGAACTGTTTCTACTTGCAGTTATGGAAGATGCTCACCTCCGTCACGGATATCGTTCATTCTTTTGTTTTTAGGCTGCCCCTACATTTATCAAGTGTTCAAAACACTTGATAAATTAAGGGACAGCCTAAAAACAAAAGAATGAACGAAAACAACATTGCACTGGCTGTAGAACACTGTGTTATACAGCCAGTGTAATGTCGTTTTCTCTTTAGATGCGCCTCTTCAGTTGTTTGCTAATGTATGTAGACTTTTTAAATAGCACGACACATCTTCCAGTTCCGTCATAGCGCTAGGCCTCAAGAAACAGTGGTCACAGTCGAGTCGGTGAAATAAGGGTCCTGATTGGACAGTCTTCACTCACTGCTCGCGCAGACGCGTGCTTCACTTGAGCGCATGCGCAGCAGTTAATGTTTTTAGGCCTTTCCTCGAGCGGCTGTTGCCTGGTTCGGGGCTGCGCCTTGGGTCCAGTGAGTTCCATAATCCCAGGCCCTGGGCTGCAGAGATCTGCCTCGAAGTGTATTCCGTTCTGCAGGCTCACTGACGGATGTATCAGGCTGGCACAGGGTTCAGTGTGCACATAGGGGGCATATATTCGCCTCCAGAGATTTGGCGGACCTTTCCTCAGTAAGCCTTGTGAATGGTACAAAGACATTCTAACTTTTTTTTAATCAACTGAGAACCAGTGAAATGATCACAAGGCTTACTTTGGGTTCCTTCAACTGACACTGCAGATCGATAGTTTGTTGGTCTCAGGAGTTTCTGGTTTGCGGCTCGTGTCTTTACAATGATAGTTGCTCGTTTCCTGAGATCTGGTACTATGTGATACAAAGCGGGAGTTATGCTTACAGTCAACTCAGAATTCGATTTCACCATTGACTACCCACTAAGTCCTCCAATGTTATTTATATTTTATCTTTGCTCCTTGATGCTGGGGGGCACGGTGTCTTTGGTGCATCTAACGCTCCTTTACCCCCCACCTTGGCGGGACTGCACTGTTGCGAATGAGGCACCGCTGATGCAGCCATCGCCGAGGTTGACACGGGAAGACAATGTGAAGATCCATATAACCGTCCCTCACTTACTTCGCCATTTTTCACTTCGCTACCTCCAGCAGCGGTGCTCACATTGCTGAGGAATCAGTCCTGCCTTTCTCTCCGTAAAATGGCTGCGACAACCCCTTAACTGTGTAATTTTTTTATTTATGTATTTATTTTTAATTTGGTTTTACAATCTCCAGTGTGCCCCCCTCCACCCTACCTTCGTGGCTCCTCAAGAGTGCGTCCAGCCTACTACATTTACATCTCTACATTCTTACCATTCAATCATGCGCCCATCTAACCCCACCTGAAACTCTAATCTCGTATGTGACGGACCCAACTCCTGGTACATTAATTACCCTAACAAAATGACCAGTAATGCAAAAAAGAACTTCAAGCATAGCATTCTAAAACAACACCCTGAAACACTCATTGTAGATAATTATCAATCAATGACCAATGGCAGCACGAAAATAAACTTCATTTTCTACACTAATCGCCCAGCTCAATGGAAAAACAGCTTCTCTCTTCCCCTTCAAGTCGCCAAGTCAGTAACAATTCCCTATGGTGAAAAAATCTCCACTACCATCTCCCCGACCTTCAAAGGGGATCTCACCATTTCCATTTACAGAACTGGTACCATTCTCATACAAGCCACCGACCCTCACCTCACCACTTTTGACCGCCACTTCCCCACACTTCTCTCCTCGCTAACTCAACTGAGCTATCAAACCCTTTCTCCCGTATCCCCCACTTCCCTCACTAATATCGGGGAACCGATCCAACCTCCCTGCCCCGACGACCCTCTCCTCAACTCATGGACCACCTCTACCACCTACACAGACCCTGTTCCCACGACCCTTACTTCCCCCTGGTCTTAGGACATTTCCAATCCAGTAGTCTCTACCCTCCCTTCTACTACTGCACCATCCACCTCCGCTGTCACAGCCCCACATACACAACCCGCCTCGATCCTCTCGGACACGCCCTGGAACTCCGATAGCCTTTCTTTAATCTGCTCCTCCTCAACTAGACTCTAATCCCACCTCTCCTCCTCTGAACTCCTTGATTGGGAACATCACTAATCCGGCAACCTGCATCCAACCTCTCCCCTCTCCTAATCCCAAGGAACTCACAGACACTACCCTCTCTACCCATGATAATTGGAACCCTCCCTCAAAATCTTCCCCCACCACCTACACTGTTCCTGTTCCCCCGAACCTTACTTCCCCCCTGCCAAACGTAATTTCCAATCCTGTGGTCTCTCTCCCCCTTCTACCACTGCATTCTCCCCCCCCCTCCGATGTCACACTCCCACACTCACAACCTGCCTCCACCCTCCCACACTCACAACCTGCCTCCACCGCCAATCTCGCTGACAATGCCAGGAACCCTGACGTCCGTCCCAGAATTTCTCTCCCTCCTCACTTGGACACCGGTCCCACCTCTCCTACACCAAACTCCTCGAATAGGAACATTACAATACCGACTCCCCGCATACAACCTCCCCCCTCTCCTAATCCCATGGACTCCATCCAACCCTGCACCCTGCTCAACCTCCCTCCATAGACCCCAGTTAGACTCGACCCCTGCCTAAAACCTCAAACGTCCTCAGCTCTATAGCACAGCAACTGAACAGAATGGAGCAGAAAATTAACTCCCCTGCTGCTGATTTCCTTCACTTACAATAAGACCTTCTCAACAGGGCCAAGCCTCCGTGCTCTCTCCCCCCGAGTTGTTGTGCTCCTACTTCACTCAATACATCTCACATAGCCCCTCAGAGCACCCCCTCGAGCCTCCAGCCTATCATCAAGCCAGGCCCCCAGTCCCAACAGGGATAGCCAACCCTTTTCTGTACCGAAACCTATTGAACGCTATGGCCCTCACCTCGCGTTGGACCAGAAGTCAGCCCCTGTCCACATCACTGTTATTATCAGCACTAACAGAATCACGAATACTGTCCACTCGCCTAGACCCCCTGCTCAATACACCTCTATCCACCTAACTCCTCCCATTATCGAGGCTCCCCGTCGTCTCTCTTGCATGCTCCTAAACTGCAGATCAGCAGTACAACACGCTACTGACATTGCTGAAAATCTGCTCGCGGAAGGAATCGACATCGGCTTCCTCACAGAATCCTGGCTCAATACCCACTCCACCCCAATTCTTGACATTCTCACCCCTCCAAGGTACAACCTCATCAAACAAGACAGGCCGATCAAAACGGGGGCGGGGGGGGGGGGGGACTAGCCATCATTCATAGAGATGGAATACAGATTACCAAACTCAAACCTGCAGAATACCCATTGTTTGAATACCTAGGCGTCAAACTCACCACCAAGGGCATCCCACCCATCAAATGCCACAACATCTACCATCCTCCTGGAGAGCGTACCCTTTTCCCAGAACTCCATCCCTCATCATGGACGGCTGATGACCTCACTTCTCACTTCAACTCAAGACTGACAGAGGTCTTAGACCAAGTAGCTCCTCTCAAACAACTGAGGAGAACCAAATCAAAACCCTGGTTTAACATGGAGCTGAATGATGAGCAGCGCCAACTCAGACAAACAGAAAGGTCCAGGAGACAAAACCCCTCATCCCTGCACCTAACACATCTTAGATCTGCTTGACGGTCATACAAAAAACACATCTTCAGTGAAAAGGCATCTTTTTTCCGCAGCCAACTTGATCTGGCAAAAAACAGACCACGAGAACTCTTCAACATTGTTAAAAGCCAAACTAACTCCACTCCCTCTCAATAAATCTAAGCCACCAATGAGCGATGTGAAGAAATTGCCACCTTCTTCAATAAAAATTTTTCTAAAATTGATCAATCCTTCTTACAAACTGCTAACCCTCCTTCCCCCTTAACCTGCCCCCCTTCAACCTCCCAGGACCAATCGGAAAGAGCTCTTAACAAGGACAATCAGACCTACCTCCATCTAAAAAACAATGCACATTGGTCCGACTTTGAGCTAATGTCGGTAAACGAGGACTTCAATATAATTTCCAACCTAAAACCTTCCTCCCCTCCATGGAACCCCTCCCTTCCACAGTCATAAAAGAACTCAACCACACCATTCTCCCTTTCTGGACAAAAATCATCAACGCCTCTCTCACCTCAGGCTGTGTCCCAGACTCCCTTCAACTAGGACAAATAACACCCATTCTCAAGAAACCTGGGGCTGACCCTAATGATATTAACAACCTCAGACCTATCTCTAACCTCCCATTTCTTGCAAAAACATTGGCGAAATGTGTTCTTCTCCAACTCAATAAGCACATTGATGAGTTCAACCTCCTTGATGCCTTTCAATCTGGTTTCAGAAAAGGCTGTAGCACGGAAACTGTTATGCTCAACGTCGCCAACGACATTCACAAGGCCCTAGACGAAGGTGAAGCCTGCGTACTCATCCTTATTGACCTATCTGCGGCTTTCGACACAGTAAACCATCCAGCCCTCTTGGAGACCCTGTCGAAACGGTCAGGCATTAATGGCACAATACTAAAATGGTTCACCTCCTTCCTTCAACACTGCTCGCAACAAATTAAAATTAACTCCTGTATCTCAAAGCCAACTAAAGTCATACTTGGAGTCCAACAAGGCTCAATCCTCTCCCCGTCCCTCTTCAATCTCTTCATGGAGCCCCTGACAATCATATTGAAAAAAGCCAGAGTGTACTACCACCTTTACGCGGACGACACCCAAATCTATTTCAGGATCAAGTCTCCCATCGACATCCAACTCCTCAATACCACCCTAACCGAGATCCAAACTTGGGTCTACGTTAACCACTTAAAGCTCAACCCAGACAAAACAGGACTAATCCTATTCTCTCCAAAAAGAAACCATCGTCCAATCCAAGACTGGCTCAAGAATCTGGTAGCCCTACACTGCCCCCTTACCCTATCCAACTCCGTTAAGTCTCTAGGCATCACCCTTGACAAGAACTTATCAATGGAGGCTCACATCAAAAACTCTGCAAAAAGTGCTCTCTTCTCTCAAAAACACCTCAAGAAACTGAAACCTTTTCTACCCCACGATGACCTCAAGACAGTAGTCCAATCCCTAGTTCTCTCTAAAATAGACCACGGGAATGCCATCCTTACAGGGACACCGAAAGCTCACCTTGCCCCTCTAAGAGCAGTGCTGAACATGCCTGCTCGAATCGTATCTTGAGTTAAAAGATTTGAACACATCACTCCAGCTCTCAACTGCCTAAATTGGCTTCCCATGGAAGGGAGATGTATCTATAAATTGGCCTGCATCACTCACAAGACCCTTCACTCTCCTGACCCAAACTACTTAAATAATAAACTGAGTAGAGCAGGTCAATCCAGATCACTCAGAAGCTCCAACTCACTCCTTCTTATTCCTCCGAAATTGAAAAAGAAAACCACCCAATACCGATCATTCTCGGGCAACGCTCCCAGGATATGGAACCCTCTCCCTGGAGTCCTCAGATGCACCCCCTCCTTCTCCTGTTTCAAAATGGACCTGAAACTCCATCTCCTAAACAAATACTTTCATGACCAACGTCAACTAAGCTAGTCTTCTTTATCCGAGTTATCTCCTCTCTCTCTGGACATTCATGGATAGTGGGTGACCAGATTATGTCACTCTCGCCTTTTCTATTATTGCTCTCTCCTCCTCCGCTGCACTACATATTTATTGCCCATGCTGTATTTTTTGTTTCTGTGGTTTTGCTTCCTTACTGCCGGCCTACTATGTAATGTAATGTCCGTCCACTGTTTACTGTGTGTATGTAAAGCGCTCGGATACTTACGGGTTAAGCTAGCGCTATATAAAATATATAAAATAAATAAAGAGAAGGGACAGTGGCCGTTCTCCATGTATGCCACGCCACAGGGATCTGCAGGCGGGCTGGGGGCATTCACTTGTGTGAACCTTGTTACCTCCTCTTGGGTCACTGGGAGTGCGACAGCATCAGAGGCTACACGAGGGTAAGATGACCGTTCACGGTTACTGCAATCAAGGATTGTGGAGTTCAAAAAATCAAAGGAGATCTTAACAGTTTGGAAAACGTCACAAAAGAAGTGTTTTCAAGGCATCCAGCCTTGACATTTACTGGAAATGTCCAAAACCTTCCTTGTTTGATTTAGGCTTTATTGATGCATTTGGCAAGGTAGGCCTTTCAGGTTACCCTAATGGCTTTATAATAATCGCCCTCTTGTGCTTCTTGATACCTTATCTGGCAGTTATTTCCATCATTGGCTCAAGATCTCGGCAGGTGCACTTTAGCTCACGTACAGAATTATACAACTATTTCTTTGTGGATTTGAGGTCAGCCTGTGATTTTCTGGTCCTCAGATGGGCAGTTCTCCCCTGAGTGTAAGAACATTTGTGTCACAGATTTTACAGTAACGAGTGCAAAACAGAAACATTCTCGGAAAATTACTTTACAGGGGTGTAGAATGCTTCAATATTCAAAGACTGTAGCTGTGATTTGTTGCGTAGCCTGGCTGCAGGAAGGGTGGGGTGAATAAATGGGCTAACCACAACTGATGGTGCACTGACATGCCATTCTAGGAACACTAGAGGAAGCAAAGCTCATCAACTCAAACTAATTGGACCTGGCATTTTGAACTCTGGGTTGTCTGCTGGGACAGCTTGTTCTACTCCTACGGTCACTTTTTTGTACATTTGTCATCAAGAAGTCAGGCCATGTGATGTGAAACTCGCCTATAGACGTCACTTGCTAAGCAGCTGCAGACACCCACCACATTAGGGATAGCCTGTAACGGTTATCAAAAAGGGAACAAAACACAAAGAGTGTTTGACTTTGGCAAACTTACCAAATGCTGAATTATTACTTGTAAGGATCATTTCAATATCCTCTTTGAATAAAGAACTGAAGATATGCGGTCATCATTCAACAAGCTCTTCATGTACCATTGCTGCTGCTAATATTTCCATCCATTTCCCGGGGGGGAACCTTTTCCCCGAGCACAATAGTTAGAAATTCCTGGAAAATGGCAATCTGCTGAGATATACATTCTTTGGAAATATACTGTGAAAGACAAACTCAACTACGTACATGGGCCAAGGTCACAGAATACCTCTGTTCTTCAGCAAACATTTGATTAGGTGAAGTGACACGAACCTTCTCACAGGGATCAAAGAGCGCTGTGAATGACACTAACCCTCCTGCAATATATTCAAGGGCTGCTATATAAAACTCTCAAAATAAATAAATACTCTTGCATATTGGGGCAACTGTATTGGGCCACGTACACAGTGCAATTTGTCACTCCAATTTCATCATCATTCCCCATGTTGGGTAGAGCTCAGTCTCCCAGGTTCCACGACCATATGCTCCCTTCACATGAAACTCGTGGGTGGAGCCATGGGGCGCTTAACATTTACTTTTTTACTTTTGGGAAGTCGCTGACTGCACTTTTACAGAGAACTTCTTGGTGAAGATCTGCACCAGCGCTATTTTTTGGGGCCCTAGGTAATTTAGTTTATTGGGGAATGGCTCACCTGGCCATAGGTCTAAGGTCACTTCTTACGGGTGGTTTTGAGGGATCCCACAACTTCAACTCATTCTCAAATGTTTGTGAAGATGAATGTTCAGATGAAATCTCATGAACTCATCCACTATCAAAGTCAGCCATAAAAATGGCAGAAGTGATCCCATAAAGGTGGTGATCTTCACCTCCCAGGCAAAACGGGATTAGCTTTAGTGCTACAGCACATATGAGTGAATAAGAGGCATTATGAGAACCAAAGTTTAGTAAGAAGCTTCAATAGCACAGGGACTCTGGCAGCACCTAAGCACCTGCAGAGTGGCAACAAACATAATGGGGCAATTCTTGGGGTAACATAGCAAACTAAGATGCTCTAACCAAATGAAGTGTTTACCCAAATAGACATTAGTAAAGGATCCAGAGGAGACCATTTTGGAGTGGGCACTGTTAAAGTGAATGTGACTAGCAGAAAACATAAATGTGAAGAGTTTGTGTTGAGTTACTGACCATCATTCATTTATTACATGTGTTTATTAATCATGTCATTTTAATGTAGGCAAATGCATTAATTAAATGTGCCTCATATATTCCTATGCAGTTCAGGAAAGCTCCCACGTTATTTCCTCATGTAGCCAAATCTTGTAGGCCTGAAATGCAGGTCCCTGGAAGCACTCGCTTTAGAATTAACAGTTTGAATTTCATGTGTGTTGTGGAAATTGTTCTATCTCACATTTTGTGTTGCAGGTGAAAGAAGCGCTCATAAGGTAGAATAATGTATTGGTTTTATTAGTCAGGCAAGGAGAGAAAAAGTTGCATCGGTATCGATAACCGAAGGCCGTTGTCCTTCGCACAGGAGAAGGCTTGGGAACCAAGGACAAATGTGGTGAGAAGAAAAACACAGTTGTCCCATGGAAAACAACCTTTAAGATGGTACCCAGAGCGGATGGCGTGACCTGCAAATGACCAAGATCTTTTGCAGGTCACGCCATCGCTTCATATTGTTTTGTTAGGAGTAGGGAAAGACTTCTCATTCTGCCTTCGGGGAGAGCGCACTTTAGAACAGCTCTGTCTCAAAAGTTTTATTCTATGTGACCCATCGATGGAAGAGAGACTTCTTAGGAAGAAGACTCCACATGCCGACACCTTTTATTCCTTTTCCTGAAGATGCTTAAGTAGGGGGCGTCATCTTAGTGCTAGGGTATGGATAGATTAATACTTTATATTCATCAACCCTCGATGAAGGGCAATTTGGACTTCTGCTTTCTGATCCTCTGTATCCTGCTTATTGAATTGTTTCGTTTATGCTGCACCGTTTAAACTGGATGCACAGGTTTGGCTTTAGGCTGATTCCAATGTACTTCTACATTCTCTTCTTGAGGTGTCTAGATGTCCAGTTGTTTTTGGCTTTGTAATAAATTAACTTACCTTACGCAGTTGTCTATGAGTACTATTCGTCCAGAGAAATTCCTGTTGAATTGATTGACAATATTAACGACTTTCTCCCCTTAACGCTTTCATGCTGTTGTTTTTGCATTGATCACCCAGAGTGGGACGGGAATGCTCAGACGTGAGTCCCGTGCTCTCCACACCACTGGAGTCAAGCTAACCTGGCTGAAGACGGCTGATAGCCAGAAACCAGTCCTAGGATGCTTGAATCCGGTCCAGGAAAGACATGGCTTGGCAGTTCGGACTGAACTGTTCCCATGAGGCACAGGGTCAAGGCTGATTTGCATATGGCCATGTCTTAACTGGGGTGGTGTGGTGAGAAAAAAAACCGATGGATTTAGGCCCAGATCACTGTAATGGGGTGAATGTATGACATTGTTCTGCATTCTGTCCATCAACTGTTGTTTTTGCTAAAAAAAGAACCATTGCATTGTGATTCTAGAATAGGTCCAGAACTTATGGGCCTGGCCCTTTCGTGGTCATCAATCAAAATGGTTCTAAAGTACAATGTAGATTGAGGTGTGCTCTACATTTGGTTGTATATATGAGGCCTATTAGTCCTTGCAAGCGGTCTACAGATCTGTTCTATAAAAATAAGGAATTGTAATAAAGCAAAATCCCTTTCTCACACTGCTTTGAACATTTACACGTAAACTTACTTTTCAATAATTGCAGGCGCGCAAGAATCTGCCTGTTTTGTTTGCACATTTCAATTAGCATTTATAATGAGTTTTTAATGATGTGCTGAATATGCCCTTTTGTTGCCATTGCTCTGGTACACCTATTTCAACACTTATCTGAAAAAGTCTGATGCTATACGTGGCAGTAGTGTAAGAGGCTCCCATAATGGCTTACATCAGTCTAGAAGTCACGTGAACTTATCACCATAAATAATCTCCAGGGACAATCTAATGTAGTCCTGTAAAGGGACCACACAGTAAAGAGAAAAACAGTTCTTCTTACTCAGTCCTGCATCACTAACAATCCCCAGCAATAAACATTCTAGAATGTCACTTTATTTGACGAAGTATGTTGGGGTTTTGAGAACTACCGTGACATCACTCCCTGGATGGACCCTTTAAAACTAGTCTTGGTCAACGTGCTGATCGATGCATCGCCATAGGCTCGGCTGTTCTGATGGAAGGAAGTAATGCTGTATTTTGATATAACCAGAAGCTGTGTGTTTTTCAATACCCGGGACAAGGATATGTTTCATTAGCCATGCTCGTAACAGATGCAATAACCAAATTGTGTTGAAATGGTGATGGCTATACAAATGTTTGTGGCATTCCACTGTATCCTATAAGTGCACGCAGATGGAGCATGCAAGCACACTATTGGTGGCTGCAGAAATATAGTCCGAGCAGAAGTCAATGTCAAAGGTTAGACTGAGGGGGGATGACAGAGAGGTGCAAACAGAAAGCAGACAGAGACAGTAAGCACAGACAGGGAGGTGACGCAGCTCGGTGGTCTGTGGCTTCTTTCATATTATCACACTCAGTGCCACTATTTGCTAAGAAGCCAACCTGGCAGAGGCAAAACTCTTCAGTTACCGCCAACTGATTTACAGCCCCACTGGTCGTCCAGAGAGATAGGAATGCCAAGAAATATAATTTACAATATGACAGAATGCATCTGCTCTAGGAAGAACATTTCAGAAGCATAGTTTATGTCTGCAGGTGGTGGGCTATGCAATGGCAGACCAGCCAGTCATTTTCTTCAGCCACATTAAGACTCTGGGGTATGTGCTTGAACATCTCATTTCGCCCATGTGAAAGAAGCCAGAGACCTTGGGCTGCGTCAGAGGAGTCAAAGTGAAGGGTGTCACAGAGAAGCCCTGCAGAGGTGTCACATGAGGGCCCGATCACCATGAAAATAAAAAAACTGAGCAGTCGCCTGCATGTGTTCCTGCCAGTTCAACTCTACATGGCTTTGGAGGAATTGCTTCTTCCACTTGAGTTAGGAAAGACACCTCCAGGTAAGGTCAACCCCTGGCATTCACACAATCAGCATATCTAGTCTACAGCTCTGTTAAAAATGGTCTGCTTTTCCAGCCACTGAGTTTGCGAGCTACTGCGCTACATTTCACCCTTTCCAGAGATGAACAACTGTATGTATTTCAAATGTTTTCAAGGGGAAGCACACACACCTCTATAACTACACCTCCAGAAATAGCTCATCAGCTTGTTGACTGGTGCCATTTAAGCTTTTTTGGGGGCGGGGGGGCAATAAAAAAAATGTACTTTTAGGCGTACAATATTCAAAACCTCAAGCATCAAACCTAATATACATCATTCCTCCAGTGCTCTTAGCACAACTCTGAGCGGTTAGGCTTTCCAACAACCTTCCATCTAACCAGCACACCGTGTGGCGGCTCTGTGGAGTGACACCTCTGCACGGGGAGTAGAGCAATGCGGGTCAGTGAATGGTGGTGGAGAACTGATGTCAGAATGACAGAAGGAGCAGCTAACCTGAGATGGGGTTGTCACACTTATCTCGGGCACAAAATTGTCATCAAACAGGCTGAGGATGTTCTCCTGCTGGAAGTCCTTGCACGGGGTGAGTTTGGGAGGCGGCGGGACTGGCGGACCTTTTCTCAGCTACATGCAAGCAAAACAGGACCAAAGCCATACCCACACCAGGAGAGAAACAGAGAGACAAAACCAGTCAGCAACACCAGGGAACAGAGGGTCAGGTACAAATCGTCAAACAAGGGTTCACAGTTCATACATGGCAGCAGGGTGCATGGTCTCTGTGCAGAGGAATGAAACACAATTATTTGGTTATTAACACATAAAACACACACATTTCAGCATTTCTGGAGGTAAGTTGGGAGATTGGTGGCAACAAAACATCTGAGTACTTAATTAACAGTACAAATTTCACAGGGCACCACAGCGCTGACCTCCTCGCTGGTGCTGTAGTTATTGAAATCAAGCACAGCCTTTCATGCCTCAGCATCACCAACCTGCCTAGAAGCTGAGAGAGGTCAGGAACCCAAGAGCAACTCTTCAACTTATATCAAAATGCATTTCCATGTTCCCCTCTCTATGTAAGATGGCCACCACCCTCACTCCTGTTGGCGGACATACGAAAAAGGAATCTGCTGGCGAACTTCAGTTGCTACTATACTTCATCTGGGCAGGAAATGCCGCTTATAAACTAGTGTCTGCTTATACCTTCATCCTTATTTTGAGGCTGGTGCGGGTAGCAAGTTCTGTATTTCCCGAGAGATCTACCTATGGAACATGAAGGCATTTCAACTGGTTAACCCTTCCAAAAAGACTGTGCAAAAGGTCTATTCTGAAAGCTCGCCTGTAGGTTGGCTAATACATAGTAGTTATTGTGGTAAAGTATCTAGATGACATCTCCATATTAATGCAAGCTGATCTTACAGCGCAAAAAGTACAGGGCATTAGATCAATGAGCTCTAGTGGGGCGCTGAATGGAGTCTCTTTCATGACAGCTGGTTTCTCTCCAACCCGCTCACTCTAGCAGTTGCTGGGTTTCAGACTGCTCATGTCTGTAAGTGTGCAGACTTCCACGGTAGGAGAGTGAATGATGGGAGGTGCAGGCTGGTCCTCGCCCTTGTAGTCGCATACTCACTGCTGCCTCTGTCATTCCTCTCTCTAACTCCCACAGGAGCACACCTTCTCTTGAGCACCGAACCTCACGGTTGCAATGCGGAAGTATACAGCACGTTAATGACCCATGGCCTCCTAAAATAAATGTTTATAGCCACCACAGTACAGCTCGCAGCTTCATGATCCAGCCACTGCACCTGTCTTGAGAGTCAGGAGAGGGCATAAAGCAGAGGACAGATGCAACATGTGCAGGGCACGGAACCATTGAGTAAAAGGAGAGGGAGGCACCCATCCTTTGTTGCCACAGCTGGCTACATCTGTATGTACTGGGCCACCGGCGCGGACGCTGGTAGTACCTGGCTGTTTGAGATAAGTGTAAACAAGTAAAGCAACGTATCCCAATAGCGTCCAGCTTGATCAATCCATTTTAGTATCTTGGTCTCCTATGCCAAAAAAACCTTACTTCATCTGTGAGGTTAACAGCTTGGGAACGATTTTGCTTTCCACTGCGTTGCACAAGTACACGCAAAAAACAATCGGGTGAATACCTGGCTTCGCAGTTCTTTAAAAACAATCCAATTTGGAAGATACAGCAACAACGTGGGCATGTATACATACAGAAGAAACAGTAAATGTAGAAATAAAAAAGTAATCCCACAAATGTCAGACGCCAGCTACTAAAAGAATTTACGAGGGTCGTATGCCGTTTACTTCTTGCAAAACCAAATTCGAATTGATACAGTGCAATGGATATCAACATTTTGAAACACACAAAAATTATCGATAAAAAAGCTACACTTTAGAGCATTTTTTGCCTAAGCATTAATGGGCCATGGCGACATACATACTGTATACATTAGATAGAAAAAAGTCAGACGTATTAAACTAGAGTATTATTGTCAAAACGTAGAATGTTGTGCCTTTCCCAGCTCCGTTTCTGAAACTTACTGCTACCATTGAAAACAATTTAGCATTTTATTTTCCTTTTTTTAGGTTAGACCTGTTAGGGTGCTTGCACCATCCACGGCGCACATAATAAATGCTATACTTACTTTAAGCAGCAGCCAGTCAGCCTGCTTCAGGCGTTGGCTTCTTTGGCTTAGGAACATCGAGCTATTGGCTTGATACAGGGCCAATATCATTTTGTATCAGGCCACGAAGCACTTCACTGTGAATGCCCCGATTACTTACCGGTAATCTTCATTACTCAGAGTATGGTCTTCCTCGCCACATGACTAACAAAGTGAGCTTCAGCTCCACACCAGAACCCTCCAAAGCAAAAAGTCAGCCTTCCATGCCTTCCATCCCTTCCCAATATGGCCGACCCATTACACCCCTGAACTCTATAAGAGGAGGGCCGGCCCAACCCATCAGCCTGAAACTATCAAGCATAAATTTGAAGCCGATAGCCAGACAGATGGGGGGATGGGAACTCATGTGGCGAGGAAGACTATACTCAGAGTAATGAAGATTACCGGTAAGTAATCAGGGTATTACCTCCATGTTAGTCTTCCTCGCCACATGACTAACAAAGTGAGCACATACCAAAGCCAAGCGGCTTCATGGAAACTCACAAGAAACCAACGGACCAGAATGGGACCCCCACAGAAGAGGACAAACCAAACAGGCCAGATGAGCGGAAGAACCACCAAAGAGAGGCAACCACGAGCCAGAAGAACCAGCCCAGGACTGAAAGACAACGGAAGGGCCGAAAACCCGGACCCCCGAGACACAGAGTGCTGCCAGAAAAGGTGCCCCCAGGAAAGACCGAAGGAGGACAGAGAAAGCACGGCACCAGACTGCACAGAGCCAACAGCAACAGGCCCCAGAAGAGAAAGCAGCAACCCACCAAGACAGCCCAACAGACAGCCAAAAGTGAGAGGGAGGGGCAAGAGCCCATGACACAGAGGGCAACCCCACCACAGCGACCAACAAAAAGCCACCGCAGCAAGAGAGACGCAGTCCGACAAACACAGCAACACTGCAAGGGAGGCCAACATAAAAGGGACCCCCGGAAAGGATCATGACTACGAGAGAACAGAGGCAGGCACAAAGAAAAAAAGAACCAGGAAGGAGCCGGAAATGACACTGAAGAGACCGGGCCAAGGGAACCCAACCAGCCAACCGAGAAAGGCAGAAGGCCCAGAGGCTCGCCCACGGAGGCCGTAGGGCGGAAAGGACCAGGCCAAGCTACCAGAAAGGAATCGAATGGCCATTAAAAGCAATCAGAGGTGCCTATCTCTGTACATGAGGAAAAAGAAACATCGAAAACACCTGGAATTGAACATTCAACTTTGAGGGGAAGAGTATAAGAACACAACCACTAGGCCACAGGGACTCACCCAGAGGACCCTAAGCAGAAGAAAAAACACAGAGCCCGAAGGAAGGGACACGCAGCGCGGCGGGCCGAGACAGCAGTCCCAGGAACGCCCCACAAGAAGGAAGCGAGCCGCCACACCGAGCACCCAGGAGAAACATGGCGAAACAAGCCCAAGCCATGTCAACACTCCCAGAGAGCCACCGAGCAAACAGGCCCCGGAACTTCAAAACCAGGGACAAAAAAACAAGGACACAAAGCCACACCGAAAGCGCAGGGCCCCGCCAGGGAGAAGAGAACTGGGAGTAGCACCACCGGGCTCCCAACAGCACAGCCAGAAACAAAAACCAGCAAGGGAAAGCCAGAAAGAAGGGGCAGGACACGAAACCTGCGTCCACATAGGCCCAACACGGACCAAAGAGTAACATTGCCCAAGCCAACCATCGCAGCAGTGGACGCCAATGGAGACGCACTCAGGCGAGCACCACCAACCAGACAAAAACCCTGGCCAGTCCAGAGAGTCCTTAGACCCAGAACCCCTGGAAGTAAAAGGACCCCAGGAAAGTGCAAAGCCGGTAGCCCGAGGAGAACCACTATCCAGGCACCAAGAGGACCGACCCACAGTACCGTAGGAGAGCAGACGAGAACATGAGCTGACAGGGCGGTACGGCCGGAGCCAGAAGAAAAGAGACCCAGGCAAGGACAGCACCATAGCGCCAAAAGGTCAACAGGGGCGAACCCCGCAAACACCCCGGAGCACGAAGCAGGGGAGAAACCGCCCAGGAGAGCAACCAGAAGCACCCACAGGGCCGGGGCAAATTCCAGAGACGCCAAGGAATGGGCGACAGAAAGCCGACCAACCGACCCGGCATCGACCAGGAACCCCCACACGCCCCAAAGGGAGGCAAAGACCCCCTGCACCCAGAAAGGACACGGACCCCAAAGGAGAGGCAGCCCAAATCCAGGAAGACCCAGGCTGCGACACACCAAGGCGCAAACCAGTCCAGATCAGGCCAACAACCCAGAGCAGAGGAGGGCAGATGCACACAGGGCAAAAAGGCCACGAGACCAAGGAAGACCAAGGATGGGAGGCATGACCAAAGGCAAGGCATAGTACCAAAAAGGCTGCAGCAGCCAGCCATAGATGGGCACAGAAGACACCCGAGAGGGTGTCAACAGAGAGGAAGCAAAGGCCGCCAACAACCAGGAAGGGGAAACCAGAACAGAAAGACCACTTGACCCACTCGCAGACAGGGTGGGAAGGGAGCCACCGGGCAAGAAAAAGGGACACCCATGGGAACAGGCAGAGACGGGAAGGCCCACAGGGCACAGAGACCAACTGACAGGGGAGGATCCCCAACGGACAGATGGTGAAAGCACCGCAAGACACAAAGGCGCCCAAAACACTCCCTGTGGAGGGCCCCAACTAGGGGAACAACCTGGACAGGAAGAGCGGGGGCCACAAAAAAAACAGACGAAGGGGGACAGCCACCCAAGGGAGGAGACCCACTACAGAGCAACAGCCCAACAACCGACAACCGGCGGCGACCCAGCAGAGGCGAAACATAACGTGTAAGTGAAAAGCTCACGAATCACCAAAGGGCCTCAAGGGGCTGAATCACAGGAGGCAACGGTCACCCAGTTGAAAGGAACTCATAATATCGCCCCCAGATGGAGGAAAAGACAGTAGACCCGCCAGGAGAAGAACCTGCGACCACGAGGACAAACACAAGCCTCAACAGCGGACGCATGAGACCACCGTGCCATCAGACCCGGCCACGGAAAAGGTCCCCCAAGCAGAGCCCCCAACCCCCAGGATGCGAGGAAAACACGACCGGGAGGGTAATGCAAGGCTGCCAATCGAGACAGGCAACCGGGGACACAACCGCAATGGACTGGAAAAGAAAAGGCCAGACTACCCAGAGACCACAGAAGCAGCTCGTGGAAGGACGGGCAGGGGCAGACAGCGGCCCGGCCCCATAAGACATACCGTAGCCCTCGGAAACCTCAAACCTAGAGAGGGTACCCAACGGAAAGGAAAAGGGTCCAAGAACGAAACCTCGGAGGGGGACCTCTTGATCAGCAGTCAAATGCTCCCCCACTGAGTGCGACAGCATACAGTACGGAGGAACCGCAGGACAATGCTCGCAACACACTAGGCCAGGAACACACACCCCACCAGGCAAGAGGATGCCACAAGAGTGACCAATAGCCTAGTGATGGCAAAACTACAGGTTGTTAACAAAAACCCGAAGGCGTCAAGGCGCTGGGGGCTCTCGGGAAGAGTAAGCCAGCTATTGCCCAGAGACACATTGTGCTGGGCTGATCAGCCACCATTGGGTATCGAACCGCGAGGCCCTGGGTTCCAGCGCCAGTTGCGCTGGCCGCTGCACCACACCACTTCCCCAAAAGAAAGAGCGGATGACCACTCCACAGAACCCCACACGGCAATCGCAGAAAAAAAACATACCAGAAAGGACCCAAAACGCGACAAGCAGCGCACGCTTAACAGGGAAAACCAGGAGCACCCACACCCCAAAGGGCATGCCGGCACCGAAAGATGTGTACACCCACAGGACCACGCTCAACCGAGCGGCCCAGACGAGAACTGAACCTGTGACAATGACCATGAACAGAGGCCCCAACCAAGTACATCCGCACCTCAACATAAACCCCGCAAAGAGCCCGTGAGCGCAGGGAGAGCCGGACAGAACAAGGGAGACCGATCGAGCCTAAAGGACACGCCCCCCCAACCAACCCGTGAAAACATGGAGGGAAACCGGAATCCGCAACCGGGGCGGAAATGTAAATAAACACATACACAGACCCCTGGCGACGAAAAGTACAAATAAATGTCCCCAACAGATATCACATCAGTGACATTATTTACAGAACAGCGTGCAAGCATTTTCAAACGAACACTGAAATAGCACACAAATTAATATAAGTCCTTACCATATGCCGGATCCACGAACTGGCAATGGCTGTAACCAGTCACTTGCTGACTCACATGAACCTCCGAAGTGAAGCCGGAGGCGCCCGGCCCCGCCCCCGGTCCGAGGCAAGGAGCAGAAACATGGAGGCTCACAAGAGCAAACAGCCCGGTCCCGCCCGACAGAGGTCGGGAAAGAAACGCGGGAAGAAGCGGCACCCGGCCACGTAGTCGACTCCCGCCAAACTCCCGCAGGACAGACCGAAGCCGGAGGCAGCAAGCCATTTCCCGCCGTGCGGAATCCCCAGGCAGCGCCGAGGACTGCACCCGCCCAGGACGAAAGAGTCTGTGAAAAGCGGGACCCAGCAGGGGGGAGGTCTCGAACCCTGCCTCAGGGGACCGAGGCCAGAGCGCCGAACGAGCTGAGCTGCTGGGGGAGAGCTCGGAGGCCAGCCCCACGGGGCTGACAGCGCAGGCCGTACAAAGGCCGGGGTGCACATGGGGGCACGGCCGCGGAAACGGGCCGCTCGATGCAGACCCACCCCCGCAACAGGGCAGGGGTACACGGGGAAACTGAAAGAATACACTGCCAACAAATTACTCCGCAGTGTAAACCCGATGAAAGCGGCACCCCGTCACACCGAAAACCAGTGCAGGGACAGTTAGAAGGGGGCAAGAGCCCACCGGGAACCCCCAAGTAGAAGCACCGCTACAGGAGCTCAACGCACCTACCGGGAAAAAATTAAACAACAACTAACCGCGTCACAGCCAAAACTGAAAGACACACGAACAATGCGGAAGAGCACCGGTGAGACAGAGGTACTATGAACATGACAGTGCGAGGCGTGGGGTCGCAGGGAGCAGGCACAGCAGAGCCCCAGACCACCCCGCTCGCCCCCCCCCTATTGAACCCTGGCCCACTAAGGCAGAGCCTAGCCGGTCCCAGAAGAGACCGGGGGAAGGAAGGGGGGAGGTCCAAAATCCACAGAGCCCGCTAGCGCAGGACCACCAACCAAAGACCCCAGCTCCCGCTACAGCAGGAACCACCTACCTGAAGGCGCATCTGAAGAGTAAACGTGCGCAGAACTAAACAAGATGGGCAGGAAAAATAAAGCATGACGAGAAGTCCAGTGAAAAGTAGTAACACAGAAACCCGGGAAACTGAAAGCACGGCCGGCCGGCCGGCCGTGAAAGCCTTTGATCCGGCATGAAACAAAGCACTGCCGGCCGGCCGGCCGTGAAAAGCCTTTGATCCGGCAGGGGGTGGAGCGGCACCAAGCTGGGCAACAGATGGCTGGCGATTTGATGCTGTGCACGTGCATTTTAGGTCAATGCGCTTACGCATTGACCTAAAAGCGCACGGGCACAGCATCAAATCGCCAGTCTAGGTAAGGTCTGTTTAAGCCCCTATAGTCTCGCTCCACTCAATGCGCATGCGCATTGAGAGGCGAGACCTAAAAAACAGGCTGATGGGTTGGGCCGGCCCGCCTCGAGGTCAGGGGTGTAATGGGTCGACCATATTGGGAAGGGATGGGAGGCATGGGAGGCTGACTTTTTTCTTTGGAGGGTTCTGGTGTGGAGCTGCTGCTCACTTTGTTAGTCATGTGGCGAGGAAGACTAACGAGGAGGTAATGTCATAGATGACATGTGCTACCTTACAATCATGAAGAGAACAAGACACGTGGAAGTGTGAACCAAAGCATGGACATAACCCGGAGAGAGGCTGCCACGGCTGTCCAAGCCTCAGCTGCTGGTTGGGTCAGAGCGACTCCTTTGCTTGTTGAAGACCGGAATTTCAGATCAAGCCCATATCTTATTCACATGCAATCAAGGCAAGCACTGTGGTACAAAGGGACAGCACGCTTCATAAAGTCAAACGTATGTGCCTTATTACAAGGTCAAACATATGTGTCTTGTAACGAGGTCAAACATGTATCTTATAACAAGGTCAAAAATGTGTCTTATAACGAGGGCAAACATGTGTCGTACACAAGCACTGTAGCGCCACCAGCTCACGGACAGGTCTCTTAAATGTCTTGCATTGGTTTTTCGCTGAATTACAGATCACAGGTTTGAGTCCCTTAGACATCTCAATATTATGTAGGTTTTTAGAATGAAAGGGAAAAGTTATATGTTCAGAATTTTTCAAAGGTACTTGGAAGAACTAAGGCATTTATTAAAAATGCTGTTTACAAATGGAGTGACTATAGTACCTGCTCCACCCTCCAGGGTACATCTTTCAAGAGTCTTTTCAAGCTGCTCTGTCTGGGGGTTCAGGGAGCAGTGGAGCAGCCGATCTGAGGAACTGCATGGCACAGAAGTGACACAGCCATGTCCTTTTCTATTACTGTGAACCAGTGCAGCATCAGGCATATCTTCTCCATTCACATGCCCAAACATTGTGCTTCTTTGCTGTTGCTGCTATGGTGCACTGTCAAAAACCCAAGGCAAAACGCCTGCCAGGAGCTGCCGTAACCCATGATTTGTGGTAATTATTAGCCTATAATCTGGCAAAAAAGTATTTCCACAAGTTTGTCTCATGCCCAAGTTGACCAACATAGCACGCAAGTGTCACCTTAGTATGATTTCGAATAAAGAAAGATTACAAAAACAATTGTGGCCAAGGGCCAGGGACAATGAGGTGTATTGCAAAGTGGGAAGCTTTGGCAGGTGCAGAAACAGTTACAAGATTTAAGATTTTGAAATGCAAAGTATCATCAATGAAGAAATTGAGGTTTCCAGATGATCTCTGGCAGAGTTTGGGCATAGATTTCTTAAGACCATGAAATATGTTGCCAGCAAAATAGGTTTATCATTGTGTTAGGGGATCATACTTCCAAGTGGTCAAAAGCACTTTTTTTAGGCATCCTGAAATTAAATCTGAAATGTAATGTGTGTTAAAATTACTGGAGGATGTATTCTCTAGGGCCAAAGCGTTTGTATCAGGCAATAGTGTCTGGTTTATATCAGAGGGATGCAATGATTTAGGGAAAGGCATACAACATTAAAGATCAAGCATATATCATCCCCCAAACAATATACACCTGAGAGAGTGAAAAAACTGGTTGTGGGCAAAATGAGATTGGGGATAGCGAGAGGAATTTTCTCTCATAGGTAATGTAAGATAGATGCTCTGAGTTTATTGAATCTCAAGGGTAGAGAAGCAACAACCCTACCAGAGAAGAGAAGGAATTAGGTCAGAGGAAGAAATAAAGAGCTATGGAGATGACTGAGGAAAGTCAGATGAAAGGTATGAGGTATGACAGATCAGAGCGTGTAGAGGCAAAAGGCGTCAAAATGGGAAAGGTTGTGACAGTGATATTGCCAGGTAAGATGAATAAGGGGTAACTGATGTAGTGTGAGGAGATGTTGGGGAAATGGGTTGTTGTGCAAGTAGAATCAGGCCCATGGTGAGATTTATAAAGGATAGTGCTGGTTAATGCAGATGAAAGGGATAGAGGGTGGCAGACTGGAATAAAGCTGGTCGCGGACTGTGAAAGCCTTTGAAGGTTTAGGAGGAGTTGCGATGCTTTCCAAGACACATGGAGTAAGTGTTTAAATGACATGCTGAACTAAAGAATCACAATTTTGGTGTAGCTAATACTTCTTGCTTTACTGTGTCAGTAGCTGTGTCTCGGTCTGCTGTGGTTGTGATATTTTGATAGGACAAAATGCAGATTTCTTGAGCATGGACTAAATCTTGTCATGTGTGGGGCATTGATCAGTGTGCTTAAGTATCAGAAGCATACGATAGTTCCTGGTGCCAGGAGTGTACATCTTTGTTCACAGTGTGTGGGCTACTAGAGCTGGGGTCCCAACTAGTGTGGGTATGTCACATTATCAACTTGAAAGTACAGTAATTACTCCTCAGAGGCAAACAGATCTAGAATGATATTTGGAGATACCTCAAAGTTCAGCAGAACTGAAAAACTGCCATGCTGCAATTTGAGCTGAGATATAATAAATCCAGTGTTCTAGAATTCTCAGTCCTAATAATTGGCCTGTGTCGCAGGTGCTCCTATCATGCTTGCCTCTGTTAATTCTAGCTTGCTTGTGTTCTGAAGGTCTTAACTCGGATTCTTGAATGCACGAATTCGAATCACAGAATTAGTATCAGAACTGAGTGGTAACATGTTTGTGTTGCAAAACACTTGCAGGGCTTTTGTTCTGAGATCCCATCTGTTAATAAAAGGAAGGGCGTCAATGCTTGTGTTCCAACTTCTAAGCATGTGACAACTGTGTGTTATGTTCCTGCATTGTATTTATGTTGTTATCATTTGTCAACTAGAACTGTGATTGAGATGTATAGTTACAGAAGAGTGAAAATATAAAAGTAAAGATCCATAGAATATTATGCTTGTTGAAACCGAGAAGCAGATGCACAGTCACTGCTTTGATGAATTTTGCTGAGATTGGCCATCCTTCATATCTTCAACCCATTGCACATTTTTGTGATTTGTAGGGCTCCACAGAAACTCATCAATAAATCTAGCACATTTAAGCCAAACAAACACCAACAGACCTGGCTACTCCAGATTTCAGAAAATACTTTTCTATTAACGTGGACCATGTAGTCACTGAAGCAAGCTGCCCCAGTTCGGCTTCTGTACTTAGTAAAACAATGACCCCCTTCCCTAACCCTTGTTCTGCGTCAAGAAACAAGGAACTCGTACTGCAAGCACGAGGGCTGCTTGAAAAAAAAAAAAAAAAAAAGAGCAACAGCTCTGAGACGAGAGCACCCAGGGAAGAGGATGGAACAGGAAGAACACAAAAAAGAGCAAGAAGGAAAACGGGCGACAAAAGATAACAAAACAAGAGGTGAAAGAAAATAAGTGAAAAACTGATTAAATACAGAAATAAATATTGAAAGGGGGTAGAGTTAGAAGAGGGACTTTGTAGAAGAGGGTTAGAGAAGGAGAATAGGAAAAAACATAGGAAGAGACAAAGGGGCTGAGTGAAGCAAGGAGAGCAATAAGGTGGGAGATGGGAAGAGCAGCAAAAAAAAGGAATGGAGAAAATGTTCGCAAGGGCAAGAGATGGTGATGGGGATAAACAATTTGCGCAAGACAGAGAAGCCGAAAGAAACCATAAGACATTGAAACAAAAGAAAAAATATGAAGAGAAGAGAAAAGCGTGAAAAAGAGAACAATCAAGGCAAGATAACAGTAAGGGGAATGCAAGGCAGGGAAAGAGCAGGCAACCACACTTGAAAAGTATGGGCGGTATTTACCGCACTTACGTTTAGAACAGTTGATGTCACCGAATGGAGTACCTGGGCAAGGAGGAAGAATACTTCTAGATTACCTGCGATGGTGACTTGGTTAATGTCAGTGCGGGCACTTCTCCAAGGGTGGCAGGAGCTGCGGGGGCAGATGGGGTGACGGCAGCAGGAAGGTCCTCCTCGGGCTTGTGGTTGGCAGCCTTGGTCTCTGGGCTGGTGAGCGGAGAGCAGTCTGAAGGAAGCGAGGGGGGTTTGCCTACTTTTACAGAGCTCGTCTCACTACACAAACAAAAGAATATTCAAAGACTTAGAGAGTCGAAGAGAGAGCACGGGCACAGCAGTGGATTAGACTGGGTACCATACTTTATTAATACGCTTTCCTGCAAACGCAAACATTCTACGCCCCAATTACGGAAGAAATAGTACTTGCTATCCACTGGGCTCATTGCAATGTAGAGAACGGCGAGGTGGACAGAAATACGTGTATTGAGAGAGAATCTACTAAAAATAATACTTCTGATGTTTCAAAGATAAGAATAAGTACCACTTTTTCTATATAGAACGTGAGTTTTGGTAAGGACTCTTGATAATGCTCCGATCAAACCCAAACTTTAAAGGTCCGTATCATGCAAGGCATTGGTCGCGCACCTCTTCCATAAAGCTACTGCATAAGCTGTGACGTCTAACGTCCACAAGCGGTGGGTGCCATTATGTTTAGTATCTCCAGCTTATCTTAGCCTGGTCCCCTTTAATCGGATATCATTTCTTTAGATCATATTTTTCTGTGAATTAAAGATATGCACTTTTAAATGCCGACTCGGCGTCGGCACAACATCCTGTGATTCTGGGCAGACAGTTTAATCTCATCATGGACAGCGCCTGGATTCTCTCACTGGTGATAAGTCGCGCTACAGAATTCTACAAACAAACAAATACTGGTATTGGCTGCAGATCGGCGTCTGTAGCAGTTCACACCATACTACATACTAGGGGAAGGCGACTGAGGGGAAAAGAACATTTTCCCAAAAGCTAAGTCAAAGTTGCCTCTTTCCAGATCGGCAAAAGTAAGGAGCGTAAGTGCACAGTGGCAGGGTACAAGATGGGAATGAAAATGACAGAAGGAGAAGTGGGATAAAGAAAGATTGACCTTACATCCCTATTTCGAATAGGACTGCAATTACATTCTAGCAAAGAAAGGATGTGTTTGCAAGTGTTCACCATGTCCAAATAATTCTACTCAAAATCTAATTTATTTCTTTCAGGTAAGAAGAGTACCAGCGAAATGCAGTCCCAAGTAGGGAGCACAGCATCCTGAAAAGAGATTCTTTTACACTCTTGCAACCAGTGCTGCACGGTTGGTTCCTTTTGGATCTGGCCCATCATTTTATACACCAGGGTTATATCTGTTTTATGGTTTGACTGCAGCAGGAGAACTCCTCGCTCCAGCCCCATTGCCCGTCGGACAATGGAATAACAGCAGTCCCGAGTTCCCCAGCCGTTAAGAAGGTAGTACTTCCAGGAGGAGTCTCACAGGGCTCCAACTTGAACTGGACTGGAGATGGGAGTAAACGTAGGAAGGTGTGGAACCTAGGGATGGATACCAATATGGACCAAAAATGCAATGAAGCACAGCGCCACAGAAAAGTAAACCAACATTTGGGAGTGCCACTACAATACAATTTCCGCCCTGGTAAGACCTTGGTGGAGACATTGCCTTCAACCCACCACCATCCTGACAGAATCACCAGTGAGCTATCTCCAAATCTGGTAAGGAGGCTTATCCATGGCTGGTCAATGCTCGATAGGTGCAATGCAGTTGTACTACCACCCTGCGGATATCGTCCAAATGTTGGCTCACCAACCAAGTCAACTGAATTACTAGGGTTTATTTGCATGCTGCGTTCATTGCCCCCTAGGTGCAGAAGCCGGATTTAGTATTGTCACCCTGCCGTCGACTAAGGGAGTCGCTGGCGGTCCTCTCCTATCCTACTTCCAGGGTCTGTCGGGTATTTATGAGAACCTATTGACCTCTTGAGGGGCCCTTCATTATCCCTAGAGGACACCAAGTTTAGAAATGGACAGAGCATAGGTTCTGACACTAGTAGGATCCAAAAGGGGGGTGGAGCAAGGTTACATCCATTAGATTGGCAACATTCCTACCTATAAATCAGGCAGACCTCAGGTGAACGTTTTGCTGATGGAAGGGAATTGCCCTCCCTGGGGAACGCAGGATTTAGCTATACACATGGTCGTGGAAAGCCCGCCTGTGCCGACAGCTGTTGAACAGAAATTATGTATGAATGCAAATTAATGTACTTTTAAATTTGTGTGAGAGCCTTGACAAAAGAATGAACAGTAGCCAACAACTAAAGAGGGATTTGCATGCTCAGATTCCAATAGCTTGGCTTTTGACACCAAACTCCATAACTGGTGTTCTTTTTTATCACAAGCAGGTGGAAAGCCATCAATTAGAGGGATGCAAGTCGGGTCTCATCACATTGGCCACGCACTGATTTATGAGCCAGGTGACATCCACTAGAAGGAAAGGAGGATGCTGGAGTGTCTAGGTGACCACATACACATCCATTCTACTGGACATGAGTGTGCTCTTCAGGTGAACGCAGGGGACAGCACCTTCCGAACCATGTGCTGAATGTCCCACATAAACACGCACTGAATTTTGATTGCTGCACCATGTTGATCAGCTGACTTATTTTATTTGTAGTTGGTGGGTGTTAGACCTGACACCCTTGGCGTGGTTTTCCCCTATCTTTTTGCCTCTGCCTCCTGTATTTTGGATGCTGTGCTGGATTTCGTTTTTGCTGGTTTAGATGCTTTGGACACTCTGCCACTGCTGATCAGTGCCAGAGTGTAAGTGCCACGTATGGAAATTGTGATATTGATTGTATATACATGATTGGCCTATTTGTATCACCAAGAAGTCCCTAGTAAAGTGCACTGGGTGTGCCAGGGCTGGTGATGACAGATGCTACTAGTGGGCCTGCAGCGCTGATTGTGCCACCCACATGATTTGCCCTAAAATGGTGTCTCAGGCCTGCCACCGCAGTGCCTGTGTGCTGTCAGTGAACTGCCATGTCCTCCTGGTCAGTGGCCCCACTGACTAGGCCTAACCCTTCCCTTTTTGTGCACATTGGTCACCCCGATGGAAGGCTCAAGGCACCCCCTTGGGCAGGGTGCAGTGTATATGAAAGGTAGAGCATGTACTAGTGCAGGTAACATGCTCTGGTAGTGAACAGCAGCCATTTTGTGTGATCACTGCTGCAAGGTTATCTTGCTCCATAGACTAACATGGGGGAGGCTGGACACAATGGCTACCAGCCTATCTTCCCATAGGAACAAGATAGGACATAAGTGATTCATATCCCTGAACTCAGAATTTAATACAATCTTTTAGGAAAGGTTGTTTTTAAATTCTGTGTTTGAGAACAGCACTTTTAGAAAGTGGCTGTTCTCTTGTCTGACCTTTCTGTGTGCCTTGGTCTGCTTGTGGATTGACTGTCTTGTTTGAGGGTGACAGGGGCTGGGGAGCCCCCAGGAGGTTGTCTGAGTCAGCCCTTGGCTGAATGACTGCATTTGCAACTAGAGTGGTGGAAGGGGATAGCACCTGGGAGTGAATAGGGCTAGTGCCTGCCTGCCACAATGCTGGCTCCACCTCCTGCTGGGCGGCTGACAACTCTGCCCCTCACTCTGAAAAGAAGGAAGAAGCCAAGTAAACAAAGTGACCCAGCAACACCCAGAACTGGTTCAGACCGGGCTCAGGACCCACTTGCACAAAGACTTTAAAGACTTTTAGGGGTATAAGAGAAGGACCCCCAGACAACAGATAGTCTTAGATTTCTACTATCAAGAGGAACTTCTGCCAGAAGAACCGCTGAAGAAACTAAGGAAGACTGCCCTTGCTGTGTGCTCTGGGGCTGACCTGTTTTGCTGCTCAACTGAAGGAGAGGAGAAGGGGACTTTGCTGTGTGCTGTGACCCCCCCTGCCTGCGTAATCATCAGACTTTGCTGTGTGCTGTGTCTGCAAAGAATCTCCAAGGGCCTGAGAAGAGCTGGCCTCCTGTCTTGGAACCCAGGAATAAAAGGTTCCCCAGAAACTACAGGACGCTGTGAAGATCGTGCTTTAATTGCTGCTGGGTGCGTGATTTGTAACTGCTGGCCGTGGAGGAGGATCGGTGTGCTCATCGGCACATTATTGCAGAGGATCGGAGGTTTGTTGTGCCTCCCTCCGTGATTTATCCCCCAAAAAGAGTTGGTGGCTTCACGAGCACTCTGCCCGCCTCTGGCCACTTGAAAACCACCATGCCGCTTTTCACCGCCGCTGCCCGGGGCTAGAAACATCCGGAGAGTCTCGCCGTGCCTGGTCGGGGCCGCCGAAGGAGAAATTGAAGGAGCGGAGCCCTGATTGGCTCAGAGCGACGAGCACCCTCAGTAAACGCCACGCAGGGATCGGTTCCCAGGCCGCAGCATCATCCTCAGGCACGCGCTGGTATTGGCTGGCGGAAAGAAGGAGCCGTGACGTCACCAGGAGCTCGTCCCGAAAGCCACACTGATTGGTTGGAGGAGCTGCGACGTCACGAGGGGCTCGTCTGTGGAGCCGCGCCCGGATTGGACATCGCCAAGAAACATCGTCGGAGAACGCCGGGAGCCGCGTGAAGCTCGCCCAGCCATACGGACCCGCTCCCAAGTAAACAGCCTCCCCGCCGCTCGTTGGATTGTCGAGAGCGGGGGAGAGCGAGTGAAGGTCTTTCCTACGCGGGGGGAACCGCCCCTCGTGCACAAGGTGAGGCGCTTTGATAAAATCGCGCTAGACACGGCATTTAGTCCTTGTTTTTAAATATCACCGTTTACAGCTATCTTGCCTGCAATTTCTGTTAAAGACTGAGACTGAGACAAGTTCCCCAAATAACTTCCTAAGTACAAGTATAAAGAAGAACCGAATGATTTTATGATTGCATTACTATTGATTTTCACTGCCTAAGCTAGATAAAGATATTTTTGATATACTTACCTGTGTGGTGTCAGTTTGTGGTGCATTCTGGGATTATTGTGTGTGTTAAGTGCAACTACCCTACACATTGCCTTGGGGGATAAGCCTGTCTGCTCGTGCCAAGCTACCTAGGGGGTGAGCAGGGGTTATCTACAGTGTGTATCTCTTGGCAGAGGTACTTACCTCTGCCAACTAGAGACCCCCAGTTTTAACAGTGGGTATTATACAGAACGTTTATATTAGATGTGTAGTTTATGTATGGTGTCAAATAATTTACATAAACTATAATAATACTTTACAATATTGAATGCACTGATGTAGTAGGTACACATAGTGTTCTCTCTAGGTATTATTGCTTGCATTGCATAGTGCGGGGCAAGAGAGGTGGTGTCAAATTATAATCATGGGTACTGAGTTGTGCTTCAATGTCAGACTTCTTCCTTGTCGCTAGTAAAGGAGTCTCAGCAAGGATCGGGCTTGCTTTTTGAACCGTAGTGACTATCTGCCACATCTTTAGAAAGACCGTTTTCTTTAAAGCAGAACGTAAAACTGTTTCTTCACACAGGTTTACATCCACATATTGCATGCTATCGCAAAAAGCCTACATGCTATTATCCTTATAATCCTGCATGATCTTGAGTCACTATTCCCCTCTTATTTTAAATGCACCTCTGCTTACCTTATATATCTCTTCTATATATAAACTACTCTCAAGTCTCAAGCCTGTCTTAAAGCCATTTTAAAAACATTTGCTTCTCACATATCCCCCTCTATTGATCACAACTAACTCACCAACGTACCACAAAGAAAATAATTCATGAATGGTTTTCTTTGGCATGCAGTACTAACTCAAATAACCAATGGACTGACTGCTAACGTTGGGCTCCCTGGTAGCGTGCTCCCTACCATAAAGCACTTTAACGCCTCACTAGGGCTAGTAAGCGCTATATAAATGCAATTTTAATTCAATTTAATGGGTAATGAGATATCTCGGTCTTCCTTTCCAGTGGAAGCCAATGCATGAATTCAGCTGTCAGAAAAGGCTTTTTAGAAGAAGGAAGAGAAAGAACTTGGTAAAGTGCATGTAATGATGCATATAATGTGGGGTTTTCTCAGGCGAGGGCATTGGTATGTATTTAGCAATAGCATGTTGTTCATTTCAGTGCAAGGGTCACACCACTTTTTTCTTCAGTTTTCTGCTAGCTTTGATGCCAGACAGGAACACACACTGATTGGATGGAAGGGAGACCCGCTGCCCCTCCCCCCCACGCTCCCTGATTGGCTAATGAATCTAACAGTGCCTGAAGTTAAAGAATAACAAAAGATGGGAGATCAGAAGAGAGGAGTAAAAGAGATGATAGCAAATTATTCAAACAAATAGAAAGTATGGGACTGGAGTGAGATGGGTTGGAATGAAAGGGGAGAGTGGATGTGATTCAGTCAGTCAGTCAATCAAAACAAATATTTATTTAGACTTTAGTCTTCAAACATAAGTTTTTAAAAGCACAAGTAACAAATAAAATCCAAAATAAGCGACACTCAATAAGAAACAGAGGAAAACAAAATTAAAACAATCACATAAAAATGTAAATGTTCCTTACAATACTTTAAAAATATATCAATTTGACCATAAATATGTATCCACAGACAATAAAAATCACCCCATAGTGCACGTCACATCAAATAATCTCATTTCTATCTATAATTTAATTGCTTGCCCCCTATCCTAAAAATCATATTTTATGAAAACAGGTTTTAATAAGGACTTCCTTTGTGCTAAATCCACAGACAATCCACAAGATTGTGAATTAGATCACCTTTCATTGTTGAGGCCACATTTACACATGTTATCTTCATTTAGCAGAATTCCATGCCCTTCGGATATCAAAACTTGGGTTGACCCACATTTAAATCTCAGGAGACTTCAACGCATCTTTACATAAGGAATTTTCTCCAGATAGGAAAATGCCTCATCTCTCATCCATGAATTTATCAAGTGGGAGACAGACTGTTTCTAATTTAAATATATTGAATCCTCCTCCTTGGAGACCTGTTTTGTTATTCTTTTCTGCTCCGCCTTACTGACCTCATCTGGTCAATACCATCTGCTATTTTTAGTTTTAATTTACTACAGAAAGTTGGGATTCTCCCTCTAGCTCCATGCGCCCAGGTTAGATCACTTTGCAATATCTCCCTTTTACATAGCAGAGAAATTCTGAACAATTGCTCGCAGTATACTCTTACGCAGAATTTCATTATCTCTGCATATGCTAAGTGAGTCCACCCAGTCAGGCCTGTTTCTACTCTAACTGCCTTCACCATTGAAGAACATGGGAGATAGAATAGTCTTTCTAGGCACCTTCCTCCTTCGAGGTCACATCTTTTCTTGCCTCCTATGCCAACCACCTGGGCACCATACTGAAACTACGGCCTTATCATACCCTGACATGCTACCCGCACTGTCCATAAGGAGGGACCTCTATTGTGGCTGTCAAATTTCTTCAGTCCCCACACTGATAAAAGTGCCTTGGCTTGTATCGAGGCTAGATGACCCTTCTAGCATAGATCATGGGAGGACCACATCCGTAAATATTTATATATATATTAACTCTTGATTTTTACTATGTTTATTGCCCAACCCAAAGTTTGCCTCATCTTTCCTATAGGGAGCACTTTGGCATTTTCCATGTTTATTTTTTTCTTCTTGCAGTAACTTGTGATTACGTCTTGTTTTCTCTGAAGGTCAATTACTGGCAAATAAAAAAACGAAATTGTCCATTTAAAAAAAGATAGCTAACATGCATGCCATTCATTTTTGGGCTAAAACTCTTCGATTGACTGGATACTTTAGGGTGATCGGCCAAAAAAAGGAAAATAGTGTCAGTGCCAAAATACACTCTTGCCTAAGGCCAGTTCGTATATTGATCCTCTTAGAGAGGGATCCCTCACTGTCTAATTCTACTTGGGCCCAATTGTCCCTATGGAGTTCCGGTAGATTAAAAGCAAATAGTTGGGAATTCGATATTTTTTTAATGCCTTCCATTGCAAGACCCAGTCAACAGAATCAAATGCAGAACTAAAATCTACAAAACAAAAATACAGTACTCAACACTGTTCTATAGGTATATTAGCAATGGCCCATAAGCTAAAACAGTGGTCGATCGTCAAATGACCCTCCTTAAAATCTCCTTGTGCTTGTGGGGAAATTGAATGTACTTATTCGCACTCCTTCAAGACCTTGCCATTTATGTCCAACAGGTTTATTTGCTAGTAGTTTCCTGAGACGCACCTTTTATATATAAATTTGATTGCCACTCACTTCCAACTATGCTGAAATCTTGGGGGCGTGACCAGCAGCATGGCCGAGTAGGACGTGTGCCTGTGCTGCTCCGGCCAGCTGAAGAGATCCAACGTATTTATTGGTGGACAGCGGTTCCTATATCTTGCGAAAACATACTGCTGAGGGTCCCTACATACCCTGGCGACAGAAGGCAGTGAGGCAGTGGCGTGAAGTACCTGTCACTGGTGGCAACGGAGGCTGGAGTATAGGCCCCGAGGAGAAGTCCAAGATGGCGCCGCGGTAGTGCTGGGAGGAGGAGCAGCAGCGAGGCCGAGGACGTCAGCGGCAGTGAGGGTCTGACAGTGCCCGGCGGAGTGTCCTTCGCTCTGCGGACGGGGCCGCGGTGAAGTGAGGAGCGACTGCGGAGCTCGGCCTGGGCTCCGGACTGCACACCTGACACTTGGGGGAGGAGTCGCGGCAGCCGGGACGGCCGGCCGGACCACAGACTTCGGCCCGGGTGGCATGAGGAGAGCACAGTGAGTGTGGGGCAAGGCGAGGCGGTGGCGAAGTGCGGCACCAAGGAGATCCCCCGTCCGGGGTGGGCCCGCAGCTGTGTTGCCGCTCTGCCTCTGAGTCCGTGGTGAGAGGCGCGGCGCATCCGGGGCCTGGTGTCGGCTCTGGGAGACGGGCCCGGCGGTGAGTGAGGGCAGAGGCTGCAGAGACCGCGGCCTGGTGGAGGCAGGAGGTGGAGTGTGTGGAGACGGGAGAGTGCTGTGGAGGCAGCCCTTGAGGACCTTTATCATTGATCAGACATTAGCCACCTGAGAGGCCCCCTAGGCCCACGGCAGTAAGGAGGTTCTGGACCGTGCCTGACTAGTGGAAAGGCACTGGAGACCCAGCTGAGGTGATGAGAGGCCTAGAGAACCGGTTGGCCTGTGAGAAAGGAAGGTGCCTTAGCCCTGATTACTCTGGTGGCACATATCCCTTGTACTGTGGCTGGAGTGGGGGAGGCAGCCGGGACGCCATTTCTTAGCGGAACGCAGCAGGGTCATCTATACCAGGCCTGCTTTGCTTTGCTCCGCCGTTCTATCTGGCTAAGAAGATTGCTGAAGTGGGTGGAGGAGCGGCGAGAACCGGAAAGGCCAGCGGATAGTAACGTCCCTGCCGAGACGCAGATAGTGGACAGCGCAACATTGGCAAGAACTATAGAGACCCTAGGACCCCCAGGACAAGGGACTCTGGACCGATTCACCGTGGCGCCCCTCCCCCGGAGACCTACTCACCGGGAGTGAGTACAGATACGGCACTATTGATGGGAGCCATACAAGAGTCCCGGGAGGGCATACAGGCGTCCCGTGCGGCCCTGGAAACCAAGATCGGGGAAGTGGGCTCCTTGGTCACGCTTCTACGGCAGGACTTTCGAAACTTAACGGAGCGTGTGACAGTGGCGGAGACTAGACTCGGAGAGGCCGAAGACACCATCCAGGACCTGAAGAAGGATATGGCGGAGCTCCAATCCTCGCATAAACAGCTCCTGTAGAAGGTGGATGATGCAGAAAACAGGGCCAGGCGCAACAGCCTCCGAATTGTGGGATTTAGGGAGGGAGTTGAAGGGGCCAATATGGCGGAGTTCCTGCACGCCTGGCTGATGCGCACTTACCCGAAAGATAAGTTCTCGATCTGCTTTGTGATAGAACGGGCACATCAGCTGTCCCAGTCCTGAGGCGGAAGCCGGGAGCTGGAGGTACTCGAACGAAGAACACTTGGCTAATCCAAGTTTTAAACCTTTGTGTGGTGTCACTTGTTAAATCTGTGCTTTTAAACAAAAATTGATTTGCCAAATACCCCCTGAAGCACTCAGCGGTGCATACGCTGTAGCGCTACTTAGAACAACAAAGCGGCCGCCATTAGAGCAGGCGCGCTCGCCGGACACGCCCACTAGAGGCCACGCCCCCTTGACTATATAAACGCTGCTCCACAGCGCAACGACCGATCAGCTGTCCCAGTCCTGAGGCGGAAGCCGGGAGCTGGAGGTACTCGAACGAAGAACACTTGGCTAATCCAAGTTTTAAACCTTTGTGTGGTGTCACTTGTTAAATCTGTGCTTTTAAACAAAAATTGATTTGCCAAATACCCCCTGAAGCACTCAGCGGTGCATACGCTGTAGCGCTACTTAGAACAACAAAGCGGCCGCCATTAGAGCAGGCGCGCTCGCCGGACACGCCCACTAGAGGCCACGCCCCCTTGACTATATAAACGCTGCTCCACAGCGCAACGACCGATCAGCTGTCCCAGTCCTGAGGCGGAAGCCGGGAGCTGGAGGTACTCGAACGAAGAACACTTGGCTAATCCAAGTTTTAAACCTTTGTGTGGTGTCACTTGTTAAATCTGTGCTTTTAAACAAAATTGATTTGCCAAATACCCCCTGGAGCACTCAGCGGTGCATACGCTGTAGCGCTACTTAGAACAACAAAGCGGCCGCCATTAGAGCAGGCGTGCTCGCCGGACACGCCCACTAGAGGCCACGCCCCCTTGACTATATAAACGCTGCTCCACAGCGCAACGACCGATCAGCTGTCCCAGTCCTGAGGCGGAAGCCGGGAGCTGGAGGTACTCGAACGAAGAACACTTGGCTAATCCAAGTTTTAAACCTTTGTGTGGTGTCACTTGTTAAATCTGTGCTTTTAAACAAAAATTGATTTGCCAAATACCCCCTGAAGCACTCAGCGGTGCATACGCTGTAGCGCTACTTAGAACAACAAAGCGGCCGCCATTAGAGCAGGCGCGCTCGCCGGACACGCCCACTAGAGGCCACGCCCCATCGCCCTACAAATGTGCATCTACAGGAAGCGCAGCGGACGAGCGCAGCGGGAGCGCCGTTTGCGCGCCGAAGGCGCGCCTAAGGCAAGCCCGTCTGCGCCCGTCCGCGACCAGCCGGGACCCAGGGCCATAACCCCTGGCCCCTTCCTCGCCTATACCAGGACCTATAGCTCGGCGGCCCTACACAAAATAGGTAGGAATTGTACTCCCCAATGCCCTCGTATATATGCCCCCACCGAACTACCCGGCTCATGTCAGGGATGCAAGCACCTCTTCCGCAAAACTCCGTCGGTCAAGGCTCAAGTATTCCATATGTTTGCACTAAACTGCCGCTCTCTACCGAAACACCATACGGAGATTGCCATATTGCTCGAGGAGAAAAAACCTGACGCAATCTTCCTGACAGAGACATGGCTCACTGCCCACTCCGATCCAGACGTGGTGCGAGCAATACCCGTAGGCTATCACATTCTTAGAGTGGACAGACCGGTCGGCAGAGGCGGAGGTCTGGCGATCATTCTGAAAAACCAGTACCAATGCCGCTTCTCGGCAGACAATATCCCTGATTGTGAAAGCGCAGCTTTCCGCTTAGAGTTCGACGCAAACAACTCCTTCTCAGGGACCCTGATTTATCGCCCCCCGGAACCTGTAAAACTGTTCCATAGGTCCCTGCCAGAAATCATTGCGGAAAGAACCCTCACCTCAGCCAACCACACGATTTTGGGGGACCTCAATCTTCATTTTAATTCCCCTGCTGATCACATCGCACAGGATTTACTAGAAGACCTGGAGGCCCTCCAACTCACCCAGCTGGTGGCGGCTCCGACCCATGGAAAAGGCAATTTGCTAGACCCCATTTTCAGTAACTGCCTGGACCTAACTGTTGATCAACCCATTCCCCTTCCGTGGTCAGACCACTTTCTGGTCCCTTTCTCGTGGGCCACTCATAAAAATCCCCAAGCACCCCCCCAAGTGACCATCAGGAGGAACTGGTCAAAACTCCCGTTGGAATCCTGGCTGCACCAACTGGATTCCACTCGTCCCTCACCCTGTCCGGATCCTAATGTGGGAAATGACATCTATAGAGACTGGATCACCCGCACACTAGACTCCACTCTACCGATGCGTAAATCCTCCTCCAAGAGACTTCATAAATCCGCCCCATGGTTTTCAGACTCTCTAAAACAGCTTAAACGCACTTGCAGACAAAGAGAGAGAGCCTGGCGCCTAGACTTCCTCCCAGAAAAGAAGACCTCTTATAAAGAGGCCATCAAGGTATATAAAGAAGGGATCAGAGCAGCCCAGACTACCTATTTTTCAGAGAAAATAATGGAAGCAAAGTCTAAACCTAAGGAAATTTTCCAAATCATAAAACAATGCTCTAGCGCCACCACAGCTCCCCCCCCCATCAAATCCCAGGAGCAATGCAACGAGCTTGCAGATTTTTTCCACAATAAAGTTTTAAAAATCTATTCCACCTTCCCACCTGTAGCCACGCCCCTGGAAGTGTTCAAATCACCTCTCCTCAGACCACTTCCCTGTCCAGGCCAGCCGTCGCTCGAGCACTTTCTCCCCCTCGACCTCGACACCTTAAGCAAAGTGGCCCGTGTGGTCAAGTCAGGATCTCCCCGTGACCCAGCCCCGCCAGACACCTTGATGCAGGCAAGCAAAGCCACCTTGCCTGTAATCTTGGATCTCTTGAACTCGTCCATCTCTGCATGCTCTGTCCCTACAGCTTGGAAGCAGGCCATGGTACAGGCACTGCTAAAGAAACCTAGCCTAGACCCTAACGACCTGTCAAATTATCGTCCCATCTCACTCCTTCCTTGGACGAGCAAGGTGCTAGAGAAGCACATAAATGCACAGTTGGTGCAGTTCCTGGAGGATCACTCGCTGTTACACACATCCCAGACAGGTTTCAGACCACAACACGGGACAGAAACCGCCTTATTAGCAGTCACCGAAGATACGAGAAGGATTCTGGACCAGGGAGGATCAGTGGCAGTGATCCTCCTTGATCTAAGTGCCGCATTCGATACGGTCAGCTATTCCACCCTGCTGGACCGTCTCCATAACATCGGAGTTTCAGGTGACGCTTTAAGGTGGTTTGAATCCTTTCTGTCTGGGAGGTCATTCCAGATCTTCGACGGTGTAACAGTATCCTCCAGAAAACCTCTGAGCTGCGGAGTACCACAGGGCTCCTCCCTTAGCCCTGTGCTGTTTAACATCTACATGAGGCCGCTGGCAAGTGTCGTCGAACCGCATGGCATCAAAATCGTGTCATACGCCGACGACACCCAGCTGGTGGTCTCGCTGGCCACCGAGAACAGCAAATGCTCCCCAGCCGATCTGCTACACTGCCTAGAGGACATAAAGGGTTGGATGACCAACTCCTCCCTTAAATTAAATGGTGATAAGACGGAGCTCATGCTCCTAGGCCCACCCTCTCCAGTCCCATTCACCTCCCTGTGGCCCAATGTACTGGGTCCCCCCCCCACCCCAAAGGAAAGCGTGAAGAGCCTGGGAGTGTGGTTGGATAACAAACTCACCTTCTCCACCCAGGCCGCAAAACTATCGGCCACATGCTTCGGCCTTCTAAGAACCTTGAGGAAGGTTCTTCCGCTGCTGCCGCTAGAAGCCAAGAAGATTGCGGTCCAAGGGCTAATCCAGTCTCGCCTGGACTCGAACAATGCCCTATACATGGGGGCACCTGAGTTTACACTTCGGAAACTACAGCTTGTCCAAAACTGTGCAGCTCGTTCCTTGCTAGAAATCCCGCGCACTCAGTCTGCTAAACCTGCTCTAATAATTCTCCACTGGTTGCCAGTGAGGCAGAGGATAGCCTTCAAAGCATTGTGCCTGGCGCACCGCACTTTCTGGAACACAAGCCCAGCGATCAACAGGAATCTTGTCACCCCCTATCATCCCAACAGGAACCTACGATCAAAGGAGGCCTTCCTTGCCATCATTCCCAGAGTCAAGCGAGCCAGAGCAGGGGGAAGAATGTTCTCGCTGAACACCGCTAGGCTCTGGAACGACCTTCCCCTCTCACTCCGGTCCAACTCAAACCTTCTTTCATTCCGCAAAAACTTAAAAACATGGTTGTTTGACAAACCCACTGTACCATAGCACCTTCTCCGTCACTTCTGGTCAGCTCAGCGCTTGGACGCCCGCGGGCAGCAATTCGCGCTTTATAAATACCGTTACAATTACAATTACATCGGGCACTGATGGCGAAGCCGCCAGTGGGGGCTAGGTCGCGACCAGTCATTGCCCGCTTCCTGAATTTCTTGGACAGAGACATGATCTTAAGGGAAGCTCGGAAGCTAGGGGAAATCCGTCTGGAGAACGCACAGATCATGATATTTCCGGACTATAGCCAGGAAGTGCAGAAGCAGAGGCGCTCCTTTGACGCGGTGAAGGCTAAACTGAGGGATCTCCGCATTCAGTACATGCTTCTCTTCCCTGCAAAGTTAAGTCATCTACAAGTAGAGAACGTATTTATTTTCGCACCCGGAAGACGCAGTGGCTGGAGAAGTGCCCCCCCCTGACAAGACTTGGGTCTGGGACTCGGAGGGCAACGGAGGCTTGAAAGCCCACGGAGACCCCGAGGAGGTCGCCAAAGCCACAGAGACTGAGACAAATGCGTACCCTGTACAAGGATCAATATGGCAGCGGCGGCGGAGCTCGGCCTCCTTGGACCCCGGTCAGCTGCCGGGTTCCAGGTTTCGCTGCCTAGCTGGGAACGCACGGTCAGAGGGAGAGGAAGAGCCTGGTGGTACTTCTTCGAAGGGTGATGACGCGGAGGAGCAATCACTGCATCCCCTGGTAGTGGCGATCAACGACATGGAGCAGGAATTTGTTCGGGAAGCGGGAGCATCGCCAGGGGACCCCCAGGACTCTAATTCGTGAAGCAGGGACACGCTGGACCGACCACGTATGGATTCAGTGGCCGGGGAGCACGCAAGTTGGACAACGCCTTACAATTTGCTCTGTTTTCTGGTGTAATGTTCTTTCTTGTTTGTATCTGCTTGAGAGTATACCTCTGTATGTTTCCTAGTTAAGAGTTTCAGAGCAGGTTTCTTGGGGGTAAGATTGGGAGGGCGACAGACCTTCACCTGGAAGGCCTACTCTCTGTCTTAGGATGGCATTGGGACTGGAGGGGAGAGGGAGGTGGGGGGGTGGAAAGGGGGAAGTTACTCCTTTATTGGGGTTGGGACGGGAGGCGGATCTACATGAGAAAACATTTTGTTTGGGGGAGGTTCTTGTTTCAGCATGTCGCGACGGGAACTGTTATTCACACCTAGGATCCCGGAGCCCTACTCCCTCTGCAACTGAGAGACTTATGTTACAATGCCAAGTACACTGCCAGTTAGTCATGGTACGGTGGCGGGGGGGGACACCAAAATTCTAATTTGGAACATGAATGGCCTGGGCAACACAGATTAAAGGGGTCCGGTACAAGCCTACGTGAAACAGGTAGGGCCTGATATTGTTCTGATGCAGGAAACACACCTTCTGGGCACCAAGTGTGGCTTCCTGGCGAGGGGTCCTTACAGAGTGCTAGCCCATGCGGGGTACACCAGGGGCTCTAGGGGGGTAGCCATCCTGATTAAGAAGATTCCTCCCTTTGTGGTCGGGCAGACATGGATAGACCCTTTGGGGACCTACGTGGGAGTGCGGGGCTTGTGGGGATGACAGGAATGTACAATAATTTCCGTTTATGCGCCGCCTAAACTGCAGCCCGGGACACTGTCGGGAGTCACAGACATTCTACTGAACACATCGAAGACCCTACAGGTGGTGGGCTGGACTTTAACAATGTCATGTCTCTGGTGCAAGATAGGTCAGGATGTAGGTCCAGGGACTCGACCCCAACCCCTCTGGCCGGAACGGTCTCCACCCTGGGATTAGTGGACGTATGTAGGTGGCTCCACCCTGACGCTAGCATCTACTCTTACTTCTCGGGGGCTCATAGGGTGTACTCCAGAATAGACTACATCTTTATGTCCAGACAGAGGATGTGGCGGAGTATCAGGTGAGAGGTATCTTGGACCATTCACCTCTCCTGGCACAGGTGGGGGGGGGGGGGGTGACGGGCGGTGGGGACAAAGAATTGGAGGCTGACGGCTTGGGATTTACTGAACAAGGATCTACTGAATGCGGATGTGAAGGTCTACCTAGCCGAAAACGAGGGTACAGTTTTGTCGGGGATAGTTCTCTGGGAAGCCCTTAAGGCGGTTCTGTGGGACAGGGCCCAGAACACACTGGCATGGGAAAAGAGGAAGGTGCAGGAGGAGGTCCGGACTCTGGAAGCCCAGATTTTGGACTTGGAATCACCATGTGATTCTGGGCAATTTAAAAAAGTGCAACCTCCTCGATTTTATAGGCAATTATGCCAATTGCTGGAAGTACGATCATTGGTCTGACTCGTGTGAGTGCTTCGCGTTTTCTTGCGTACCCAGGTTCCTAGCCTCATAAAAGGCCCGTAATAGTCAGCAAAGGTCTGAGCTATCTGCATGTCTGTCCGCCGCATCTGCCCTCGTGCGTCCCTCACCTGCTCCACCCACCGCGCATCCCTCTCTTTCCTGCTCAGCCACGCCAAGAGCCTCCCCGACTTATCCCCTACATCATACAGCCGATGTAACGGCCCAAGTGGTCAATAAAGACCCACAGACTCTTAGACGACTTCTGGATGCGCAGCGACAATGTAGGGATTTGGCGAAGGGAGAGCAGGCGCTTGCGACATTACATCGGCCGTATGATGTAGGGGATAAGTCGGGGAGGCTCTTGGCGTGGCTGAGCAGGAAAGAGAGGGATGCGCGGTGGGTGGAGCAGGTGAGGGACGAACAAGGGCAGATGCGGCGGACAGACATGCAGATAGCTCAGACCTTTGCTGATTATTACGGGCCTTTTATGAGGCTAGGAACCTGGGTACGCAAGAAAACGCGAAGCACTCACTCGAGTCAGACCAATGATCGTACTTCCAGCAATTGGCATAATTGCCTATAAAATCGAGGAGGCTGCACTTTTTTAAATTGCCCAGAATCACATGGTGATTCCAAGTCCAAAATCTGGGCTTCCAGAGTCCGGACCTCCTCCTGCACCTTCCTCTTTTCCCATGCCAGTGTGTTCTGGGCCCTGTCCCACAGAACCGCCTTAAGGGCTTCCCAGAGAACTATCCCCGACAAAACTGTACCCTCGTTTTCGGCTAGGTAGACCTTCACATCCTATAAAATCGAGGAGGCTGCACTTCTTAAAATTGCCCAGAATCACATGGTGTTTGAACTTCCGGCCAGACCCGAAACTGGTTCCCCAGCTTTATATAGTTACGTCTGATTTACGTGCTCTGTGTATTAAAACGGGATTTTCGCTTTCGGTTATACACTAGAATCATGGATAACCACACAAGTCTTGTTAATACCTAGCAGGGCTATGCATAGTTAACCTTAAATGTGCTGTTTTCTGACAAATCTCAGATTTTTGCTGTCTGTTCCTCAGCGCCTCCAACCATGGCTGCAGCAGGGTCGGGCTTTTCTAAATCTGCACTGCACCGAGGACATATTTTCATAATACACGAATATGGCGAAACCAATTGGCATGGCCAATGCTTGTTATGTACAGCGATCCATTCCCATCAAGGCCTGGTCTGGGCAAGAAAAAAAATGGCAATAAAAATAAAAAGAAATATATGAGATTTTAAGCTCTTTTGGTCGGAGCTTATGCTGGTTGCTAAAACTCTCTTCGTTATAGACCCTCACCTGCAACTTAGCTTATCATTTGTGTAGGGGTCATTATCAATTACTGTAGCACCCAGGAGCCGGATGCAATGCTCGGGTGTTCTAATAAACTTCAGCAATAATTACTAATACAATAATCCTCGATTCTACATGAAATATTAGCACTTTAGTGGTCTAAGAAGCCTAAGATATAATTGCAGCTGTTAAAAGTGTTCCTGGCTAGCTCAATCTTAAAAAATGATAAATGTAAGTATTATTGTACATAAACATACACAAAGTGGGACAACACTTGGCCTTCGTTGATGCATGGGGCTTACCATTAAACAGATTACAATGAATTAATTTACTTTCATATCTTTAAGCCAACCCTTTACTACTAAAGTTTAGCTACTAAAACTAAAATGTTGTGAGTTAATGCTGGCACATTGGCGATCTACTGCAACTTTAGGACTCTAAATATAGTGAGTGTGCGTAAGTGTGTCAGGGCATTAGTTGGAGAGCCCCACCACATCTACTATTAATGTTCCCACACTTGCCGGAAGAGCGACATTTACAAAGGATGAGTCTACGAGACCCACACTGCAGAGAAGATGGTGGGCCAGTGGCAAGTTCATCCCTGAGGGTATGTGTTTTGGAAGGAGGCTGGCCATTACAGTTATTGTTTCTGCCCAATGAATGACAAAGCATCGATAAAACAAAAGGAGGCGATGGAAAAGTTCCACAAGGCACACCAACTCTTTCTATTCCTAGTCTCCCCTTAACTCACGCACTTCCTCTACGCCAATACCATTGTTTAGTTAACAATCCAAAACCAACAAACAAAACTGGTGGTTATATAAGAACAATGCACTAGCTTTTCTACAGCTTCGGTTGCCTCCCTCAGTCCGCGCCCTCCAAATCTGTAAAAACCACAAATCATGCACTAACGTTCATTCCATTCAAAGGGTTAAAACACAATTCTTGTTTGCAACCTTGTTAGTTTTCACAGCCTTGCACGATGCGTGGTGGGACACTACCTGCTCTTCTTTAGCCGCAGTCTCGAGAAGAGTTTGTTTTTCTTTCTGTGGGGATGGGGCGAGCACGTAAGACACCAGGGTAGAGATTCACTTTTCTTTTTTTTCTCTCAATGCAGCAGAGACTAGATTTCAGGAGCGTAATTCACTGGAAGCATCTTCAACAAAAACCGCACTCACCTGGACATCCTTGCTTCTCTACCATGCATACCTTCTTTAATGATAGCCTGTATGTGCTTCGAAGGTCAACCAATTCACAGACAAAAGGAACAAAGTAACAGTGCAACCATCTCGGACCACATCGTGTCTGGGATCATCAAATAAAAAGTGGCTTTCAGAAGTCCAATTAATTGTTCACGTCCAACCAAGACATCAGCCAGGATTTTCAATATATTAAAAAAAAAAAAAAAAAATTCGAGGCATGCTCTTGTGTATCTTGGTTGGTTGTGGAGGTTGGTGGGAGTTAAGATACTTTTAGCAAAGAAAATAAATATATGTAATATTATTTGTTCAAATATTTTATATTACCAGCGAATGTTTCGCTGTGGAAAGGATCAACTCTTAGTTCAACGTCTGGGTGTAATGGTGCATTCCAAGTCTGCGATTCCATAACAGCAAACAGTTCCAGGTAATAACATCGTTTTCCAAAACATCTTTTGAAAACATTACTATTAAAAACACCTTGCATAAATACATCATTTTTCTATGTAGTCATTTTTGACCAAAACAACTTTTGATAAATTTTGACCTCCACTTAGCATTTATGTAACTTCACCCTCTAACCCCTCCAAATCCCCCTTATCATTTGTGTCTTTTCTGTGTGTGTTGAGGTGCCTCTCCCCGTGTGTTTATATACATGCAAAAGTTAAAAACATTAAAATACATAAATAGTTGGGTTTTATTATGTTTAAAGTTATTTTTATATCCCCCAAACCACCTTAATTCTGGTAAGCCTTTTCCATATCTTGATATATTTATATATATTACCTACTGGCGGTCGCTATAGGTAGTTATAGTTAGGACCTAGTTTCCACAGGAAAAGCGTTTTTTGTTTTCTCAATATCTTTGGCGCCGGTTGACGAATCTTTGCGAAATTTTCAAAACTAGTAGCCCGTTCCGGTCAGCTCCTGTCTTGAAACTTTCGGGGTGATTCAACAAGCGGGGTCCGAGAAAAAAGGGGGGTCCCAAAACGTGTTTTCCTCATGTAATTTTCCGTAGGAAACTTTAGACACAGCTACAGCCCGAACTGCTGAACGTAATTACACCACATTTGGCAAAAAGGTAACCCTTGGTTCAGAAAGAGACCCTTTTTTCTTCAAATGGTGTAAATCCGTTCAGTAGGTCCTGAGAAATTTGAAAAAGAAAAAGTTTCGATATCTAGGGGCGCGGTGGAGTCGCGACCCCTCCCGATCACGAGCTTCACTGTGATTTGCTGCCAACACTCCAAACCAGGAAGTGTTGGCAGCCATCTTGTGATTCAGTAGAACCGAGTCACAAGAAAACAGTAAAACAAAGTTGAAAAAAAAGAAAAGGGGGCAGCATAGAAACACCTTGATCCCCTAGGCCTGTTCAGGGGGTCCACAAGGACCCCCAGGGCCAAAAAAAGCATTTTTATATTTTAAATTTCAGTGAAATTTGCGCTTGGGTCGCGAATCCCGCTGAAATGTTTTTTAAAAATGAAGCGCAGGCTCCCGGGGTTCATTTACTTGAGGCCCCCGGGTGGGCCAGGTCCCAGGGGCACTGTGAAAAAATATTAGAGGGGGCCCCCGCACCCCAGGGACCGCCACCTCCCCGGGGCTACGTTTGTAATGTGCAGGAGGGCACACGGCCCTCCCGCAGCCCAGGAGACCGCCATCCCCCGGGGCTGGTTTAATTTGTGGGGGCGACTCCAAGGCCCCCCTCGAAACCCGGGGCCAGCCTCCCCGGGGCTTGTTTAATTTGTGGGGGGCCTCCAAGGCTCTCCCCACCCCAAGCCCCGGGGACCGACACCCCCGGGGCTTTTCTCAAATATTCACGGGGCACAGCACCCCCCCTGCAGCCTGCCACCCCCTGGGGCTTCTATTTTAAATAATTATTAAACCTGTGTCGGGGGCTCGAGCCCCCCACACGCCCGGGGACCGCCACCTCCCAGGGCACTACAAATGTAAAATGGTGTGTCAGTTATGAACCCCCGAGCCCCGGGGACCACCACCTCCCCGGGGCTATTTTTACGAAGGAGCACTCGATGGCCATGGGGACCGCCAACCCCCAGGGCCGGCTCCTGCAGTGTCCCGGGGTACCTACCCCGGGACACTGTTTTTTGCAACAACAGGGCGGGAGCATGGCACCCGCCCTGTCATTGCAAACTCTGGTTTGGATTTTGGAAGCAAGATTCCAAAGCAGATTGCTTTTCCACAAGGGGAGCTGCTTGTCAGCAGCTCCCAGTATGGAAAAGCAATGCCGGCTCCCGCAGAAAGCCGGCGGGACTGTGGGGGCTTTGGGCTCCCCCCACGGTCACCAATGGATAGGGGCGGCCCGGGGGATGGGGCTGGAAGCGGCTCAGGAGTGGGGCCACGCGTCCCCCTCCCCCAAAAATAAATACTTTTAAAAATAAAGGCCGGCCCCAGGGGATGGGGTCTCTGGGGCATATAGAGGCCTCAGGAGGGGGGCCACGCAGCCCCCCTCCTTAAAAAGTTAAACATATGTGGCCATGCCCCGGGGGATGGGGTCACCGGGCTGGGATTGGCCACGGGAGGGGGGGACCACGCAACCCCCTTCCCATTCAGATTTTTTTTGTTTTTTAAAAGGGGTCAGGCCCTGGGGGATGGGGTCCCCAGGGGCCAAAAAAGGAAAAAGGGGGGCCACACAGCCACTTTCTAAAAAAAGAAATAAAAAAAAGACCGGCATCGTGCCGGAGGCCCTGCCCCCTCCCAGCAACACTCTGCAAACGCACCCTGTGGCGCAGTTTACTTTGGGGAATACATTCCCCTTCAATACTGGGGGTCCCTGGGGGCCTACTAGCCCACCAGGTACCACCAGTATGCGCCACATGGCTGCCTTGCAGAGAGGTGGTCCAAGGCCATGCCCCTTTTTACACCTCTCTGCAACGCAGCTCTGTGGCGCTTAGTGGAGGTACCTGGTGGGCTAGTTGGTATAGCCAGTGACAAATGAGCTTATATGTTAAGTAAACGAGGAGTCACTAGAAAGTGCAGGACTGGTCCACTACCAAACACCCGCAAGTGCAGCTAAATTATATGGTTTTAGTTCCAGCCTGCAGGAGAACCCAGGAGCGTCATTTAAGCTAAGAGGGGTACATGCTACTTCAGCCAGTTGCTGCTGCCTACTTGCAGCCACTGAGAGTTTGCTTATTCAAAAACATACCTTTTAAAAATAAGCAAGCTGGTGGCCTCCAACTGTTGTAGTACATAGTGGTTCTTCACTAGTTATTAAACTGTCTGAGCTTGTTGTCACTTGGAGCGGACTATGGATTGCTAAAAAATAAAGATTCATTTATAAGGCCAAGCATTGTTGTTTCCTGTGATGTCACTTGGCTAAAACAACTTCTGCAACCACTAACAATTTGTGTAGGACCCCACCTGTTTACCACATTAGCGCAGATATTTTACAACTTCAGGCCCGTCAATAATTGGAGGCCTTCACTGCTGAAAACAAAACAATTACACGTCTTCAGCAGTACCAAGTGACACTCAGTAAACGACTACTTTGTTTATTTGAGAAAGATGTTTGTTTTGAGAGAAGTGTTATGCCAATTGTTTCGCCACACAGCCAGGGTAAACATGGTCTCTGTTTTTGGAATTGACTCACCAGTTATTTTCAGACTAGTGACAAGATACTTTGGGCCTCAGGGATTTCATTGCCCACTTTTTGCCTTGCTGAGCACAAACAAGAGAAATGCCTAGCACATGGATACTGGAAATCATCATCGAGGGCTGCACTAGTCAAGTTTACAGTATAAGCAAGGAATATACAAAATTACTAGTTATATTACCCAGTGGCAGTTGCCACTGGGCAGTTATAGTTAGGTCAGTGTTACCACGGGAAATGCGTTTTTTGGAAAACACAACTTACAACTTTGACACCGCTTGATGAATCTTCATGAAACTTTGTTAAAAAGGTGCTCTAGATTGTACAGGGAAAATCTTGGGATGATCCGCCAAGCGGGGGCCATGGAAAAAGGTTCAGATACAATATCCATTGACTTTTGTAAGAAGCACTGCTGCAAAAAATGATGGATGGAATTACACCAAATTTGGAAGGAAGATAGATGTTGGTCTGCAGATGGTGCTTTTTGTGATTTGGTGTACATCCATTCAGTAGTTTTTGAGAAATGAAGGTTAAAAAATATTTGCATATCTGGACAGTTGGGTCCGCAAGAGTGCTATTTTAAAAATAGAGCATTCCGATTGGCTCAGGGAGCTTTTTTCCCGTTGGGTCAATTCGCTCCTACTGGTGTTAGACCCCAGCGGGAGCAAGCGCTCGGTTTGGCTGCCAGCAACATGAGAAAAATGTTGCTGGCAGCCATTTTAGGACTCGGGGACTTAGTCCGCTGTCCTGACGTATAAAAAATGAATAATATAAGTGGTAGGGTAAAGATACCCTACCACCTATGCTCTGTGGGGGGACCCACAGGGCCGCCCAGGCCAAAAATATAAGTAAAAAAATAATGATCAGCGTTTTTTGCCATGATCCTGTGGAACTCCCACACAATCACAGCTAAAAAAATGGTGATTGTCATGTTTTTAGGTATACATGGAGTGTTGAGGCGTGACTAAGGGCCATTTTGGGCCCCGGGATACATCACCTGAGGCCAAGCATATTACTGAAGGGGAGGGAGTGTGACGCCCCCATCCCTGAGCCTTGTTAGCCCCCCTCCCCCTTTTTTTGGAACTGGGGAATGGGGTCCCTGGGGCCAATTAAGGTTCGGACAGTAGGCTGCACACCCCCTCTCCTTAATAAATATGTTTTGGCCCGGTGGAGGGGAGTTGAGACCAAACTTAAAGGCTCCTGATTAGGGATACAGTAGACCAAACTTAAGGCCTCCTGATTAGAGATACAGTAATTAAGCCAAGCGTTCTTCATAAATTATGAGCTATGGACAAATTCTTTGATGGTTGGTTTGCAAAGCATCTCTTTGGTCTCCGAAAGTAGCCCCATTATCACCATCAAGGAATACACACCAATCAGAAGTCTGGATTAAAAAAAAAAAACTAGTTATGCCCAGGGTTGATAGTGACTCAAATAATTTTTTGTGGGAGGGGTCTCACTACAATTACATCAGGGCCACCACCTTTTGATCAGAACAACATGAGCCTCCATTTGAACATGCATAGATCTCTCCAACAGTAATGACTATGTGAAGGGGCACTGGTGGTAAGAGCAAAAGCAGCACTGGTGGGCAGCCTACGAACAAAACCAAAAGAAGGCGGTTGTTAGGAGGCAGTGCTACGTTAATGATTCAGACGGAAGAATGATGGTGGTAGTCTGTGAAAAGGGACGTGTTTAGAGGAGACATAGGGAAGGGTAAAGATGACATGCACTGCTCTTTCCTAGTGTGACACCGCCGCTACTCACCTGGGTTGTGCCTTCACTGGGGAAGTATTGGTAACAATTGATCCTTGCTCTTTTTCCAGGACCACCATAACGTCATTAAGGTTCTGATTCAACTGTAGAAAACAAAGGTGGGAAGCATGAGAAATGTAGTGGCCAGGACAAGCTCCTACATGCAGACTTATGGACAAGTGACTGCAATAAAACATTCGAGTATTACGTCTTCACAAAGAGACAACTCATGCTTCAGGAGAAACCACAGATGAACTCAAAAGAAAACTAACTTCCCAGTACAACACAAAGACACAAGCATGGCTACAAAGGCACTCCTTCTGGAATAGAAACCATCCTTGTCCCAACTGCGACACAAGGACACAGTCTTGGCTATAGATAAACTCTTACTGGGATGAAGGTTGCTCCATCTCAAGTACTACACAAAATACAACCAAGGTTACAAAAGGTTTTCATCTGGGTGGAGGTCATCATTCTTCCCACAGCTACAAAGGTACTCTTCTATAAGAGGAAGGTCGTTTTCAGCCACAGGACTACACAAAGACAGGCTTGCAGGGGAGCACTCTGGGAATAAGGCCATGATAACACTAACAATATGGGACTCAAGTGATGAATCAATGTAGCTAATAAACTTGTGATAAAACAGTTTGTTTTACACATCCTACCTTGCTCATTTCTTTGTGGAAGTTCTCTTCTAGACCGGCAATACTCTGGAATGTGTTGACGTAGAAACCAACACGACTGTTAAAGAAATTAAAAAAACATTCAGAATCATAAAGAATAATAGGCCTAGGCAGGGAACGTTGGCAAGGTTATATTCACGTAATGAGTAAGTAGACTTATTAGTGGTCAGAATTCCCTGCCACAGGATGGAAGCATAAGAAGGTATTTCAGGTAACATAAGATTCTGGAAAAAATGTACACTGGTGAACAATAGAAAGAATGTTGGCCGTAAGGAGTTATGCAGCTCTCCTAAAAGCTAGCCTGCTCCCATCGGCATCCCTCAACATGCATCACTTGCTGATTGACTCTCCTGATTAACTCTCTTGCAATCCGCTACACAGTAGCATATTTAATATAATTCGAAAAAGAATGGTATGTACATCTATCAAACAACCAATCAAGAACTGATTTCAAGGACTGCACTGCAAGAACATTTAGAAACTTGTCAAACCATGGTCATCAGGAAATTATCCTCCCTTGCACAAACATAAGGATATCCAACCATGAATAGAAAGGAAGGTCCTCCAGAGTAGAAGAGGGTCGGGGAGATTGGGCCTCCAGGACATAGAGAAATATTAACAGGTGAGCACAATTAAGGGTTTCTTTTGAGTGTCCACTCGGGAAAACAGAGGGCATATATGGAGTGGAGAATACTGCAAAGACACCTAAGGGAAGTGCTGTGGCTGCCTAGGTGAGCTCGTCCAGAGGCATCCCAAGTCTTCAACGTTTTTAGACCTACAATGGAAGTATGAGACATGATATCGAAAACTGGGAGCCTTACTACATTCCCCACTCCGTTTAATCCACTGCCTAGTGATGAACAGTTCACAGCATGGCGGAGGAGCGACTGTAATGCTGCAAGACCTGTTCAAAAAACTGAAAATTAATTCCTTCTCAGAACGTTAACAGGAATGTGGCCTGGGAGAGGAAGAGTGACGGACATTTTCAGCTTTGTCAATGAGCTCAGAATCAACGGGCTTCTACCACAGATTTTCGAGATTCAGAAGCTCTTCACTCTCTACAGATTCCCTAAAGGGATGAGTTCATATATCTATAATTAAATGATCGCAGCTCCCGATGATTATAAATTGTCATATATAAAAGAGTGGGAGGGAGCAGAGGGAGGAGATCCCTTAAGAAGATTGGGAATGGCTTTGAGCTACTATACCTGGGGTGATGCATAGTGTATAGGGCAGAGAAGCAAGCTACAATGTGATGTTCCAATTGTATAATACACCAAGAAGGCTCAAGACAGTGTTCCCTAACTGTGATGACTGTTGTTGGATGGGCTAAGGTATTTTGAGGACAATGTCACCTGTGTGGTGGTCATGTTCGAATCTCACAATCTACTGGAAAGACATTCTCAGCCCTGCTAGGGAGTTGTGCGCTTTCCTCTTGCAACTATACTACAGAGGTAATCCACGCACTGGTAGGCACCTCCCTGTGCACCTGGAGAGTCATAATTCCTATGCTATTGGCTGCAAAAGCAGACTATTTTGGTGAACTGAAAAAAAAACACAGGCACCAGACACCACACAGTGGGCAAGCCGCCTATGGTCTCTTAAGGCTAGGGAGAGGTTTACACATGGCTTGAGGGGCAAGGGTTCCTGCTTTGAATCTACATGGTGTCTGCGTATGTACTACATGCACATGACCGCTTCAACCCTTTCCTGCTCCAAGACATTATGGACATTGAGATTGACTCAGAGTTGGGGTCCTGGGTTATGGCTTGTGATGTCAGAAGAGTTGCTATGGTAATGTGCATCTTTGAGTTGGTGATCTTTCTATTGCTCTGCATGTATGATGGAAGTGAGGTGTTCTGCTTGATAAAATGAGAATGGGGTGAGATGGGAGGCTCACTGGCTCTTGCTGTTGGACCTCTGAGGGAGGTTGAGATGAGGATTAAGTTGTCAACTGATTTTCTAAACTGAAAAGCTTATTAAAAAGTACAGAATCGCTGTTCCGAATAGAACCTTTTTAACTATATAATGTTCTCAAGTCAGAGTATGGTAACTTACAATACAGCACATTAACTCTCATCTATAGGGCCATAAATGGGAACAATTTCATTTCATCGAACCTGTAGAAGGGAAAGGTTACATAAGAGTGCTATTAGTGCATGCTTCACTGACCTGTTCCACAGTGAAGGCAGCTCCTCCTGCAGATCTGTATTCATTTCCTCGAAGACCTTTTGACTTTTTAGTAACTCTTCCTCCGCCTTGACAACAGAGATAGAAATATTGGTCATCTGTACACTTGAATACTTTTCTAAAGCTGAGACAGTCTCTTCATCTGTGATACCCTGTAGAGCTGTACATCGGAAAGTGTGTGGCCACATTCCTTAACTCACATTTTATTGATGTATTCATTTATTGTGAGAGTTTTATACAGCGCTAGCAAGCCCCGAAGGTATCGGAGTGCTTTACAACAAGAAATATTCACATCAAAAAGAACCAGTCTATACAGAGCATTGTACTATGCAGGTATATATTGTCCGCTTCAAATCTGTGTATTTTAACAAGGTTAAAGTGTCTATTGCATCTTTAGTCTCCATATAAAGCTTCAGCTACAATTAAATGTCATCCTTAAGTCAATGCAAAACACGTGTAGGCCTGGCCACGCAGTACAAGACCACAGCTGACTCAAGGTCCAGTTTATTCGTAAACAGATGACTAGGTGAATGTTCTGATTTGTGAAAGAAAATGAACTGAATTAACTGTTAGTTTGCTCACAATCCAGTGCCGCTGAATTGTGAGCACTCTTGTTATAAAACACCCTAGGAAAAAAACTTGCCACCTCACAACCCCCTTTGTGGCAAGTTTTTTTCTAGGTTGTTTTATAGCAAGAGTGCGGATGTGGCTGCTTACAACTATGTTGGACACACAGGTATGTGTCACTAAATGTTAGAAGGACTGAACAATATATATTTTCATTTGCTTGATTTGACAAATGGTTACTGTTTCCAGTGGTCAAGTGCCAAACAACGAATGAACTAGTGATTTCGCCTTCTATTCGCAGACTTACTAATGTGAAGCTAATGGCCTCTTGTGGAACGTAACGTGTGCAAAGTTCTTTGAACCAGCATCATTTCAAATACTGGTACCACATTTAATTCAATTGATATGAAAATTCCAAGTGATCTTACGTGTAAATTCTTTGTGTCATCTTGGTATCACCCAACTTCTTTGAAATCTATTGAAAGTGTATTTCAACCATAAGGTCTGAAATTCACCCACCCATACACGTGGGATCAATTGGAAAGCAGACTTCAGTGACACAGAGCTGATCTTTCTTGCGTATCGTTTCAAATGAGGGAGAAATAGGGTGTGTTAGCACAATATTTTAGGTCCACTTTTCTTTTGGCTCGGGTACTGGGGTAAGTGTATTTTTACCCCTCTAAGAATCCTCTCACCAACAGCATACTAAGTAGAAAGGTTCACAGATTCTTACTTTTGTATTGGCAGGGCAGCTAAGATTGCAATGATTAAAAAGGCACACTGTATGCTATCCTATCTACGCCAAGCATACCACAAGTCCCAGTGTAGAATCAATGTTGCAGTAATGACTTCATTTTCTCCTACTCCAGATTAAAAATGGTGTGCATTTCATGGATAACATTTTCTGGTGATTACACTTCATTGCCACCGAACACATTCAGGCACACAAGGGCAATTGTGTATTTTTCTGTGGCGTGAAAAGAAATGACGAGTGACACTTTTGTAATGCTCCAATGACTTTCTAATGCTTTAAGTTTTGGACATAAGACCTCTTCTGCGTTTCTACAGCCTCGGCCATGTGCATCAAGCAGTTGGGCTTCTTACATTTTACAAAAGTTGGCAACCATAGCCCCGATAGGTACTCTTTGGAAGACTGGGACTATTTTATGTTTGTGTTTCTTGGTATTAACAAAAATCACTTGAGGCACTCAGACATAGTTAGTGCATCCTCACCAACTAGACAAACATACAATGCCTGAACCAATTACCATGCCTATTACTTTATCTGGAAAATACCTCACTATACCCAAACCACAACAGCAATTTCAGCAGAAAACATAAACAGCCCCTTTAACTTGCTGCTATAATGTTCTTTGAGCAAACGATGACCTCAAGTTGCGCACTAGGCTAGGACTTAAAAGCAGGTCCCAGAAAATCAGGGAATTCGTTTACTCCAGGTATTGACTTTAGCACCAGAGAGAAATGCTTTCTTGCAGAACAGCAAAGGACGCATAAGAATAAAACTTAGTGTTCAGCCCTAGTGTTACTCACATAGTTACTAAAATGCTCAAAGTATTTTTTTCTGAACAAAGATTCCCCAGCGCTCCCCCGGAAAGAGGAGCAGTCCATGGAAAGGTCGGCCTGCGCGTCAGCAAATGGAACGTTTTGGAGCCAGGTGCGTGCCATTCCACATGGCTCCCGCGAGCGCCGAGCACCAGACCCAAGTACGCGGACATTGACGTAAAACAAGGGAGCCCAGAGCGCGCTAGTGTGTAATTAGCAGCTTGTTGTGTATATTCTGCATCCACGGACGGCCATTTGTTTTCTGAAATAATGCCTTTGCGTTGCTACCTTGTTTCGCTCCGTCCTGTGATTTATGGAAAGACCATAGGCTGCCATTACATACCAAAGTTAAGTATTTAATTGCTCCTCCAACGGTGCAGCAAAGAAGCACTACTAGTATCCGTAAAATAATTTGGAACCCGCATTCTTTTCTGAATAAGTAACACAGACGTTCCAAAATTACATCTTTCTTTGCTGTTGCTCCTCGTATTTCTCAATTCACTCTGCTTGTTTGATAGGTTCTTATCCTTTTTGGCAACAACTAGTATCATTCTTTTTTTCTGTTTTAGTTGAGTTATGTATGCCTCTTCTATTACTTTTTGAATAGATAGATTAGTTGTGTGCTAATATGTAATGTTAAGCAGATGTGTATAGCGCAACTAATCACCTGTGAGGGAATTCAGGCTCTGGAGCAGGCAGGCTGACGGAATGTGAAGGATGTTGGGCGTCAGAACCTGCAGAAATATTCACAGAGCCAGGTCTGAAGCTTCTTGTGGAATTCAAGAAGTGAGGAAGAAGCCCTAGTGAGCCGAGGGAGGTTGTTTCAGATCTGGAGTGTGATGTGGGAGAATGCTCAACCCCCCGTTCTGTATTTGTGGATGTGGAGAGCCTGTGCAAGTGAGAGTGTGGCTGAGCATAGGTGTCTGGAGGGTTGGTGAAAGTGTAGGCAACTGTTCAGGTATGTTGGTTCAATTTTGTACACTGTCTTGTAAGCGTGTAGGTTGAATTGGCTTAATTTCTGGATGAGGAGCCAGTGGAGCTCTCTGACATGTGGTGAGATCTGGGTGCACCATGGGAGGTTGAGGACAAGTCTTTCTGCAACATTCTGGATGATCTGGAGTTAAAGGAGATAGTTGGACAGCCTAGCGTAGTGTGCGTTGCCATAATCTAGTCTGATTGTGATGAGGGTTTGCGTGATGCTGTGCCTGGTGTTCAGGGGTAGCCATTTGAATATCTTGCAAGCATGTGAAGACTGTGGAAGCAGGAAGAACTGACTGTGTTGACCTGCACTGTCATGTTCAGCTTGTCATCCAGGATGATTCCTAGGTTTCTGGAGTGGGCGGATGGTGTGGGTGGAGGTCCATGCTCGGATGGCTACGAGGTGGAGCCTCGTAGAGATTTCTTGTTCTCAATGAACAGCACTTTGTTGGATTTGAGTTTCAAGCAGTTGGATCTCATCCACTTTCCTACATTCACCATGTAGTTGGAGTAGTTGGCTCTGGAGGTGGTGGTCTTGTCGGCCAGAAAAAGGATCTGCTGGGTGTCATCCATGTAGGATTATGATGGTGATGCCTTGGTATCTGATGATGTTGGCTAGTAAAGTCATCAAGTTGTTGAACAGGTTGGGACTAAGATGAAGCTCGAGAGACTCAGCAATAAAGAATTTAGGATTCCATTGTGTAGGATAGTAGTCTGATTTGCTGTGTTCTTCCTGTGAGGGAGGAGCCTATCCAGTTACAGGCCAGTCCCTGGATGCCCATGTCATGCAGTCTTCTGACAATGGTGTAGTGGAATATCGTACTGAAGGTTGCGGAGAGGTCAAGTAGGATCAAGACTGCGATTTCTCAACAGTCCAGTATAGTGCAGGTGTCGTCTGTGGCCGCGATGAGTGCCAATTTGGTGCTGTGGTTGCTCTGAAATCCTGGCTGTGATCTGGGAGGTCATGGTGTTCAAGGTGGTTGGTGAGTTGGTTGCCTTCTCCATCACTTTAGCTGTGCATGGGAGCAGAGAGATGAGACTGAAGTTGCTCACCCACTTGGGTCGGCCGTTGGATTTTTGACGAGGGCGTTGAATGCTGCATGCTTCCAGTTATCTACAAGTGTGGCAGATTTGATGGAGGTGTTGATATGGGTGAAGGTGTTGCTGAATGTTGTAGATATCAATAATACTGGTAAAGTACTAAACGTTCATTTAAAGTCCAAGCTTTTTCCAGGAGTCTGGTTTTCAAACAGCACAGTTTATTTCGGTTTTTATTTTTTTTTAAATTGCTGGTCCTTTAATTTCCTTTTGAAGTTAGTGACGAGGCGAGGCGAGGCGAGGCGAATTCCTATGTAGCAAAATCCTTGGACAGAATGGAAACTAATGGTACAAAATGAGGAAACAACACTGAATCTATGACTGGTGGGACACCCTAAAATTCTTGCATACGTACATACGTACATATGTGTAAACAAATACATGCAGCCTAACATGTTTCCAACATGGCCAAAGTGCAGAAATTACATAGGTTTGCATTGTAAGAAAAAATACCCTCCTAACCCATGCCTAACAAATTTGCCTAATGAGGCGCCCACCAGGGGGCAGAACAATGAAAATTATAAAGGCAATTGTCGTGTGGGTGGGTTGTTTTCGCCTCGGTTTGCTGTGGCTCCTCTCTGATGAAGGTCGAGATGCGACCGAAATGCATTAGAAAATGAAAATGCCACCTTAGAAATAAAAGCTTTAACCAACCGGGATGTGTGCGGCTCAATCCTTTTTCTTGCAAAGAGGTTCGACAGACCATTAATGGCCAATACAATAGTCGTGTCAGAAGGAAATGTTTAAATAAATGCGTAAAAGATAATAAACATGAGTGATAACCCATACCAGGAAATCTTGTATATGTAACAATGTGTACAAACTTGCCTTGAAAAAACAGATAACAGAAAGAACAAGCAGTGCTAAGCCACACACAAGAAAACAAGGAACTCTGATTTAGAGGCCTTTATGTAAAACCTCATAAGTAAGTACGACCTCCCTTCTGGAATCACAAAGTAATCACCAGTGTTCATCTCAGCATCAGAGGATAGCAGTCACTAAAGCATCTCCTGGTAAGTATTTGGCCTTGCCGCTTACAGGATGAAACTGAGATGCTCTGTTAAACTATCAACAAGTGAGACACAGCATTACAATAAAATTTTACTGTCACGTGATAAATACTGGGTTATAATAGGTCTATGAAAAATCATTAAAGCTAATGTACAATTAGTTTATGAGTATTAGCAATGAATCCCTGAAGCAGCATTGATATCACAAAACCAGTTGGTTATCGCCTTGCCCATAAAAAGTACAAGGCCAAGAAAGATCCCAATAACTCAATTATTTCCATTAATGCTGGTTCACAGAAGACAGCACTTTCACAGTCAAAATTCCTACTCAGAATATCCCACTTGAAACATTCCACGTAAACTCATTTGTGTTGGCTTATTTTTTAGGCCTATGTGGAAAGAACCGGTAAAATCACCAGTCTTCTTTATGCTCGACAATATATGGGACATCATCAAGGAAACCCAAAACATTGCATCACCATAATAACTTTCCCTCAGAGGAGCATCAAACTGTGAGAGGTTGACTACAGGCTGCATATCCGGTCAGCTTCAACCAGGATCTGGTGTAACTGGCTGCTTGAAGGAGAACTGTGACAATAGGTGACCCTACAACTGCAAGCTCATGCAAGCTTGTGCCAGCTGTGTGCCAGTCTGCACATACGACCGTACAGACACCTTGAAAGCCCAGGGAACGCAAGGTATATGTTATAGACAGTCAGACCCCTAGACCAAGATACAAAGTAGGTTGCTCCTCAAGAAATGACCATCCAATCATATTCTCAGCATACAAAAAAAGAAATCAGACCTTTCTGTTCGTACATGCATCTCTCAAAGGCACAACAGGATTCTTTCAGCTTCCATGCATAGTATGCGTTTGTGAGTGAGTCTCCTTTGATATTGGATCACAAACAGCACAAAAGCAAGGCCTTCGGGCTCCCATTACGCAAGATCTACCATCTGTACGAGAAGTAAAATCACAGGCAGAGAGTCATTTAAGGGAATGTCAGTCCACCCTTGGCTGGTGGTAAAAAGGATGTTTGATGTATTTATAGACGGGAATTTGATTCCCACTGAGGGCTCCAAGTGTGCATGGAGCGAAATGACTATCGCACAGTTGGGTGGGGGCAGAATGGGAGCACTAACCGGGGATGGGTGAGCAGATCTTCCCACTCACATGTGAATGTTACTGTGTGAAGTGAGCCTAGCCTCCTCTGCAACCAGAACGTCAATTACAGAGCCGGAGAAAGAAGGCTGCAGGTGCACGCTATGCATTTTCCCTGTCAGCACAGCACATTCCAGATTGACGCTTGCACTATAATTAATGGGCAGAGGGAAAGCAGTTGACATATTACAGAACCGTGGCCTTCCCACACCGCCCTTGGTGCCCCTGCAAGAGAATAAAGGACTGTATTCCTCAAGGACAGTTGGTGTTATACCTTGATCTATTCAGAGCATCAACCATGTTCCTGAATTTGTGAAGCAAAGGACTGTCTTTCTGGTACTACTGATATTTAGGGGCTGATTTTGGAGCTTGGCGGAGAGAGTACTCAATTGCTGTGCCAGAGTACACTCTACTCGGTACACTTCTCCTCCTCCGACGAACTGCACTGAACAAAGCCATGTTTAAACATCCATTTGCTGTATTTCAGTGCCACCTACTGGTCACTAGAAGACCTGCAAGAGAAATGCGGACGATATAACAACATGATCTTGACAGGAACTGAAGACCACTAAATGCAAGCAATGACAATGCCAATTGGTTGTGTTTGCATGTTAAGGTAGCACAACTGATTGCCAATGCCATGCTCGTTTCATAATGTGCAGAAGCTCTACAGGCATTCTATTTTCTGCCTTAATGGCCTCCCAAGAACCAGACCAATATCCTTCACCATCTTTGAACGCTAATTATTTGCTGAAACATTCTGCAGATGTGATGTGAATGTCGTAACACCCACAAGTTTCCTCCACCTCAAGATTAAGGGTGGGTGGAACTTAAGGAGTTTCACTCCATAGAATTCCATGGAATTACATGAAAACTCCACGAGATTCCGCCGAATTCTGCAAACGGGATGAAATCAGCACTTTGTGCTGCTCGGGCTGATTTTTTGGGGGGGGAAAAATCTTTTTTTTCTTAACATTGCTCAGTGACTTTTACAATTCATAGCAGTGTTCAATAGGCAAGCAATAGGATGACAGTACATTATACATTCATATGCGTACGGGGCAATAAGGTAGGTCAATGACAATCATCCTTCTTGTCCGACCCCATCCCCAACCGACCCGATACTTCCGCAAGGGTCCCCAGACCCTCCTCCATTTCTTCACACAACCCCTCGCAGATTGTTTCTTCCGCTCTTTGGCTCCAGTCCAGGTCACGCACCCACTGATCCCACTGAGGGGGCGCATGCGCCCCCCATGCGCGAGCTATATTTCTCTTACCGACCCCAGCCGCCATGGCCAACCAGATTTCATCATACCTGGACTAGTCTGTGGGACCCTTAATCATCAATAATAACCACTTGGGCTCCATCGGGACCAATGATCCCACCACTGTCGACATGTTCTGTGCTACTTTGGTCCAATAGGGCACTATGTAGCGGCAGTCCCACAGTATATGGAAAAAGGTCCCCTCCCCCTGGCATCCTCTCGTACACTGGGGAGACAGGCTCCTGCCCCAGGAAAACAGGTGAGTTCGAGGGTAGAATACCCGATGCAAGATTTTTAATTGTACCAGATGAAACCTGACCCGGATGGCGATTTCGCGGGGGCTCTGCAGGGCATCTGCCAATCTTCGTCTTCTAGGCCTCCGAGGTCCTCCTCCCATCTCTCCCTCAGGGATACGAGGTGGTCTGGCATATTGCTTATAAGCTTTCGGTAGATAGTGGCCGTGGGTTTCTCTGAGATGGGGTCCAGCAGGAGCCTGTCCTCCATGGGAAGAGTATTCCAGGATTGAAGGGTATGTGGGTATGTATGGCGTGCGTAAGGCGCAAGTAATGGGAGTGTTGGGAGTCTGCCATGTGATACTCTTTTTTTAGATAGTCAAATGTTCTAGGCGTGTTCCCCTTCCAGACATCACCCAGGTAGTAAATCCTGATCAATTTCCAGCCCTTGAAGCCCGTTAGTTGTGTAACTTGCATCAACTGGTCCCCGAACCAGAGCAGGGTCCTGCCTGTTATGGCACCTGCCTAACCCAGATACTTATTGGCCTCCCTCCAACACTGTATCACCACCCCTGTGTGCGAGGGCAGATCCCGGCATTGCTTTCGTGAGTAGAGAAGAGGCTTGCAGTTGCCCCCAGGCATGACATATCTATCTACCCTGTAAGCAGGTTCCGATCTCGTCACATACGTCCAATCATTGACGACTTGTAATTGGGATGCCGTCGTACACCCCCCTCATAAGCTTGCGCAATGCTATCCTCGGGCTCCCTCCGTCCCAAAGAAGCGTCCACAGAGCTTGGGCTATGCGCTTAAAAACTCCACCAGGACCGGGTACAGTGTGTTTTGCAAGATGTAGAGAAGGCGCGGCAATGCCAGCATCTTGAAGAGCGCAGCGCGCCCCATCAAAGAGAGGTAATGACCGCCAGTGGGCAACGTCCGATGCGAAGCGCACCAGGTGCGGCTCAAGATTTTCCGTGAAGAACTCCGCTCTGTCCCTGGTGACATAGACCCTGAGATACTTAAATCCCCCAGTAGCTAACGTGGCTGGACAACCCTCGGGATCCGCGCGGGGGAGGGGGGGGAGCCTGAAAGTGAGTAAATCAGAGACTTAGCCCAGTAAATCGTGTAGCCGGAGTAACTACCAAAGAGTTCGAACAAATGAAGCACCCGCGTCATCGAGTGATAAGGTCTGGCCATATAGAGGACAATGTCATCGGCGTATGATGATATACGCTCCTCCCAGTCGTCGGTTAATGCTAGGCCCGAGAAAGATCGATCCCTTCGAACCCAGTGGGCCAACGGCTCCAGGGTCAAGGCAAAAAAGAGGGGGGACAGGGGACATCCCTGCCTGGTACCCCTACGCTGGGGAAACGTTCAAGACATCGCTCCGTTGACCCTCACTCTTGCCACTGGCTGTTCATATAACAGGCGCACCCAGCTACAGAAGACCGGCCTAAAGCTCAGACGCTGCAGCACCATAAGTAAGTACGGCCATTCAATGCTGTCAAAGGCCATTGAGGCGTTCAGCGCCATCAAGGCCGTTTGGGTGTCGCCCACGTCCTCTGTCATGTACAGTACGCCATACAGCCGCCGTACATTATGTTGCGTACTCCTGTGGAGCATGAACCCCGACTGGTCCAAGTGTATCAGGTCTGGCAGTACCGAGAGCATTTTCGTCGCTAAGGCTTTGGCCAACACCTTGGCCTCTACGTTGAGGAGCGAGGTAGAGCGATAGGACGAGCATTGGTCCGGCGATTTGCCCGCCTTGTGTATGACCACAATCGTGGCCTCCGTCTGGTCGGGTGGGAGCCTACCCATCTCGCGCGCCTCAAGGAGCATCCGTCGCAGCGGGTCAATCACGACGCTTGCTTGCCTCTTGTACAGTTCCACCAGGAGCCTATTGGGTCCCTGGGCTTTCCCATCCTGAACTGAATTGAGGGCCTCTCCCAGTTCCAATCACGACAATTCAGCCTCTAAGCTGTCAGTTTGCTCTTGGGACAACACTGGCAGGGCGAAGTCCCGCAGGAACTCCTCACAATCCCCGATGCTGCGTGGCGAGGGAGTAGGCATGCGGCTCACCCTCCGCCAAAGAGCGCAGCTCCTTTTGCTTGAGGGCAAGTTCATGTTTTTGTTCCGCTGAGAGGGTCTGCCAGTGTCCCGTTCCAGGGCTTCAATTTCACGTTCCAACTGCGTGACCATAAGTGCCTCCTCCTTTTTTTGAGCGCCAATAAGTGCTTGGACCTGGCCCCGTAAGACTGTTTTATACGCTTCCCACAGGACTACCTGGGAGTCCTTCCCGAATCCTGTCTGTTAGGGAGCCGTCCTTAAGACGCCATGGGTCTATTCTGGGAAAGGGCGCCCTGGCAGTTATTGCCCCTCTAAGAGTGACCCCCACTGGTGAGTGATCTGAAATTCCCGGGGCCATGATACAGGAGTCTGTGAGGTCGCCTAGTTGATCCCCGGGGCGAAAAGATGGTCTATCCTATAGAAGGACCCGTGCCTGGCTGAGTAAAAGGAGTAATGCCTTTGTAAGGGGTGATGTTCGCGCCATATGTCCCTGAGGCCCATAGCTTCAATAAAGCTCTACAAACCTGCTTTCCCCTGCTACCCCGCCTCTTCCCAGAGCGATCTAAGTCCGCATCCATGACCGCATTAGTGTCCCCCCCCAAAAACAAGAGTGCCACGGGGAAGGTCCGCCAAATGGGTCACTAGCTTTGCATATGTCAGGGCATGCAGACCGGGTGGGATGTAACAGGAGCTAAATACTACCGTGCGCCCCTCTCACTTGGCTGCCATACAGCCCGATTCTTCCGTCCAAGTGCTCGATAATAGCATTGGGAGGGCATTACGGACTTGAATCCCCACCCCCTGGACCCAGACGTGAACGCGGAATGGATCACCATTTTATAACCGAACAGTTCCAGAGCCCTGCAGGTATTCCCCCGCAGGTGCGTCTCCTGTAGGAGCACTACGTCAGAGGCGTGGCATTTCACATGCTGCAGGACCAACGTCCACTTTATTTTATTGCCCAATCCATTAACATTCCACGACCAAATCTTTATACGTGCCTGGTCACCCATCAAAAGACAAAGGCTTAACTCGTCCCAGATCAGGTGTATGCCACTGCTTGCTGTTACAATTCACCAACAAAACATCTGAGTTCAAGATGTCATGAGCAAAACATACACAACCGCCCCAACTCCTACCCCCCCACCCAACCCCATGCCTCCCTCCCTGCACAGTGGGTCCCCAACCACACACCTAAGAAACATGCAGAGTGCATGTCGGCCTAAAAGCCCCATACCAACTGAAGGAGGGAACATAAGCCTGCAACCGCAGAAGAAGACATACTTGGCTAACGGAATGCACACCCCATGGATAAATCCCTTTACCCGGAGCCCAACTCCCCAACCCCAAAGCCTCCTTCCCCTCATCTCGAAAAACAATTGTCAGAGACCATGCGTTATCGCCAACAAACCACATACAAGGTCAAAACGTATAGTTTAGGAGGAGTCCACAGTCCTTAAGTCTCCCGCTTAAATACTCCCGGCGGGCAAAGGCCTGCGAGACACGCACCCCCCCCTCGCCTCCCATAAACAAGACACACCCCAGCAGCGCCACTAAGATAGTCACTTGGGTGATGTCTGCTCGGACTGTTGGGACTCTCGTAGGTGAGTGCCACTGTTCTGGGTCCCCGGACCAGCTCAGTTATGGGTCGGACGGCGCAAACCACTCTGGCGGCCCACGGTACGCCAGCCCTCCATCCAGTCGTGAGCCTCCACCGGTGAGTCGAAGAAGAAGACCTTTTCGCCATCCAGGACTAAGTCTGGCCGGGAACAGCATCGTGTACTTTAGTCCTTGATCTCTGAGGGCCCTTTTGACCCCTTCGAACGATCTGCGCTGGCGCTGGCCACGGAGCGTGAAATCTGGGAAGAAGCGAATCGTGGCATTGTCCAAATGCAGGTCACCGGACACCCTCGAGGCTTGTAGGATAGCATCCCGATCTCTATAGTTCAAGATCCGGGCAATGATGGTGCGGGGAGGGGCCCCTGGCTTGGGCCTCCCGCTCAGTGCCCGGTGAGCTCTCTCCACTGAGAAGAAGTTAGAGAGGCGTTTCGGCTTCAGATGCTGGAGTATGAGAACCTCCACAAAGTAGTCTGCGGACGGTCCCTCCATGCCTTCCGGAACCCCAACACTACGGATATTGTTGCGCCGCGCCCGGCCTCCCTGATCTTCTAGGCGGGTGGCCATATCAGCTTGATTTTTCTTAAGAGTGGCCACCTGCTCTTCAAGCCTCTTTGTTTTGGACTGTAGGCTACCTATGCCGCTCTCTGCCTCTGCCACCTTGTCGGACATCTTGCCAAAATCTGCGCAGAGCAAGTTGACTTCTTCCGTTACCGAGTCTAGTTTAGGTTCCATTGTGCCACGCATCTCCTTGATGGCACCCCGCATCTCCTGTATGGCCAACATAATGTCCCTAAGCGATGAATCAGGCCCCTCGTCTCTCGCTTCACCGTGCTGGCTCCCACCTAGTTGATCCTCTTCTTTCCCTATGCCGACTGTGTATTTATCGATATGATTAGTCTGGCCCTGCGCTGGTAGTCTGTTACGACCCATTGCACCGCGTTCCGGACCGGGAATCAACCCGGCCCACTGTGCCTTGCCCCCAGGCCTATCCACAACGCATGCGAGGGTGCAGACAGCCGTGTGTCACCAGGCCCCTTGGGGTTCAATTTGTTGTCTGTTGGATGGCTCGGATCCCCACCCCGTCAACCTCCAAACCTCTGGACTTCTCGCAGTTTGCCCGGCTCTCGAGGAGAACTATGCCTCTAGAACTTGTCACACTCCCAGGCCAGCGCCAGCTACGCAGACCCGGGTGCAGATCTGATCCTGTTGTGCGGGGGGGGACTCCAGGTCTGCTGCAGGGGGGACAGCACATTCCACCACGCTGGGTGCCAAGCTTCAGATTACGTAGGAGCCAGCACCCACAAGACTGTCGCAGTAGGGGGCTACCCTCCAGGCCCCGCTCTCTCCCGCCGCCACCGCACTGCGGCCACTGCCGCCCTGTCGGCCACGGTGGGACTCGTGATGAGGTAAAGACTGTACTGCACGTTACACGCCCAATGTCCCCATCGCAGTTCTAGGATTCTCTGGCCCTGCAGCTTCTCTGTCACAAGCCGCCATTTTACAGGTCTCCACAATTTCGTCGCCGCTCTCACTCAGTTTTAGGCCTCAGTCCAGGCCCTGCTCTCTCCAGGACGCTCCAGCCACCACCGCACTTCGGCCACTGCTGCCCTACCAGCCACGGTGGGACTCCTGATGTGGTAAAGACTGTACTGCACGTTACACGTCCAATGTCTCCACTGCAGTACTATGGTTGTCTGGCCCTGCAGCTTCTCTGTCACAAGCCGCCCGAGCCGCCATTTTTGCAGGTCACCACAATGTCGCCCCCGCTCTCACTCAGGTCTAGGCCTCAGTCAAGGTCCTGCGCCTGTGCCTCACGCTCTCCAGGGACGCTGATAATAGGCCTTGTCTGGTCTGGCCCCCGGGCCTCCCCGCGTCTGTGTGCTGCCACGTCGCAGCCTTTCCCGCGGCGCCCCCGGGCTCCGCAGTTAATCCCCACTTGGCTTTGATATCCAAGGCCGGCCACCGTGCATCTAACTATAGCGTTCCTGGCCCTCCTCAGGCCCGCTCAGTCCCCAGCCCGCAACGGCACTTGAGGCCACCCGGCGGTTGCCGATGCCAGGAGTGCAGCAGCCACCAGGACGCAGGTCCCTCCTACTGCTGAGCACGTCCTTCGCCGACGGTAACCCTCATGTGCTGGCACCCCCGCACACAGCAGCCGTCCTGCAGCAGATTCCTAGGAGCTTTACCAGGCGCAGGAATTCAGCTGCGGAGCTTGACAGCGGCGGGCGCCATTTCCTCGCAACCTGACTCGCACCCTTTTGCCTTCACTCAGCAGCCTGGGAACACCCTTCAACAGATCGCTGCGGGACGCAAATGTCGAGGACCATCTCACCGCAGCTTCACAGGTTGGTGGGCCCGTTAGTGGGATCGGATAATGCCGGATTGTAGGTGTATTATGCCGATCTGCTACAGCAGCTCTTCTAATGTGCGGCCATCTCCCTTGGCTGCAGGCCACACCCCCCCCCCCGCTCGGGCTGATTTTTAACGCTGACAGCTTCTTCTGTGTTGCAAAATCAGCAGGAACAGCACCACGCAATGCGCAAAAGGGTGATGCAGCTTTGCTGCCACTCAAGTAGATTTTCTACTAAAAGCAGCTTTCTCACCTTGACTAGTCGTGACTGTCCGCCTTGGGAAAATCTTGCAGGGTGCCCTCCTAGTGCCCGAAAATTGCACCAGAGGATATCAATTCTTGCTCAGGCTTGCTAACTTACCGTTGGCGAGCTGCGTGTGAGAAAAAACTCCACCACGAGGTGATTGACGGAACTTGACCAGAACTCTGTTGTGTGGCCACAACCCCACCAAATCCGCAAGCTGAGCTAAATTTATCGCCCACCCCTATTCGAGCCACTGATGTCCTTTATACAGATGAAATGTGACTGCAGCAATTGGAACATAGTAAAGAAGGAAATGATCCAGACAGGCATCAAGAAAACGTTAGCAGAATACAATATAAATTATCAGGATAAAAAGCCTGGTTAATTAAAAAAAAAGCCAGCAACATTGTTCTAAAAATGCGAAAGTGTATTCTAGCAGTGAAGTCACTGCCCTCCAGCTCTGGGGGACCAATGCTAAAAGTTAGAAAAAGTATAAAAAGATTACAGAGTTTTTTTTTTACACCTAGATCGTTCACAGTAGACAAAAATGTCATTAACATTTCCAGGACAAATACTAATATGTTATACTACTAACTTGTATCAAATATTCATAGTATCGCGTTACTCAGTTACTTGCCAGAATAAATACTGTCACATGCTGTTACAAGTCGCATGCTAAATCACAGCAACAAAGGCGCCCAAAGCACATGCAGGGTTAGAGGTTAGGGTTGAGTCTATGGTAGGTGTCATGGTTCAGAGGGGTTCAAGGTGTTAAGGTTTAGGTTAGGGTTGTTGTTAGGGAAGGTTGGCATTCACCTGATTTCGGAGCAGATTAGTCTGAGCAACAAGATGCGCCTGTATTTTTCCCTGGCACCACTGGGGCGCCGCCTTTTCGAGCAGCGAAACAGGCTGTTGGTAAAGTTGCAGCACCACAAAGACAAAAAACAGAAAGAGATATGTAAGAGCCCGTTCACAGGGAACACTTCACACTCCGGGGTGAAAACAGCAAGGCAAGAAAAAGGCAGGCAGAAGACCCCTGGGAGCAGCTCATTGGAATTAGTAGTTATGCCCCAGGTGGGTGGTGCCACACTGCAGCTGGTGGCACAAATCAACAGCAGGCCCACTGCGAAGAGCAACAAACAAGAAAGGTTAGTCACATACTATAGAAGACACAATGTAATAACAGGAACGCTCATTGGAATGATCCCACAGTTACTCCCCCTTCTGGTGGCTACTATGTTAGTGGACTCCGCTTGAACTGTGGCCTTCTTTCACGGACCCAGCACGCCCTCCCAGCTTTCCACGAGGAGTATCGTGTGAGGCAGTCCTGTGCCTAGCTCTGTCTAGGGGCAGCTAGGAAGGTTTGCATCGCACTCTCTGGGTCTGACAAATAAATAGTGGAAACTCTACCAAGGAGGCGATATGGATGGTCATCTGGTCACTCCAGCTGCATTGTTTTTCTGGCATTTCAGGCAGCCTTCTTAAGTGGTCAGTAACTTGGGTCCCCAAATAAGATACCCCTCGGTTGTACACACACTTGGCAGGCTGCTTTCTACGAATTGTAAAACCATATTATGGGCCTATGACATCACTTCTGAGGCAAGGAAAATTGTGCTTGAAGTGGTACGTTTAATTCGAAGCTCATGGTCAAAACTTTTTTTCCCCACAAATGTAAAGCAACAGCAAGTGTAAGCGGTTTCCTGACCACCTGGACAGCGGTTCTATCGTCTTTACCAGGGCTGCTTAGTATTCTTTTCAAGAAACCAATCCCCACAAACAATCCTAAGCAAAGGTCTGGCCAGTGCGTGTGTGCGAATTATTGAGGATGGGCCCTTGACAAGCATCCCACATAGAAGCCGAAGCACACACTCCCACGCTTTCTATACCCATAAAAACTGCTCAGCAGCACCTCAGCACACAGGCGAAGGCGCAGGTCGCAATGTCTCAGAGAATCCCAAAGCACTCAATGCTAGTAGTCCCAGTATGGGCAGCAAATGAAATACCGTTTCATATTAGTTTACCATTCTAAGAAAGCAACGGGTCAGGTATCTTGAAACAGTAAACAAATGCAAAATTGTAACAATAAGCATTCTAAAAGTAATCCATGGGTGACCACTGTGTAAGGATTCTTGTTATAATGTATAACAAAAAATGATAGTAGCCTGTGTGTCTGATTGTACGCACACCCATGGGCAGATAGCTTGGAATTGTTTTACATAAAGAACAGCAAAAGCCTACTCTTCCCAGGATGGATGCCTACGCTTGCGCATATGCAGACGGCCGTCTTGGTGTGGGTTTGGGGCCCATTTAAAATCAGCACTGCTAGCAGTGTCCGCACAAAGTGAGGTGAACTGCATGCAGCAGCAAAGGCCCAATGGCACTGGGTTTGTAGTGGTCATGCCCTCGCAAAACAAAATGTGAAATAAAAAGGGAAGATGTATGTATTTTTAAGAGACACATTTTCTCACTAGTCCCTGGTACAGAAGCGGTGTACCTGTGTGGCATATGTACACACTGGAGAAAACTAAAGGCCACCAAAAGAGGGGAAGCAACTGCTGAAGTGGACAGATCCACTGTCCTATGTTGTAGTGGGAGAAAGCAAAATTGGAATTACACTACAACATACCAATCGATTGTATACATGTATATTAGCATTTATGTGGGTTTTTTCTTTTTTTTTTTTTTTACTAAAGGTCATGGTTACTTTCAGACCTAAAAATTAAATGTGAAACAGCTCAAGAAAGAGGAGTAAAGATAGATTAAAGCAGGAGCACTTGCACCCAGTCCTCTAGAAGACAGGTGTTTTGAGTGGGATGTTGGGTGAGAGCGTGAGAAGTTCGAGGCAGTAGATGTAGGGGACCATAGCTAATACCCACCTGTCTAAAGTAATTTCCTGCCAGCGGGCCAGAAATCTGGAAACCGGTTACTGACAGATGTTGTATGGGCGTGAGAGAGCACAAATCTGAAAAATGTAGAAGTGCACCATATTTACAAGCACGTTGTATTGGTTTAGTATAGAATATGCAAGAGTGTCAACTTATAGAGTGAAAATATATATTTGAGTGCTTTATTAGAATAGGGATACATATATCAGTGTGAAAAACTAATGTAGAGATTTGTAGAAATGTTAGAATGATGTTAGAGTCTCACGTTATGGGGCTGTGTGAAAAAGAAATGTAATTCTGCAAACCATGGAAATGTGTAGGCCACATGGCATTACACAAGAAACAAAAGATGCTGCTACACTTTTAAGTAACTTGGATTCTAATGTCATTTTACTGCAAAGTATTATTAATCATAGAATTGAAATGTTTTAAATAGATGTGTTACATTATAGTAATGTGTGTTAGTTAGAATACTGTTTAAACAAAGAAATTAAATGTGCATATGGCAGAGGCCCGTTTCATGTAATCTTAGCAGGCCTGAATAGATAAAGTTGCTTCTTTGATCTGTATGTGCTCGTTAGAGAAAAGTCGTGCTAGACACTAACTGTAAATCCTGTTACATAGTTTACGACTTCAAGATATGGTGGAGGCCGGAATTTGGGGCCTATATAGAAAAAGTGTCTTTTGCAGGTGCGAGGGGGGCCTAATCAGGAAAATGATGAATAGGCTTTGTTCAAGAGACGCCAGGCACCGGCCTGTAGGAGTCTTCAGGAATTTCTAGGGGGTACCGTCTTGCCGGAGAGAAGCCTGGGAAGCAAGGTCAACTTTAACGAAGGGTCCCGAGGAGTACCAGCATGGAATTTGCCGCCAGAATCTACACCACGTGAGAGGCGTCTCCAGGGGCGTTCCTATTGGAAAAGTGATTTTGTATTAGGGACAGCACCCCGGGGTGGAGTTAGAGCAGACGATCTGAGGAACCTAAGAGAGCGGATGGGTAGGCAGATAGGGAACTGCAAGACTTCGACTTTGAGACAAAGACTAAGGGAAGTGTGTGATCTTCTTTGGAAGTCACCACAGCTGACACCTTTTTAGGTAAAGATCTTGTTAAGTAGGGATGTCACTTAGTCCAGTGTAGGGACAGACTAACCTGTATTTTCCTTTCTGTAAATGACTCTAAAGTTGCAACTCGTAGCTATTCTCGCAACTTTAATGACCTTTGAGCTGATCTTAGTAATTCTATTCTGTCGACTACGAGCATTTAGAGATTTTATGTTTATCTTGACACCTGTTTATCTTTTGAACCTCATTCTGAGGTGCTTGTATCTCCAGATAGCTTTGGTTTTATAATAAACTTTTAAACCTTTTCCAGTGGTAAGTGGTTCTTTAGAGTGGTGTAAGTTCTTTTTTGATTAACCTAGTAGTGGATTGCCTTTTACTCAATGACAGGTACCAACAATTTAGTCGACCTGAATTGGGATCTGGATTAACAGCAATAGACCAGAAATCCCACGTTAGCAGGCGGAAGGTGATGATAGTCACTGTTCATAGGCGGAGGTCCCCTTGCTCGAACTTCTTTTGCCCTGCCCTTGTTGCCTTTGTAGGCAGCCCTAAAGTGCCCATGTGGTGACTGTTGGAGGTGGGCCTGCTGCTGTCTTGGATGAGGGAAGAAGGGTCTGTGGAGGAAGTCTTGGAGACTGCCCTGTAGTGTTGCCTCCAAGAGGAGCCCCTAGGCGTAGATGTTTGAAGGGAACCCTTTGCTTTGGCAGTGTCCTTGAAGTTGTTAATCTTTTCCAGCATATGGTCAACCTGCACGCCGAAGGGGTGTTTGGCCATCAAAGAGCAGGCTGAGCAGATGCTTTTGGACTTCAGGTCTAAAACTGGAGACATGGAGTCAGGCATGATGTCTTACTAGGTTACTAGTATTGATTCCTCAGGCTGGGGTGGCAAGGACTTCCAGGGCACAGCAAATGATGGCATTCTAGATGATCAAACCGTCCTAAATCAACTGCTCCCTCTTTTCCGATGCTCATTTGGGAGGTGCTTGAAGAGCTCCTGCATTTCACTCCAATGCGCCCTATTGTACCAGGATAGCAGGCAAATAGAGTTTAGGATTCTCCAGTGGGCGGCCACCTACCTGCACTGCTACCCCTTTTCCCTGAAGCTCAATTTTCTTGCCTCCTTGTCGGGCAGGGGAGCATAGCTGTAGCCTGAGCTGTTGATCACTTTCACACAGTTTGGATTACAAGGAACATGACCCCTTGGTTGGTTGTTAGGAGATGGTTTAAATTTGGTCTTCAACTGGGGAGTTACCAGCCGCCCATTTACAAGTATTGTGAAGGTGTCTGGAATAGATTTTAAGATACCCTTCAATATGCTGAGGAACTACATTGGGCTTTGTGTCTTGGACAGCATCTCCATGAGCTAGTCATCATCCTAGTGGAGGACATGCATGTCCATCTTATGAAAGGTGTCACGCTGCATCACCTCATGATACACTGTGGTATTGCCTGGGGCAGATGCCCTAACCAGATAATTATCCAGGTCAGGATCTCCAGGGGGATTGATACTGTAGTCATCCACTGGGTCTTAAGTAGGATCTAGGGGGTCAAGCAGGATGTAGTGGGCTTCCTTCCCTGTAAGAGGAGTGGGAGGAACCCTCTGGCGAATATGGAAGATGCAATACGTATGGCAGTGGTGGTGTTGGTGGAGGAGGAGGAACAGGTGGGGATGAACTGAAGGGGGCTAGTGTTCCTGTCCTTACACCTCTTGTGCTTGGGAGCTGGAGGAAGCTTTACAGCAAGTCTTTCCTCAAAAGTAAGCTTCCTCTTCAGAGACAAATGCTCTGTTGGTGTAGGAGGCAGCTTCAAGATCTTGCCTCTCTACGGATGAATGAAAAGCAGCTTCTGTCCGGCATCCAACTCCCCCTCTAGACACTGGAGAGTGGGTTGCTCCAACTCCTCTGACCCTGCCATGGAAGGCGCCTTTAGCGCGGAGTGTGCTCTCGAAACCAATGAAGTCTTCGACATAGAAAGCGGCATCAGTGCTGATGTTCACTTAAATGCCAGCATTTAAGGCCTCACCCCGATTCAAGGGGTCCCAAGGCATGTGCAGCATTTTCAGGCTCGAGGGCCAAGAGGGGTCAGTGCTGTCTTGAGGAGCGTTGGCGGCTCCGAAGCGTTCAATCAATGCCGACTAGAGGCTGAAGGCATTGGTTGCCCATAGGTCTGCGTCTTAGTGTAAGGACTCAACACCCGACCCCCTTAAGGGCAGAGCTCTGGCTCAACAAAAGTCTGTTATGGAGGCCAGATAGGTGGCTCTTTGTCAACCAAACTCCTGATTGAAGTCTTTATCTGGGATCCCCAGTAGCTAAGAGGCACTGAGGGCCTAGTGTTTTCCCTCCTCAGATTCAGAGTAGAAGGATGCCTCCGGCTGGACCAAAAAAGGCAAGCTTTTTGACCTTTGTCATTGTGTTCCCCGAAGATGTTGTGATTGTCGTCCTGGCTCTGCATTCTCTGATGTGCCCATCTTTACTCCTGTCAGTACTGAAATGCCTACTTCCACCGGAAGGCGAGGTAGACCTTACATGTGGTGTCATCGTGATGGTGGTGATTTTGGGGGGGGATTTTGCACACCTCATGGTCGGTCCATGGCAATTTCGCATGGTGCGGGGGCAGTACTGGCAGTGTGCCCACCCCATTACTCTGCACACAGTCTCTGAGACAAAGTCCTCGAGGCAAGGCGTGCAGAGCCAAGGTAAGGGTTCAAGGCCCCGGGGATTAGGCGTAGATGAGAGATGTGTCTGTGGTACAGCGTCCAGAGAACAAAGGGTTTTTTCCACTGATGCTGAAGTAAAAACGACTGGTTGCCCCAAAAGAAAGAGAGCTAAGTCACCAAACACTGAGCCATGACCAGTACACGTCCGAAGGCAATGGCAGAAAAAAAAATACATCTAACATGGGGTTAGTACTATCCAAATTGCCAACTGAGGGAGGAGTCAGATACTTCAGGACTAAAGATTTCTTAGAAGAAATACAACTTCAAGATGAAGAAAAACAACTTGAACACGTCTGAGCCGGACCCTGAATGGCAGGAATATATGCAGAGAATGTACAGCTACAGCAATACATGTGAGGAACAATCTCTTTTTTAAAGAAAATGTCCTGTTAATCAAATGTCATCAAGTACAAGACTGGAAAAGTGAACATTTCTTCTGTAGTTTTCATCTACAATCCTGTTTTGGAGTCCTCTCGGGATCCCCGTTGCTAAATTTACATTGAGAAGAAAGCCTTGAGGGTGACAGATCCCTTTACTCATGACATAACATACGTGGCTAATGTGCTAGTTTTAGGCTCTATTGTCAACAGAAGTGAATTTCTGGTTGAAACGTTGGCCAAAAGCGGAAAAAATTCTTCAATTTGCAGTTTGAGGTTCCATAAACAATCGACATCTCCCAATACAGGCCTAAAATTCAAGTGAGGAAGGGACATAATCATAAGTATAAATGAAGTCATCTGCCCAAGATTACACATTGTGCCATTCCACTAAACCAGGGTTACAAATAAAAGTCTTGAGTATTCGGCACCTTAAATAAAATAAGATAGAAACAGACTTTTGGATATACACCTTCAATGTGGAGTCAGGAGCCAGTAGTGCGAAAGGACCTCAGCAGGCGCAACAATGGGCAACAACGTGCACGGATGAGAAGTCAGGAGTTAATGAAACATCAAATCATCTATTGCAGCTTCTGCTCTGTCTGTGCTCCGAAACCTCCGGTGCACAGGAGAAGGCTTGAGTTACTGCTTCATACTGACACTTGCTAATAATCTACAAATCATGTGCCTTCCATCCTTTGCAACTCCGTAAATAGATTATTAGATTGGATACTAGTGAAATGGCAGAGTGGGGTGAACACTATATAAATAAAAACACTATCTTCCTCATTATAATAAATAATAAAGGTGTAAACAGTTAAGAAACTGGCACATCGAGTCTAGAAGGCAGGAAAGAGTGTGAATTTTAGTATCTTTGAAATAAGTTCAGATCTGTTGTCCAACAAAACAGAAGGGAAGGTCACGCCACTATTTTCGCATTATTGTCTGTGGCCAGAACTCGGATACCAAATGATTTCCTCCTAAATGGGCGGACACATGCAAGGCTGGCCTCCACAAACAGAGAGTCTTTGCCAGGAGAACACAAAGAAATGAGGTTAGTTTAGCACCGAGGACCTTCGCAATGCAAAAACTTGTGCAACTTTACCAAGGTAAACAACATTTACCCCGAAACTTTTACAACACAGGGAATCACAACGCAGTCGTTACAACGACCGCGCTGTGATACCGCATACCATTACTCCGCAAGTCGGAACAACGACTTGCGGAGGGGGGTGTTGGATTTAAAATCCAACACCTTCCCTAGTGTCCGCACAGACTGGAGTTGGAATAGTAAATTATACTATTTCAACATCCAGCGCCCCCCTCCGCAAGTCGTTGTTCCGACTTGCGGAGTAATGGTATGCGTTATCACAACGCGGTTGTTATACCGCATTGTGATTCCCTGCGTTGTAAAAGCCAGCGGAACGTCATCATAGATTCCTTTACCAACGTTCAGAACACTGTTCACTAATGGAAAGCCAGTCAAGGGTATGAAGGGGGTGGGAAGACGTAATGGAAATGAAACAAGCGAGCCACAGTTCTGGTCGCATGATTCCAAAGTTTCTGGAGCTGGTTCCTCGGTTTCTTGAGTGCTCTCATGAGCAACTTATTGGTTGGTAATCTATTTTAGAAAAGTTAGAGGATCTGTGAGCAGAATGAAATAACTGCAGCTGAGCGTTGATTTAACTTTCAACGGTTAGCTAGGAATAAAGCACAAAACCTGTTTTTCATTTCCTAGCCAGAGGGATCACAACATCACCCTTGGTTACCTACTTGCACTCTAGACCCGGTACTGTATTGGGCATGCTGCAGGCGGACTAACATAAGCTCCGCTGCAAAAGTGTTAAGGTTCTCAAAGTTAGCTTTGGTAACTCTCTTTCTGGTGGATACTTTGTCACCTTTTGAATCTCGGAAGGTGCCCTACTGCATCCGGAAACGTTTCTACATCACTCCTTAGCAGTGGAAGGAGGCGCTATCGGCCTTCTCCAAACCTCCATCCTACCCCCAGACGTGAGGACACAGGTCTGAAGTCATCTCATGCCAGCCCTTGAGGCAATGCTGAAACCTGCTTCCTACCAGTCTCAGACGGTGGCCGGAGGTGGGCAGCGGAGAAAGCGGCAACAAGTGAAGAAGAGGAGGAATCCCACACACATAATACAATGCTTATGCCCTCACTATACTCACACCAATAGAAAGGAGCACCAAAAATCTAAATGTAATGAAATAAAAACACATATTCAAACCCGTAAATAACAGTACACTCATAGTAGTCTCTTTCCGAGTGCTGACAGTGCTGTGATATATAACCACATCTGAAAGATCATTTACAACATTTCTCATCGCAATCAGGGTGAGATCATGGCCATTGCATGAGGCATGAGAGTTATGGTTTGCAGGGCTATTGTGCGAGTTATAAATTGTGGCACGAACTACAACTTGCAAATTTCAACGTTTTTTTCCAGTTCAAATTGTAAACAACTGCCCTTTAACTGTGTGGTTTTTAATTGAATATCTGAGCTTTTTTAAACATACACGGAGGGGTACAAACCAAAGCAAACATTAACTCCACTTTAAACTTTGTGGGGGGGGGGGGTAGGGAAGGAGAGAGGGAGAGACAGAGAACCAAGCTATAGGGACAGCAAGATTATATAACTGCAGGATAACAGTAGCCAATAGAAAATCTGTAATCATTATTGTTGGACAACTGGTCGCCTCCATACTGGCAGCAGAGAGCAGTTGCTGGTGGCAGCTTGTCTGCATCCCACCCCCGACTAGGAGAAACGGTATAATTATCGGGGTTTTACGGGTGCAGAGATGCCGAGTGAATCAGTTGCCTTGGTTACATCTGTCTAGCAAAATGCACTGAAAACTGGAGACTTCTGCCCCCGAGGAGCAAATAAAACTTAAGATAACGAGATCATTTTTCTTTTTAAATAGCTTGGGTATAATTACCCCATATGGATAGAGGCCTAAAAAGCATTATTTTATTTTTTACGATTGTGTTTTATTTACGTGCATTTCCCACACATTCTCTATACGTGTCTTCCAGTTGTCTTCCAGTGCTTGTGTGTGTGAGGAGCTTTCGAAAAAGTAAACTTCTGTCTGACTGGAGCGCTGAGATGCTTACACCGATGTGATGCACCCACATACAGAGGCGCAACTAGAGCCAACTTTCGGGGTGTGGGGGCTAAGAAAAAATTTCGGGGGTGGGGCTAATTCTTCCAGCACATGCGGTGCAGGAGTGGCATACTGATTTCAGTTATGCAGCGCACGTCTTCACCCTCCGGGGTTGTACTGGGCTGCATGTCCAAGGAGGCCCTCGAGTCCACGTGTGGTTGCATTTCATTTCAGTGAACGCATCTGCCGCGGAATCGGTTGGTTGCCACTGCAAAATAAGGCTCTCTACTGTTCTCACTCTTGAACTGCTACTCATACCCAGGCCCCTACTTTCTCCCCGTGTATTCGGTTGCGTGTTCAGTTGCTACTAAGCTTATGCCCCCCTCCCCCAACTCTTGCGCGTTACCTCGTCCCCACATGTGTGCTTTCATCTCTCTCCCAGTCATGGTACGTACTTACACCAACCCCACCCCTTTTCGGCCTCCTGCCCCTGTAGCTCCTAAGGTCCCCGTGGCTTCCTCCTCGCCTCCATGCTCCTGTCAGTCCTCTCCTTTTCTCTCCTCGCTCGATGCTGCTGATCGCCTCTGGGGTCACCCTGAGCCCTCCAGCATCAAGGGACGCCTTGTACTCAGCCGCCAGAGCTCAGCGCACCTATCCACCATCTTGCTCCTTCTCACATACTTTGCCCGGGGGCTCTGTCGTACACCTGACCTCACCTTCACATTGTATTCTTTTAGGCACCCTACTCTTCAGGTTCTGGTGTTGACCAACGAGGGGGAAGGCCATGAACAGTAACCCCATATCAGTCGGCCAACAATATTAATCAGCCCCCCGCCCTCTGGACAGCACTGCATGGTCTTGACTACAGTGACTCAGCACAAGTTAATGCCTAGTAGTCTCGCCGTCCCCATGCACCTCATCAAACCTAGCACTGCATCTTGAAGGCCCACTGCCCTTAGTTCATCTGCTGGACTTTACAAGAATACCGAGCAACACTCTTTTCCTGTGCAAGGACCTCAATCAGTTTCTCTCCCTTCTAGCAGAGCTCTCTTAACCAGTCTGCCTGCTTTTCTTGAGAGAGGCCCCTGCAGACTTTCTTCCCACTGGTGCCCTGTGATGGTTTTATTCAATTTCCTCAATTTACCCCTCTGAAGACCACGGTGCAACTTCTTCAAATGCCTACATTCCCTCTAACCTCACGGCTCAGTTTCAGTAACTTTTCTCACACTACTGCTCATTTAAGATACTTTCATGCTGTAATAAAAAAAAAAAATCAAAACAGAAACAGTCCTGGGTTGGCATACAAAGAGGTTTCATAATCTCCCAACAGTCCCCATATTCTCCCATAAGCATCATAGTCATCTAACAATGTTTCAAGTTCAGATTCCTTACCTTTGCAATTTTGGCTTCGTCTTTCTTCTTCGCACTCTGCAGGGACTCAAAGTGATGCCTCGCGCTGTCGTAATCCACCAGCTTGCGTCCCCGTTTAGCAATGCGAGACTGCGAAGGAAAGCAGCAGGGGAGATGAGTAAGTAACATAGCATAGCGCAAAGAGGCAATTTCTGATCGAGGGCAAGTTGGTCCTGATAAAAAGAGCCCATGTGTGTGTAGCGTCTTCCCAGCCAACGTACCCGCTAGTGACAATGTCACACACAGCACATGGTATCACAAGTCTTTATTTGTTTACATGCAACTGCGAACTCAACATTTAAAAGCAGCCTTCACTGCAATACACTCAATTCATTACATTATAGCTCTACTGAGTTCATCATAAGCCAAAAGAGTTCCGTTATTGTTAACTCACAAGTTAACATCTCCTCTATTAAATGAAAACTTACCAATTTTACAAAAGAAATACACATATATATATATATATTTAAATCTCTTTAAGTAATGTCTTTGGTGCTAGAACTGTTCAAACTGACCGTGACGTGTGAAGTTGAGACCTATCACCATCATGATCCAAGATCTGCTGGGATGGTGAAAATGCGGCAGCATTCACTGGTGTTTCAGAATCAGGCTTCCCTTCACCATGAAGATCTGATGAATCATGAACCAAATGCTGAAAGTGAGAAGAGTCTCTGGCAATAGAGTTTCCAGGGCGCTGGGCAGTCACCATGTGTCCTTTGGTCGACACCACTTGGAAAGGTGCTGCATCAAAGGGAGCATCGGATTTTCTTTTCTGCATTTTACGTGCGAGCACTCCACTGCTTAATTTGAGCCAGTGGTTTCCGGTGCTGGGTGCTGGGCACTGGCATTGGCACTTAATGGTCAATACTGCTCTTATGACAGTCTGCCACATGGTGGCACTACTCATCTAATTTAGAGATGAGCAGAACAGTTGTTTATGAATAAAATATACATTAAAAAGTACGAATACCTGCCTCCCAGCCATTCCTTTAGATTTGGGGGCCTGGAATAAACTGAACTGTCGCACTTGCAGGTGAGAGAGATGATTACTGGTTGTTTAAGCAGCGATGACTAGGGAGATTGGTGGTGCAAGCTGCAGTATCCTCCTGGTCAGGGCCCTGGCACTTATTTTATAAATTAGGCACAGGGGCACTCTGCCTCCTCTCTGGGAGACAATGTTACTTGCATGCTGGCTTTAGTCAGCATATGCTTTCATCTTTTGTTTCTGAACCAAGTCCTTCGTACAACTTGCATTTTTATCTCTTTCTCTCGGATTTATCCACTGGAGTATGTTGGTTGTCACTGCTCTCCCGAACATCAATGTTGCCAGACTTTTACCTGTGGTCGAGTGAGGTGTTGAATGTTCAGCTCTCAAATGAGAGTTTAACACAGTTTATAAACTGAGCTTCTCAAGGGTAGAACGCTGCACCTTTGTTTAGTGTACTGTACATCTTTCAAACAGTCCGTTGGCCAGCAGCCACAAAGGACTGTTCTTTTGATGATTTATACTCGGATGCGCTAAGAAGTCTTTGAACTCCAGACTATTAAAAGGCAGCCAAGGTCAGATTGGATGGCTAGAACATCCCATGTCGTAAAGATGCCATCCAGTCTCTCAACGCCTCATTCTTGAGTAAAGGATGAGAAATCCTCAATTAATGAAAATCGTGAATATTTGTCCACAATGACAATCAGGTGATGTCCATTGTTGAGTGGACTGAAAAAGTCAATGGCTATTCTCTCCCTTGCATGCTTTGGGAGTTCTGACATGTTTAGGGTGTGTTGAATAGTTTTTATAGATAGGCAGTTGCATAGATGTCACGCCTTTAATTCCTTCTAAACTCCCTCGTCTAGATATGGAAGTCAGACTGTTTCGGAGAGCTTGTTTTGTGGCAAAGATTCCCCTAGGTCCTTTGTGGGCCATTTCAATAATTTTCTGTTTTATACTCTGTGTAACCAAGATTCTTGACCCTCGCAACATAACTCTCTCGAGTTATGGATAGTTAACTTTTGACATTTCTGTATTTTTGATATTCACCTTCACTGGTGAGAGGTTGAGTTTGCTGGTTACACTACTGATGTACAATTACCTCCTTCAACTTTAGCAAGTCACTATCGTGGCTTATGGCAGTGATTATCTGGGCAAAAATAATGGCAGTTGGTGTGTTTGATTTTATGATGAAGTGGATATAAGCTTCAATTGACTAAGATGGAGTGCCATGGCCTTGAATGGGCACTCTGGAAAAGTAGTAAGCAGGGTTATGATTCTTACCTAGATGATGCAATGTCATACATATTTGTACTCTTGATGTCATAGTACCCAACGTTTAATGCGAGGAGGCATCTTGGCCTTTTGATTACCAAATATTGTCAGTTAAGCTTAATGATCAGCTACCAGAGTAAAAGGCTTTACGTACAGAAATACATGCAGGTGTTCACAAGCCAATAGCACGGCTAAACCTTCGTTTTCAGGTTGTGAGTAAACACCCTCTCGTTGGGACAAACTCCTACTTGCAAACAACAATATGCCTTCGAGCGGGTGCTCGCTGTGCAAGGATACCACCAAACCCAACTGGGCTAGCATCAATAACAACCTCTGTATAAAGTTTCGGATTTAAGTAAGTCATTTCAGTAGCATTCTCAATGGCTGGTTTGATTTTCTTAAAACGGTTGTCACATTCATGTGACCACTGAAATCAAACATTCTTTTTCATCACCTCTTTCAATGGAGTGCTTACAGTGGCAACATCTTGAAAATATATAGAACAGTAACTGGACATTCAAAGACATGAATACACCATAGAAACCTCTTGTGTGGGATCAGCATTTGACAGCACTTGTACTTCAGTAGGATCTGGTGTCATACCCCCATCAGAAAAGATATGGCCACAGAATTTTTGCTTTATCTTATGGAACTCGCATTTGTCAGCATTGAAAGTCAAAATTGCTTCGGCAAGTAAACACTCTTGTGTAAAAGGTTTATCGTGTTCTTTTTGGGTAGTTCCAAAAACCAATAGGACATCACTGTAATTGAACGCAATAATGACAAGCTGTATGATCCGTCAAATTTCTTCTTGAAACAGTCTTTTGTATTGAAACAGACCAAAGTGTAGAAAAGGTTGTAATGTACCTACAATCTTCAAGGTCCAACTGATGATAACCTTTATTTAAATCAAGACGAGAGACGACCTTGCACCATTTCTTTGCATTAGGTCAGCAATGTGTGAACCTGAATGTTGTTCACGTATAATTGCCTTGTTTGCCTGACGCATGTCAACACATATGCGTACCGCTCCTTCACTTTCCTCTTTGGGCTCCACCACAAAGGGAGAAATACATGTCGCTGGACCATTGGAACGCTCAATGATATCATGCTTAAGTAAGAAATCAAGTGATTTTTCAACAGCCTCGTGTAAATAAAAAGTAATTTGCCTACGTTTTTGAGCAACAGGACAGATGTCCTCATTAATATGCAACTTTACTTTCATAATCTTAAGCTTTCCCAAACCATGAAACAATGAAGGAAACTGACTTAATATTTCATGGTGAGAATTCATGGTATAGCTCATGGAATTCAGACCCAGATCAGAAGCTGTACTGAAGCTGAGTCGACAGGCACTTGATACTGCCCCTTGAAGAACTGAGATGGGTGCTTGCACCTTCATTTTCTTGTGTTTTATAATCGCTACAAATAAATCTGGAGTTGAAGGGTGTTGGATGCAGCCCCTGTGCACACTTTGGTTTTCAACTGCATACGTTGTAGAAAGGAATGCAATTCATTAAATTTCTCCTCGGCATAATGTTTTTTGATGCACCACGGTCGATGATAAAAGGTATCAACAACAATTTAATTTCAGTGTAATTTTTGGGCATTATTTGAATGACTTTGGTGCCTTGGCATGTCGACTTTTCTTTGAATGACATTTTTTCACATGCAGCCAATCAACATTCACACTGTTCTGAAGTAAACAACAACATGGCACAACCATCTTCACTTGATACTGATACGGATGAACTGTTTGATGAGGATTAAGATGACAATCAACTTTGTTCAGTGTCAATTTGTCGTACCAGATGTCTCTGCTGGGCTTTGTGGGTGTGTTGAACCTTGCTTCTGGAACGTTCCAGTGGCTATTAGGTCTTCACACTGACACACTTGTTTTTCCCTTTGCTTTGCAAATTGTCACAAAATGGTTCTTCTTTCCACAACCCTTACATATCTGTTCAATGGTAGGACTTAGGTCGTTGTGTGGAAATGAAAATCCACATCTAAAACATAACTTTTTTTATGTGTACTCATCACAATGTGTCCTTGAGTCTCTTGCTTTAACTTGCTTTTCACAACCATGACTGATTCATTCTGGGCACCTCCGACCTCCATGTCAGCAACTTGTCTTTCAGCAAGCTCCTGAGGCCTACCAGCATTAACACTTGCTAAAGAGTCAGAGTTTCTCTCAGCATTTGCCTTCTGAATGAAATCGGACAAGCGTACATCAATGGCCCTGAGAAGTTTAGCTTCTTCATCATAAATTAATTGAACTTACAGTGTTTGATGAGTGAGGCAAACCTTTCAACAAATTAATTGATTGTTTTGCCAATTTTGACAATCTTGACTGAAAAAAGATCTTTCATAGTCAACATCTGGTATTAGATTGGACTTGAGATTCAAGGTTTTATTATTCTGACAGTTTGTGATTTCTTCGTCAGTTCATGGCATTTTCTTTTATGACTTCCTTAACGCCATCCCAGCAAGATTTTTGAGAATCTTTTTGTTATCAGTCTCTCCAAGTGCATCAATGAAATCTCCGAATGTCTCTCTCCACTTAATCCATCAGTCGTCAATATTTGGCTTTTTGGTGGTATCGAATGAAAATAGTGGTTTCAAGAAAGCGGAAGCATTGTACACCAATGTGGAACTTAATGAGGTGGAACATGGCAGTTTTCCGGCCACGGTTTCTAGCTCATTCTTTTAGATACCTTGCGATGTGGGCTCTCTTTAATTACTTCTAGTAAGCAAACAATGGTTTCTTCCATCTAAGCTGCTTTGCTTCTGGTGTCTCTATGCACTTGCTTACTCCTAGTTGATCTCTGCCTCTCAGCACTCATAATCGCAGCTCTTGGCTGTCGCTTTGTACTTTTTGACACCAGGTTTATCTCGGTTTGGCAGCACTTTTATTCGCAGCATTATCACTCTGTACTTGTTATGGCTCTATGTTGGGTAGTCGCATGGTACCTTCGCATATGGCCTGACCAACAGATTCTTGACCAACGATGTGTAGATTTTCTGTGAATGTGTTCATTTTTAACTGGCTCACAAAGGCTGGAACTTTTCTTTGACTCCACATGCATTCAGCTTTCAATTCTGTACTTCGACGTCAGCACACGTATTCACAAGCAGTTTGCCTGGACCACGGCGAACTCTGAGACAGCACTGTCATTCTTTGGGTTACTTATCCCCCATCTCATCGTCATTTGTAGCATCTTTCCAACCAGGGTGCAAGCCAATGACTACGTCACACACGGAGCTTAGTATCACACGACTTTATTCATCTTCGTGTAACTGCGAAATCAATGCTTTAAAGCAGCCTTTACGGCTATACACTCAATGTATTAGGTCACAGTTCTATGGAATTTATCAGGCGCCAAAAGGATTCAGTCATTTTTAACTCGCAAGACACTACAGCGTGAATGCTAGTCAACTGTTATAAGTAGATTAAATTGGCTTTACACTTCAACCAAACGTGCAGCACACATGAAGCAACAAGTTTGTATTCTCTGCCTTGGCGTGTTTCCCCCCCTGGCGTATCAGACATCAAAAGAAATCAAAGGAGGGCTCTGCCGGTCACAGAAAGTGGATCTACTTCACCTTGTCTGTATTTGTCCAGTCTTACTTGACCTAAGAAGATCTTCATTGAGAGCAGCATTTATCTCAAGAGGGATACGAGCCTGCCCCCAGGCATTAATTTTGGGCATAAGTCCAGACAATCACATCTTGAACTACAGGTTCATGAGATTCCTCTAGGTTTTCAACAAATAGTGACAGCAAGGTCTAGAGCAGAGTGCATTTAATCAAAAGTTAATTCTAAATTTCCTAGGCACCTTTGCTTGGGTCAACACTTACAGTTTATTATCTTAATGTCATTGTTTTATTTTCTAAGGGACCAGGACTCATAAGCAGCTTTAAAACATTAGGTTTACAGTCACAATCGAAGGCTGCCAGTATACATTATAACCTCTTTCTATTTTAATTTTACATTTATTGTTAATTATTCTTTTTGATATGTTTTTAATAAATTGATGAACAAATAATTTAAATTAAATGAGTGACACAGTACCTAGAGGATGTCTGCTCTCACTATTTTCTCAGACCGCCGATATAGTGAGAGAAACATCTCTTATCACTCCTCTCAGGATCACCCCCAGTACCCACCTTTACTTTCAGCCACATCAAAAGGGGTCAATGAACAAAGTATGAAAACAATGAACTAGCAAAAAGGGAAAACTGAAACTCTGATGAGTGATGTGGATTGATACACAAGATGCAGACTGTATCTAAATTAGAGTTCTACACTGTTAAATTACTTCAGTAGAAGTTATATCACTGGAGTAGGCCCAGTTTGCATTTGCTTTGGGACCAGTGGAGCTGGATGTACAGCCCCTGAATTCTGGCAAGGGAGGTGGAGTAGCAAATCATCCCACCTTTGCATGAGAGGTGAGGCATGGTGAAAGATCAGAACATCTAGGCCAGGAAGGCTAAGAAGGCTAAGAAAGGAAGGGCGCAAAAGATTTTGGCAGGGTTAGCATGGAGTGGTACGAGTCACCACAGAATCGGGCATGTGCAGGTTGAGCAAAGTATTGAAACAGAGACTCTTGTGAGGACTGGTACATCAAGGTGCAATCCCAGAGGATCCAGGCAAGAAGAAGAATGGGCTAAAAACAACAAGAAGCAAATCAGGCGACCCAAGAGTGGAAAGCTAGGGTGAGGTGAAGGACCAGGTGATCCATGTGCTAGAGATGATGAAAGTGGTAAGGACCTATAAGATAAAGACATGGGGAAGTCTACATGGGATTGAAATAAAGATATTTGACAGGGTTGCAACCTTTTTTCATGCCAGAATCTGCGAAAAACGAATGCTTTTCCAGGCTCCAACACATTGTCAGTCCCAATCGTCCAGGGCACAAATGTATCCAGCCAAGGACTTAACTGATATCTCACCGGAGCACATGTTCCACCTGCCCTAAACAAATCAGCAAGCATCCAAACCGCCTGTGTCAAAAAGTGACAGGTGGCAACATTAGGGACTGGGAAAATGGCCGGGGAATTTAGTAGTTAAGTTTTGAATAGAGGGGTGGGCAGAGACATACAGGGTGTTTGATCCCTTGTTAAAGTTAGAGGTCATGCAAGGTTTAAACACCAAGGTTTCAGGTGAGTATGGGAGAAGAGAAAGTAGAAGGGGTTTCACAAATAGCAGAAATTTGCAGGAAAGAGGTCAAATGTTCACTATGTTCTCACATATGGAAGTCATGGATAAACTCTATAGTGATCCTAAGGTGATCTCTTGTCTGATAGAAATGACCTCTAATGGAGGTAGGAACTTAGAATGTTAAAGCTATATCTGTGGGATTCACAAGACCTAATGCAGGAATTTATTGGAATGCAAAAGCATCTGCAAAATTAAAAGAATCGTTTACAGCACTATTAGAAGATCTACAGCTTTTTTTCCTTGATCCAATAACATAGCATGGAATTGGTCTAAAATCCTTGCTCTCTGCCTGTAACTCAACTAATTTACCCTTCGACCAGAGGCCACATCCTAATCCGGTTATTGTTTTAAACAGGGAGATAAATAGATTAGTGAGGCTTCAATGTCGGTCTTTTAGCGCTGAACGAAGTGCATTAATCTATCTCCTGAAAAGGAAAAGAGATGGGAAAAAATGCTCCTTGAAGAAAAGAAAGGAAGACTATAATTGGGTACAGCTAAAAGAAGCAGCCTCTCGCAAGGATGACAAAAATAATTGGGAAATTATTTCTGAGAGCTGCGGCTCCAGATTAAGTCCCTCCCTGTTCTTATAATTGAAGCAGTTTGGAGAGTGTATCTGGAAGATCTCTATTCTGACAATGTTCATTCAGTGTGGCCGCATTATCCTTTTATTGCATTCCCTTCCTCCCCAGTATACAGTGCTTCCTCTATGAACGAAATTATGGACATTAAGGGAATTTGATATTCTGGGGCAATGGGCCAGGACGAAGTGCCCATTACTACAAAGGGAGGCTTTGTTGTGGGCTTCTTACTTTACTCCCCTGTTTGCCCACTGTTATCAGTATGGTGTTACCACTCTTTCCTGGTCTGGAAGCATCTTAATCCCCTTGTATTAAAAGAGTCCAAGATATCTTCCAATCAACTATCGCCAAATAGCATTACTGGATGCAGTAGGGAAAATATTGTCAAGAGTATCTTAGAGCACCCTAAGGGGTGAGTTGAAGAGGAAATCATTCTCCTGATTGAACAAGCAGGTTTTAGAAAGAAACACTGTACACTTGATAACATATGTATGTTGAAACTCATAGCGGAAAAAGTATAATTCAATACAAAGGATATATGTTTATGTGGCATTAATAGATTTTTTCTACAGCTTTTGATGGGGGGGGGGGACTTCAAACACTATGCAAAGAACTAAAGTACTTAGGGATGCCAGATATTCTCCTGTCATTAATGGTGCTAGCGGTTCTTGGGGGGAGGGCGGGTTTGGGGGATTGAGCTGAATCCTCTACAATTTTAACAAAAAATGGCCTGAAAAAGGGTTCTCTCCTGGCCCCTTTACAATTCTCATTGTATGTCTCGGACCTTTCTGAATGCCTTGCATCCTACAAGGGAGATGCGCTCAAGATAGGTTGTCGTCCTTTCCCTTGCTTTATGTATGAAGGTGACATTGTAATCATGGACCCCAGGGCCTGAACTACAAGTTGCTGTCTTTTTTTTTGATAAATCAACTTTATTTGTTTTATGTAGAAAAAAAAAAAATTAATTGGTTGTAGCTCATTTATTAACACATGTAGTAGATCAAAGATGGTAAGTGATACAGGTAGGGTCAGTCCATTCCAGTCCAACACAACACCTTTTGTATATCAGTTGGAGCATGACGTAGAACATATGAAAAACAGAAAATCATGGTGATATCATATTGAACCATTTCCTCCACCTTTTGTGAAATAATTCCGGGCACCCCCGGGCTTCAAATAGGGCCTCTTCCTGGATCCCGCACCAATCCACACCCCTCCTCCACCCCTTCACAGTAGTTGCCTTGGTCCGTGACCAATGCAGCGCTATGTCCCTCTTGGTCACCGCCACTGCCATCCATAAGAGGCGTTTGTCCATCCTAGAACCGTCTAGGCCGTCAAAGACCCCCAGCAGCATCCGCAATGGGTCGTGTGGGACCACCCACCCCAGGGCCTGGGTGAGCTCCTGCTACCCCCCGCACCCCCCAGAATGTCGCTATCGCCGGGCAGAGCCACACCATATGGTAGAAATCAGCAGGGGCCATGTCACATCTCGGGCAATCCGAAGAGGGTCGCAGTCGGGCTCGGAACAACCGTTCCGGGGTGAGGTATGCCGCATGGAGGTAGTATATCTGTACCAGGCTCAGCTTGGAGGACGCGGTCAGGGTTCTAGGCGCCATAAGGGCATCTCTCCAATCTGCCGCCTCCAGGGTGCCCACCCGCCCCTCCCAGCGGGCCCGAAGCCGGTCTAGGGAAGCGGGGCCTTTATTCACCAGGGAGCGGTAAATGCGGGACACTCCTCCTCTGCCCAGATTCCCCATCATCACCTGGACCTCTAGTGGGTTAAACTCTGGAAAGGAGACAGGTGTAGAGGTCGTGGTGTAGTTGTAGGTATCGAAAGTGCTGGGCGTGAGAAAGGGCATGGCGTTGCTGTAGATCTGCAAAGGAGCGGAGGTGGTCCCCCACCCAGACATCTCCGAACACCGAGACTTCAATAAGATCCCGACGTCGGAACCCCTTCAGGGACGAGACCTCCCGCAACCAGGTCCCATGCCAGAGTGGCGTCTGCCGAGTGAGTTTCAGGTTCCACCCCACGTGTCGCAGGGCAGTACGCCAGGCCAGGAACACCGTTCTAGTGACCGGGGCCATCGTCTGTGGCATTGAACTGCTGTACAGAATTGCCTGATCCTGTGGGAAGTCCATCTCGTTGAGTTCCACCCGATAGGCTGGGTCGGACCAGCCACCCGCATACCAGTCGTGGATGACGATAAGTTTTGTGGCAAGGTAGTAAAGGTGGAGGTGGGTCACCCCCATACCTCCATCAAAGGGGGTAATGCGGCAGTGTACCAGGGATATGCGCGATCTCCCGCCTCCCCAGAGAAACCGGGGTAGGGCCCCGTCGAGTTCGCGGAACCAACTGCGCGGAGGGGATCGTGATGTTCTGCAGTATATAAAGGAAACTGGGGAGGACCATCATTTTGAAGAGCGTGCTCCTACCCAGGGGGTTGAGGGGAAGAGCCTGCCACCTCTTGAGATCTGCCTTCATCCGGACGACCAAGGGCGTGATGTTTAGGGCCCACTCAAGCTCTGGCAAGAGAGCCACCCATATGTGGAAAAGTAAATTTTGTCATGTTCTATGTCCCTACGTGTCATCCATCATATGTTATGTGTGCATGATTAAATATGCATATGTATTCCCCATGTCCGATTCAAGACGCAATTATAGTTGTGTCCACCTCTGGTATGTCATCTCCCAGTCCTCATGAGTAATATGAGTATCAGGCCTATGTAAAGTTATGTTGCCACGTTTCTCAGTGTGCACGTTATTCTATTATAAAGTCCCCGTTTCTAGGCCTCAACAGGGCCCGGACACCAGATTCAGCTCCTGTCTCCTGAAGCCTCGCTGAGGAGCGATCCAGCCCCCACCTGTATCCTCGACCTTTCACTTACTTCCTGCCTCGCAGTGCCCGGTGCAGCTTGGCTCTGCCTCTGAGTCTGCCAAGACTATGTTATGATTCCAGCTATCAGTTTAGTCCTCCTTCTCTGCATTCCCAAGCTACTGAACTGCATCAATAGTTTCCGTCATTGTCTAGCCTATTCGGCCCCATGTTAAGAGAAATACTGTATTTAATGGTCATTTAATATTCTTCATCACGCACTACATGTAGAATAAATGCATGCTCTAGCCTTAGAGTCTGTTAGCTTTTCCCCTCATGACTTCTAGTTTATATCAACATGTTCCCTAAACATTAGATACCAGATAGGGTTTAGGTACATGTCGCTCCGACCCTCCAGACTTTAGTCTCTGCTCCTAGCACAGAGTTCATAGCCCCCAGCTTCTCCTAGTAACACGTCATTGCCAGTTTGCGCGCACCATCAGGTTAGAGGTCCCGGCTCCTTAGGTAGCCCCCTCCAATGTTTCCGCCCATTCATGACATATTCTGTTACATTTGCATCACATGTCTATGTGCACACCCAGTTACACCCTCTTTAAGCCCTTATCTTTCGCGACTGTTTCGCGTCATGCCTCTTGCTCCACCCACTGCTACGCCCATTGCAATGTAATGCTATGTGCTGGCGTTATGTATATATGCTCATGTATTGTTATTAAAAAGTGTTCCCAGTTCCGATCCTGTTGGTGAGCCATTCTAGACCCTGACCGCGGCAGCGCTGCCAGGCTTGCCATCCTATTCCGTGCAGGTTGTCCTGTTCCTGTCCTTATGCTGTAATAAACCTGCAAAACTCCTACTACCTCGAATTTTGACTCTTATTTATTGAGCTATCTGTTATTCATTCATTCATTCAAAAATAGATCCGGTATTATTTATTTATATACCACATAATGGCGCCCGAATAGGGACTTGCCCTTTCCCCACGCGTCGGTGAAGCCACGCCGACCCCCTGACCCTCTGCAGTCGTGACGGAACTCTTCTGCGCAGTGGCAGATATTTCTGCTCAAGTATCCCTCAGACCCACGGAGAAGACGGAGGAGGCGGTCCAGCATCCAAACGAGACGGTGGAGGAACGCGGCGAGTCCCGACCAGAGCCCAAGCCAAGAGTACAAGGTCCGAGGTATCCGGAGGTCCACCCGTAACTGAAGTCCGAAGTTCGTCGTCATCGTCGTAGCAGTGCAGTCCAGTCCGAGGCCTTCCGTTCTTGCTGCCCGGTGAGTACCGTTACTGGGGTGGTATCTAGACAGGGTCAATTTAATTGACTCTGGTCTGTGGGTTGGTGGTACACAGTCCCACAAACGAAGTGTCCACTTCTCTTTAAGAGACCGGTAAGTTTCGTACTGTTTCAGCAGTGCATCTAGTTTCTGTTCTAGTCAGTTCTGTTCTCGAGAAATTTCAAGTGTTCTGTTCGCAATATTTCCAGGTAGTATTCTGTTCGAACTGTTATTTTAAATGTTTTTCATGTATTTTAATGTCGTGGTATGAATGGGGAATAAGTATCGTGTTTATTGTGTATTGTATTGTGTCTAGATTACAGTTCAGTCATGCCCATATTTTCCAAGTTACGTCAGTTAAAAACTAGAAAGGGTCTGCTGGAAGCAGCAGTTCCCGTCCCGCCTAGGGACAGTCCAGGTCACTTTATGTATCAGAAACATGGCATAAGCGCCATATTATATTTAGATTTATGGGTAGAGTATACAAAGGAGCTAGAAGAGAAGTATAGATGGCCCGTATCAGGTACGTGGGATGCCGAGTGCATCATGAGAGTAGAGGAGGCATTATGGAAAAAGAAAGCCAGACAGTCACAGAAAGATGCCATCGAGCTATGGCGCAAAGAAGCTCATAAAAGAACTGAAAAAGAAATCAGAAAGTCAGAATTAAGTAGAGAATCCCAAGAACGAGCCCAAGAAAGGGAATTAATCGAGATAGGTGAACGAGTTAGAACTGAGCAATCAGACAGACAGAGGAATGCCCTTATTAAGGGTATGTACCCTCTTCTCGCCGAGGGCTTGCCAAAAGCGACCCCGGAGGCATCCAGTAATTTCCCGCCACCACTAGTTCCGACCAAGCTACGTCACAAACCGACCGCAGCTGATATTTTCATTTCGTCCTATCTGGACGACACAGTCCCTGAATATGCAAATCCTGTTCGCGCTCCGCCAGTCCCAGTAAATCAGGCACATCCTGCTCCTCCAGACACCGGGGCACCCCATGCAGCACCTGCTACGGTACCCCCGGTCCAGCCAGCATTTCAATTTCCCGCTCCGCCACGAAGAATATCAGTCGACGATTCTAGTCTAGGGGCCGCAGGAGGAGGTCCTCCTCAAACCCCGCCGCCACACAAGCGTTTATCAGCACTCGAATTACATGCTCAAGCATCACAACGTACTCCTAAAAGTAATAAGTCTGTTGCAGAGATCAGGCAAACCCTTGGCGAATGTGTCTATGACCCAGTTCCAGGCGAGAATAATATGGTTTTATATTCAGTACGCGTAAGGAGGGTGACCGAGTATCTAGTCACCCTGCCGAATATGAAAGAAGATCTAGACAGGATATATCGTTTCATCCGTACAGGGGATGACCCACAAAGTATTAGTGATGCCATGTCTCAAAGGAAAGCCGAGATTCAGCGCATGATATTAAAGTTCTTAATTAACTGTCTAATAAGAGAACAGGATCATCCGTCTAAAGACCCGGAAGAAATGAAAACTCTGACAAAGTGGAGTGATAATATAGCCGAAGGAAAGCACAATACCATTGGTGCCATGGAAAGTATGTACAAGAAAATCCGTAGAGAGATAATAAAGATACACGAACAGCGTAAAGCAGCACAAGTAAGCGAGAAAGAAAGTACCTCTGATCCTGAAGAAGAAGACGATGAGAATACCGCCAGAATAGCGTATGTAGGAAAACCTAGATTTCCAGATCGCCATTTACGTCTAGAACACAAGCCAATTTCCCATCATTCAGCACCAGAACAAGGTTCCCTAGAACAAGTATTCCAAGCTACCGATCACATTCTGAAATCACGAATCGGTTATAGTGAGTTAAGTACTATGCATGAACAAGAAATAGTTCGGTCAGCAGTCCGATGGATTACTGATTCTACCACTTTTCCAGACGAAATAGTGGCACAAATGTTTCTGAAAATGCCCCCAGCCGAGCAGCGACTGGTGGGTATGTATATGATTCAGCACCTCATTACTCTGTATGAGGGTCAACATTCTGATCCAGGCCCGTTACATGATATCCTGAACGAGTTACTCCAGTACAGATGGAGAGGTCTAGGTACCGATTTAATTAGTGTCATTCTAGAACAACGCCATAAATATAGAATGTTCTTGAACCCGCATTTCGTTCATGTCTCACCCCCAGAAAGTAAATCATTCTACATAGACAGACAGAATCCGTTACGAGAAGTCCACCCAGTCAGAGGAGCGGGTGGCGAAATGCAGCGAGTGTTTGTATACACTCCGATCACAAAGATGGAACTTCTAGAGATGAAGAAATTAATTCCCTGTCATGACAAAGATCCAGCAGGGTACCATAGAGAATTAAAAGATATGCTCCGTATGGGAGAATACACATACCCGGATATAATTAAAATGTTAAAGGTTCTGTTGCCCGCAGGGGTGTATGAAAAGCTCAAAGAGAAAGAATGGGAGGTGGGAGAGAAAAAGATCGATTGGGCAGTCCTAGATGCAGAAGATAAGATACGTGTACCAGGTACTGGTCTAGGAGAGAAATGTAAAGAATTACCAGAATTATTGATTCAAGTCTTACCCAGATTATTAACAACGAAAAAGGAAGACTGGGATGCAATCTCAGCCTGTAAACAGAAACAAGATGAAGATATTAGTGATTTTTATTCTAGGTTTGAAAAGTGCTTTAGTATCAACAGTGGTCTCAAGACAAGTAGTGAGTCGTACCCTCATCTTTTTGTTACTAAATTAGTCGAGAATTCAAGCCCACAAGTTAAAAATCGAGTTTTGAAAGTCGAAAGCACCTGGCAAGCTAATACTCCGTCCCAGATGCTCCAGATGCTCCAGTACCACCAGAATAGAATCAGAGAAGAACAAGAACACGAAAGAAAACGTATGAAAGACACAAAAATGAAAGTGCTAGTTGCACAATCTGTTCCTCACGACAGTCAGAAGAGGGGTCCGAATCAAGCCAGTCATCCTGCAGCACCCGTTAAAGGGAACTGCAATTATTGTAAACAGCCAGGTCATTTCATAAACGAGTGTACAGTTCTGAAACATAACATAGCTACTGGTAAGACTAAAGAAAGACCACGTCCGCCTAGACAAGAACAAGTTTCACAGACTCCTCAGTCACAGAATGCACCACAGACAGTTACAGCACCGCAGCCTATTGCTGCAACACAGCATGTTACATCGCAGATGTACCAGTATGCACAGTCTGAGCATCCAGAGTATCAGCAGTATTCATGAAACAGCCTAGAGAGGGAGGTAGGCTTGCCTCTCATCGAGATACCTGTAGATCAAGAGGGTCCCTATGTTCACAGTCAAGTATTAGGGAAAGACAGAAAGTTTTTGATTGATACAGGGGCAAGTAGGACCACAATTAGTCACGCCGAAGTTCCAGGGGCTCCGCTCTCAGGCTCAAGAAATGTTTCCCTTGGATTTTCAGGAAAGCCTATCGTAAATGAGATTTCAAAGCCAGTCACTCTAGAAGTAGGTCCATTGTCCCGCACTACTGATCTGTTACTTACTAAGTCATGTCCAGAAAATCTGTTAGGCATTAAGACATTGAAAGAGTTAGGTGCAGTTATATGTTGTTCCCCCGAGGGAATACGATTGTTCCTACGTGACTTTAAGGGTCACTATGTATTACGAGATTTTGATCCGAGATTGTCTTATGTCCCGCAGCATTTATGGGCGCAAGGTCCAACTGATGTAGGTTACATGCAAATCACACCCCATCGTGTGACTCTCAAACCAGGTGTAGTGTTACCACGAATCAGGCAGTATAGATTGCCACCTGAGGCTGTAGCAGCCTTATCCAAAATTATAGACGAGCTCATGGCTCAAGGAGTAGTTGTAGAAACTGACTCCAATGTATGTAACTCTCCGATCATTCCAGTCATGAAACGTACTGATCCAAATGCACCCCCAGTATATCGATTAGTGATTGATTTACGAGAACTTAACAAATGTATTATTCCTCAGTACCCAGTTGTCCCAGATATCTCTTCCCTATTGACAGCCATTGATTCCGAAGCCATGTTCTTTACAGTAATCGATCTTAAGAATGCATTTTTTAGTGTTCCCATCCATCCAGACAGCCAGTTTCTTTTCGGATTTTGTTTAAATGGAAGGAGCTATATGTTTACACGAGCTCCTCAAGGTTTCACAGAAAGCCCTAGTATTTACAGTCAAGCACTTAAGAGACAACTAGACAATATTCACATGCCAACTGACACTGCCCTGCTCCAGTATGTCGATGATCTATTGATCACAGCCCGTTCTGAACGTGACTGCGAGCGAGCGTCACTGACGGTTCTGTATTTCCTAGCCGAGATGGGGCACAAGGTGTCCCCTTCGAAGCTTCAATTCTGTGTCCAGCAAGTGGTTTACTTAGGACACTTGCTGTCCAAGAGGGGTAGGCAGTTGACACCCGATCGCATCCAGTTGATAGCGAGTCTTCCTCAGCCCAGGACCCAGAAGGAGGTACGTGCTTTTATCGGCCTTACTTCTTATTGTAGACAATGGATTCCTCAGTATGCGTTTCTAGCCAAGCCACTGATACAGTTAACGACACAGGAGGCAGCCGCATCGACTGTCCTCCCTTGGACATCTGAACATACACTTAGTTTCAATGAGTTAAAGAAAGCCCTATGCCAAGCTCCAGTTCTAGCGACACCGAACTACAGTAAGCCTTTTACACTTTTCGTTACTGAACGTGAAGGTACAGCATTATCTGTTCTCACACAAGATCAAGCAGGACAATACAAGCCGTGTGCTTATTTTTCGAGCACATTAGATCCAGTAGCCCAGGCTTTGCCCGCGTGCCTCAAGTCAGTTGCAGCCACAGCACTAGCTATCAGACAAAGTGATTCCATAGTTTTAGGACACTCCCTGACAGTACAAGTTCCACACTCCGTGGAAGTTCTTTTGAATAGAACACAAACTCAGCACTTGACAATTGCACGTTTAACAGGTTATGAATTGACACTGTTCCAGCCACACATAGAAATCAGACGCTGCAACGTCCTGAACCCTGCTACACTGTTACCATCAGCTAGTTCAAATTCTGCCGCACACAATTGTGTGGAAGTAGTCAACATTACGACAAAGCCAAGACAAGACCTGACAGACATTCCGTTCCTAGATCCCGACCTGACACTTTATGTGGATGGGTCATGTATGAGAACTAGTACAGGAGATTTAGTTGCCGCGTATGCAGTGACTACTGACACTGAAGTTATTGAGACACACCGTATTGATACTCTGTCCGCTCAAGCAGCAGAGCTAGTTGCTCTGACACAAGCTTGTATACACGCCAAGGAAAAGAAAGTTAATATTTACACAGATTCACGCTACGCATTTGGAGTCGTTCACGACTTTGGAGTGCTCTGGCAGGAGAGAGGTTTCATGACTTCTCATGGAACCAAAATTCAGCATGGTTTCCTTATCCAAGCTCTGTTAGATGCAATACATTTACCGACATCCATTGCTATTATGAAATGCAAAGCACATACGAAAGTTACTGACATTATTTCCCAAGGTAATGATCTAGCAGATCGCACAGCCAAGCTTACAGCACAGACTCCAGACATTCAAGTTAATCCAACACAGACACAAACTCCAGATCTGACTACATGTATGACAGTTAAGGACCCCACCCAGGATGTCATAGATATCCAGTTACATGCTACTCCCGATGAAATCAAGAAATGGTCCGAACAAGGAGGGGTCCAGACAGATCAAGGATGGGTAACGAAGGGTAGAGCCACATGGTTTCTCCCCGACTCTATGGTTCAAGTCATCATTAATACCGCACATAGTCCAGCACATTTAGGAGAAAAAGCTATGTTAGACAGTATCCAGAACATTTGGTTTAACAAGCATTTACGAGCTGCAGCCAAGCAGAAAGTCCGTACCTGTATGATATGTTGTCAGTTTAATCCAGGTAAAAGTGTCCCGGTGGAACAAGGGGGATTCCAGCCCCCTGACCACCCTTTTGAGGTCCTCCAGATGGATTATATTCAGATGGAGCGATGTCGAGGTTTCAAGTATGTTCTTGTAGTTGTATGCGCTTTGTCCAGATGGACAGAAGCATATCCAGTCCCAGATTACACAGCCGCGACCACTGCCAAGCAGTTGGTTCGTGAGTTTTTCCCTCGATATGGACTCCCTAGAGTCGTATATTCTGATAACGGTCAGCCATTCTCATCTGAACTCATGAAGCACGTTTCCCTGTTGTTAGGGTACCAGTGGAAGTTTCATTGTGTACGCCATCCTGAAGCAGCTGGTCTGGTCGAGAGACATAATCAGACTCTGAAAACCCGAATTGCCAAAATATGTAAAGAGAAAGGTGTGGACTGGCTAGTAGCTCTGCCAGTTGCTTTGTTTTATATGCGCATGGTCGCACATTCCAGATCAGGTCTGTCCCCGTATGAGGTCGTTTTCGGCCGCCCCCCTAATATGTGGGGTACTCCTAGACCCCGAAGTATTACTGATGTTTCATGTAATATGCTGACAGATTACCTAGCTTCCTTGATGTCTGCCCTCAACTCATGTCGTTCACAGGTTGCCGCCGCATTTCCAGACAATACCGAGGTGGCCCCGCATGAAATCGTTCCAGGTTCGATGGTCCTCGTACGTAACTTCGACAGATCAAGTCCGCTGGAGCCACGTTGGAAGGAGCCCCGTCAGGTCCTCCTCACCACCCGTACAGCCGTGAAATTGGAAGGACGCCGCGGCTGGGTACACCTTTCGCACGTCAAGAAATTCTACGGATTAAAGCCGGTCTCCAAGAACATTTCCCAGGATTTAAAAACTTGTCAAAACATTGTTCCTAAGGACTGTCCCGCAAATGACATTGACACAACCCCTCCCCTGTTAGAGAAAACTCCGCAGCAGGAGTATAAGCAAAAGCTACGGTCTAGTAAAATAAGTCAGCCAGTTTGATTGTCTAAGTCCTCCCCTAGGTGAAACGGTTAGACTGTTTCTGACATGTATAAAATAGACCCCCATAGTGAGAGAGTTAGTCAAAACTCAATCCGATGTATCGTTTTTCTAAGTTTCATATTATTTCTCAGCCTTTTGACTTCCTGCACTAGTTACGCATTTTATCTGTGTTTTCCAGTTCCTCATGTAAATAAGCATTCTAATGTTACAGTAGAGCACACGTTTAGTGATCTGCCTCCTCATGAATATTCATACCGCCTCGCTATGCGTAACAATACTTTTATCCGCATGTTGCATTATTCACACCAGACCAGCAATGCCACTAATTGTTGGGTGTGTGGTCGACTCCCCCCTTTCCAGACGTCAAAGGGAGTTCTGCCACTCTTTCCTTATCCTTTTTCACATAATGGTTCGTGTGGAGCATGGTCCACGTTAACGTCATCCTCAACAGATATGTCTTTTCTTAACAGCACATGTTTCCCAGACAGAACAGGTTTAGATCTAGAAAATGAAGTGTACAATTTAGGTAACTATTCGTCGAATTTCATGGTCCTGAATGTTCAGTCTGATACTACTCCAGACTCACCTGCTATTTCAGTATTACCAGTCAAAGGCGAATTATGTGTTCGTAATTATGGTTCTGTACATGTAGGACATAGTGATTGTACTACTATTGTCAAGTATAGTGACAGTGGGAAATCTATTTTTAAAGCTTCACGTCATTCTTATTTTGTTTGTGGTCAAACTGCATATGTTCGTCTGCCCCTCGATTGGGAGGGAACCTGTTACATTGCCTTCCTACTGCCACCTGTTTTTCTAGCCCCACCTGACTACCATAGGAATTCCTACCTAGTACATACTAGACACAAGAGAAATCTCCCGATTGTCGACTATACTGAAACTGCTGCAGAGCAATTCATTGATATTGATAAAGGTGTTTTCCCTTATTTAGGTACAGTTGTAAATAGTAAGCTAATCCGTAGGTTAACAAGAACCCTTGAAGCTGTAGTAGATGAGACTGCCTCCGCTCTAGGTAACTTAACCGAAGAGCAATCCTTTATGAGAATTGTTGTGCTCCAGAATCGTCTCGTCCTTGACGTCATACTGGCCGATAGGGGCGGGGCCTGTAGACTCATCGGATCCAGTTGCTGCATTTTCATTCCAAATAACGCGCCGTCTGTTTATTCAGCTATAACCAGACTTCATAAAATTGCCCATCTGTTACACCAAGATCCAGGCACCTGGACATGGTCCGGTTGGTTCTGGAATATAATTTCTGCATGGGGATGGAAAGTCCTGTCCTTTCTAGGTATCGCAGTAGCGATCATATTCAGCTGCTGCCTCTGTATACAATGTGGCCCTGCGATTTGCGGCATGTGTGCTACCTCTTGTATTCCTAGTCCCAAGCCCCGTTCTAAATCTCGTTCCAAGACAATTCGAGATGAACAAATGGTACTGTATGAAATGATAGATGGCATCATGAATATTGATGTTTCCTGATGGAAACGTAGTGACAAGGAGGGAATGTGGAAAAGTAAATTTTGTCATGTTCTATGTCCCTACGTGTCATCCATCATATGTTATGTGTGCATGATTAAATATGCATATGTATTCCCCATGTCCGATTCAAGACGCAATTATAGTTGTGTCCACCTCTGGTATGTCATCTCCCAGTCCTCATGAGTAATATGAGTATCAGGCCTATGTAAAGTTATGTTGCCACGTTTCTCAGTGTGCACGTTATTCTATTATAAAGTCCCCGTTTCTAGGCCTCAACAGGGCCCGGACACCAGATTCAGCTCCTGTCTCCTGAAGCCTCGCTGAGGAGCGATCCAGCCCCCACCTGTATCCTCGACCTTTCACTTACTTCCTGCCTCGCAGTGCCCGGTGCAGCTTGGCTCTGCCTCCGAGTCTGCCAAGACTATGTTATGATTCCAGCTATCAGTTTAGTCCTCCTTCTCTGCATTCCCAAGCTACTGAACTGCATCAATAGTTTCCGTCATTGTCTAGCCTATTCGGCCCCATGTTAAGAGAAATACTGTATTTAATGGTCATTTAATATTCTTCATCACGCACTACATGTAGAATAAATGCATGCTCTAGCCTTAGAGTCTGTTAGCTTTTCCCCTCATGACTTCTAGTTTATATCAACATGTTCCCTAAACATTAGATACCAGATAGGGTTTAGGTACATGTCGCTCCGACCCTCCAGACTTTAGTCTCTGCTCCTAGCACAGAGTTCATAGCCCCCAGCTTCTCCTAGTAACACGTCATTGCCAGTTTGCGCGCACCATCAGGTTAGAGGTCCCGGCTCCTTAGGTAGCCCCCTCCAATGTTTCCGCCCATTCATGACATATTCTGTTACATTTGCATCACATGTCTATGTGCACACCCAGTTACACCCTCTTTAAGCCCTTATCTTTCGCGACTGTTTCGCGTCATGCCTCTTGCTCCACCCACTGCTACGCCCATTGCAATGTAATGCTATGTGCTGGCGTTATGTATATATGCTCATGTATTGTTATTAAAAAGTGTTCCCAGTTCCGATCCTGTTGGTGAGCCATTCTAGACCCTGACCGCGGCAGCGCTGCCAGGCTTGCCATCCTATTCCGTGCAGGTTGTCCTGTTCCTGTCCTTATGCTGTAATAAACCTGCAAAACTCCTACTACCTCGAATTTTGACTCTTATTTATTGAGCTATCTGTTATTCATTCATTCATTCAAAAATAGATCCGGTATTATTTATTTATATACCACACATACACCGAGGTACTTAACCGAGTGTCGCCTGAGGGGGAATAGTCGACTGCCAGTCATAGCATTCCCTGGAGGGGTGTAGCGGGACCAAAGTGGACTTGGAAGCATTAAGATGAAGTCCGGAGACCTCCTCAAAGGCCGAGTGGACCTTCAGGCACCTGGGGCCCGAATCAGCTGAATCCGCCAGGTAGAGCAGAAGTTGCGGTCTTTACAACAGTATTCCATCCTGCACTATTTGAAGGTCAACATGTCAAAAAGCAAGTTAATGATTCTAAAAAGTAGACAGGCTGGGAAGACGGGCAAATATGTTTGGGGCTCAGGTATAGAGAAGCTGGAGATTGCAAAGTCATACCCTTATTTAGGGGAAATTGTTGAAGGAATATGCTGGAAAAAGCCCATATTGAATTTTGTTCATCCAAGGCCTCCTCGCATGATAATGAGATATGTGCTTTTTATATTGCAATGGAGTGAAGACATTTTACTCAGCTATTAACCGTTTTTAAGGCAAAAATCCATTTGACCCCATTATATGATATATAATCTATTATTGTGTCAAAATTTGAATCCTTAGAGAAAATATAAGGGACACTTTTAGGCAAATTATGTAATTGTAACTCTCTATGTCGACCCCTGCAATGAGGTTGGAACTTGGTTTGATAAGCTCCTATGTGCAGGGGTTGAACAGAGTGATGTGGTGGGCTATCGACGCAAAAACAGTCCATGAGGGGTTTTATGAATAGTGAAGTATTTGGCTCACAGCAGGGTTAATATTCATTTTCTTGGAATTTTGTCTGAGCTACTTTGACTTGCAGGAAGAAGTCCTAGCTTCCCTCTCTCCTACACAATTTAACAGCCATTTGTCAGCTTTGTTAGCTTTTAGAGAGATTCTATGGTATGTATGCTTAAGAAAAGGCTGGTGGGGAGAATTTAATCTTGATACCTTAAGGTAGCTATGCAGTAACCGACCTGGAATTTGGAACATATACTTAACAGATTTTGGACACTATTTCAAATGAATTTGCTCCCGGTAAGTGAGCTAACTGCAAATTGGGCCTCTTGTAGAAATCTGGGGAACAAGTATAATTTGTGTAATGTAGGGATTCAGGATCTCAATAATGCACGCTTTGTTTGTCCCTCCTCTTAAGGCCAATGTTTCTAAAGAATAATATTAAATCAATATAGATGGCATGTAAGGTCCTCCTCCACCCAGAAAATGAAGCAATTTTTACAAAAGATTATACTTTATTTTTTATTTCTATTGATGCGGGTTTAGGATTGCTGCAATGATGATGCGATAATTTGCACAAATATTTAAATATTTTAACCCTACATGTATTTATTTTTATTGGTACCAAGGTTGCTGCTATATAAGAGTAGTTTTAGCAAATGTTTAAATATAGAAGTCTTCTTTTGCTATTTCTGAAAAGTGTGGGTTTTTTAAATTTATTTTATGTCTTGGTTTATCTGGACCTCTTAAACGCCAAATCATAAATAAAGAATTGAAGCCAAATGTGGTGTGGAAATAGGAATCCGGTGAGGTGAGATGGAACTGGCTGTTGTCCTTCCCATTAAGTCATAAAGTCCACCTCTTCCACAGTAAAACTACTAAATGACTTAATATACCACAAGACTTTTAGCCCTTATCACCAAGCAATAAAGCAGAGGTCCACTTTATATAGACATATGGCTTCAGCTGTTCAGAAGTAAGACCACAGAGAGGCCTCCAGCAGTCAACATCTTCAGGTTTCAAAACAGTAGTGCACGATATGAAGGCTATATTTCTTCTCAACAAAAAGAAGGACCGACTTTACACGACAGAGTGGAGATACTTTTCCACCAGTCACTCAACCTTTTGGCAACTGTACCACCGTATTAACTGTGCATCGTTTGAAAAGCATGACATTGAGAACTTTAAGGCCTAGTCAGATCAAGAGAATCTAGGAAGAAGGGAGATGCATGGCATTGAGAACTAGATTATGATATGATATAATATAATATGATTATTCTAAGTGATTATATTATCTCTATATATACAGTCACTACATTAGACATATATGCCACTGAACCCCTGGACACGTTCTTCACTTTCAATCTCACTCAACAAGTGCAGGGGTCCACCCATTTGGATGGCCACATGTTAGACCACGTCTTTGCTAGACATGATCTTATTAATCTGCCCTTGCTTGGATCTTTTATGGATCGACTACAAAGCAGTCTTTTAGGGTACTCAATGAGGATCATGGACAAGGCCATCCTATAATTAGAATACACATGGAGTGTCACCCAGGGGCCAAACTGAATACAAAGAAATTAAACAATACTCTAATAACATTCCAACCAGCCCTGGAGCATACAGCACGATATCAATAAGCATACTGAATCTTTCAATAGGTAGGTCACTGATGCATTTGATGTTACTCTCCCTAAGAAAATTGATAATTCCCACCACAGTACTCAGTGACATTTATCTTAGCCAAACGCAAATGTAAAAAGGAGGAAAGGGCTTGAAGGCACATACATCACCACTGATAAACTGGTCTGCAAGTCAAAATTAAAACTATACTAGAAGCAGTTATCGGAGGTCTGTTCCAACTATCATTAAAACAATATTCTCTCCACTCAGAATCCCGCAAAGGATTTTTACATCGTGTACAATTCTTTAGATAATGGGGATGCCTTCACTCCTAAGATTCAATCTGCTCAACAATTGTGTTTGAGCATAGCTGCCTTGTTCCACAATAAGATCTCACTGCTCTGGATATTTTTTGCCTACTATTCCAACAATTTTATGGCCAGAAACCACTCATGCACATTAGTGCTGTGATCACATTTGAACCCTTTTTCTAAGGAAATTATTTAAACAAAATTTCTCTCCATTAATCCTGGCCGCCAATTCGACCTAAAGCCTGTCAAGATCTACAGGACTAATGTCAATATGTTGCCCCATTGATGACGTCCATTTGTAATCAATCCTTAACCACCAGTGTGGTCTTGTCTTTCTGTAAAAATGCACTGGTTGTCCCTCTTCTGAAGAAACCTACCTTGGACCCTATGACACTTTCCATGGATCGTCCTATTTCTCTCCTCCGCGTGATGGAAAAGATTTTGAAAAGTTGGATTAAGTGTTGGCTATCCCAACACATTGAAAATAAAAACATTCTAAATACTTTCCAATCCAGCTTTATACCTACACAATGCTTAGAGACGATGTTGATCACCTCCAGCAATGATCTGTATGATCTTGGATTCTGGGAGGTGTGTTCCTCATCTTATTAGATCTCTCTTCAGTTTTCAACACAGTCTCTCATAGGTTGTATGTCAGCACAACGCGGGCTATTACCACGCGTGCCATTACAACGCTGTTTTTACAACGCAAGTCGTTACAACGACTTGTGCTGTAAGCGCTGGATAGTGGAATAGTTTAATTTTCTATTCCAACTCCAGCCCACGTTACAGCAGGGAAGGTGTTGGAATAGAAAATTAAACTATTCCTTGTCCAACAGCGCCCTCCAGCGCAAGTCGTTGAAACGGCTTGCGTTGTAAAAGCAGCGTAGTAATGGCAGAGCGTGGTAATGCCCGCGTTGTAAAGGCTGTTCCCCCTCTCATAACATCCCACTGGTCAGACTCTGCCTAGCTGGTCTGCTCCTGACTGGTTTAGATCCTTTTTCAGCTCCCAGTCACTGGCAGTTTTATGTGCCCCCATATCATTCATCTTTTATGGTCCAGGGTGCAGAGTTACCCAAAGGTCTGCTCTCAGTTCAACCCTTTTTAATACCCATCTGGCGCCCCTAGTGGATAAAATGTCATCTTCTGGCTTCCAAAACTTTGTTTCAACTGACAACACTTAGCTCATTCTCCGTCTGGAAAATGGGTCGGATTAGGTCTTGAATGGTAATGGTTGCCTATTGGATCAGCACAAGCTAATTCCAACTCAACTCAGATAATACGGAGATCATGGTGTTCGGTAATCCCTTTTGTTCATCCTCATCTTGATGGACTCATTCTGTGGGGACTTCGTAGTCATCCACCTGGTTCCTTATTATGAAAATACTAAAAAGGTTGCACTACTCATCCCCTCTGCTTTCAGACAACAGTTGATGCAGTTGCTGATCATTAACAGATTGGATTACTGCAATGCCTTGTTTGTGGGACTTACTCTTTATCTGTCTCGGAGGTTACAACTTTTTCAAAGTGCGGCAGCCAGATTATTACTGAATATTTCTTGATATTCTAAGATCTCTGCACACCTTAAAACACTTCACTGGCTCCTCATTAAAAGGAGATGCCTATTTAAGTAAGGCACTCTGTTCTGCAATAAGGTGGTCCAATCGTCTACACAAGAATTCTATATCCTCACTGTTGTTGAGGTATGACCTCTGAGTTGGTCCCCTTCATTTTCAGACTCTGTTTCAAAGGTTTCATACAGACTGCCTTGGAGGTAGTGCCTTCTCTTTGATTACAATTAAGACCTGGAATGCTCTTCCATCTCGTGGAACCACATTTAGTTAGGTTCCACAAAGCCTTATAAATCCATCTATTTCAATAATACTTTTTGTCCTTTGTATTTCAGTATTTCACCTACAGTTTGCAGTGCCAGAACACCTACAGCTATTTGTGTATATACAATCAGATCAAATCAACTGCTCAAACAGGGAATTTGTATTCATTTATTTTACTTTTTTTTGTAAAGAGAAAGTTGTCATCTGGCCATAAATGTTTTCCTTTCCTTAAGCAAGTCAGGAGAAGCCCCAATTTTAAAGGAGGATTATGTTACTTACCCTGTAAGCATCTGTTCTTGGCATCTAGTGCTGTAGATTCACATGCTTTGCATATGTCCGCCATCTAGTGTTGGGCTCTGCTGATTACAATTTGTTTTGTTCCAATGAGGTTTCTTTGAGTCACAAGGCTGTGTGACTCTTCCTCTTGGTGATACTGCGCATGGTCATCAACTTCATTTCCAGATTGTTTAGCCTTAGATAGGTGAGAATGGAGTAGCAATGTATCAGTAATGTGATGTCCAGGCAGTAATATCACTTAAGTATGTAAATTACATGGCTCGCCCAGCCCTCCCGTCCTCGGACCTGGAGGATGCCGATGGATCTCTTGCAGGACCAAGTGGGGAAAGCCCATACAGCGACGGCCCTTACTGACTACTTGGATTTGAACTGGGGAGGAGTTGACATGTCCTACTCGGTTAAATGGGATGCTATGAAAGCGGTGATCCCCGGCGCGTGTATGGGTCTGACTTATGGAGTGCGGAAGCAGTTACTCCGGGACCTGAGTGAGGCGGAGGCACACCTACAGAGTTTTCAGACTATTTCGGACCCCGATGACTCTGACTTAGTCGGAGAGGTCAGCCCGGGAGGAGGTCCATGACATATTGACCAGACTGGACAAATACACTTTAGGCCAGTACCGTCAGCGCCTCCATCGAGAAGGGGACAAGTCTGGGAGGTTGCTAGCCTGGATCCTTAAGAGGGAGTTCGCCCCGGAGCGGATCGTTGCCTTGCGCAATCCTGCGGGGGACCTGGTGTACTCGGAGGCGGGTATCCTCGGGGTCCTCCAGGCCCATTTGCTGGCGGTATATGCTGCGGACCCTTCGGCGACGGAGTCGGCTTCTCAGTCTTACCTTCGGGGATTGACTCTTCAGACCCTATCGGAGGAGGCCGTGGAGGAGTTGGAGGCGGCCTTGTCGCTTCGTGAGGTCAGGGTGGCGCTGGCTAGTCTACCGAGGGCCAAGGCCCCTGGAAGTGATGGTTTCCGAAGGAATTTTATCAGACGTTTGAGGAAACCCTGACCCCCCCGGCTCCTGCAGGTTTATTGTGAGGCGCTGGAATGTGGCGCCCTCCCGCCTACTATGAATCAGGGTGAGGTATGCATTATTCTCAAGCCCGGGGGAGACAGCGGAGACCCTGCGGCGTACCGACCCATTACTCTCATTAATACGGACGTAAAAATCCTCACCAAGGTCTTGGCCAATCGCCTGGCGCCTCACATGGCGCACTTGGTGCATAATGATCAGTGCGGATTCATTCCGGGCCGCAACACTGCGATGAACCTCAGACGCTTGAACCATATTCTGCATGAGGTTCGGGATAGGGAGGACCCTCAGGTCCTAGTGTCCATAGACCTGGCCAAGGCGTTCAACACGGTGAGCTGGGGGTATCTGTTGGAGGTGCTTCGTCGGGTGGGACTGGGCCCCATCTTTTGCGAATGGATCCGGATCCTATATGGGGTACCTCGAGCCAGGGTTAGGCTCGGAGCGGCGCGTTCGGAGGACTGGCCTTTGGGCAGAGGCACGCGGCAGGGGTGTCCCCTCTCGCCGCTGCTCTTTGCCTTGGCAATTGAGCCTTTGGCAGTCACGGTGCGGACGGAAATGGCACAGTGGGGATCAAAGTAGGTGATACTGTGAATGTGATCTCCCTGTATGCGGATGATGCTCGGTTTTATTTAACGTCCCCATGTGAGTCGCTCCCGTTTCTACTACGACTATTGGATCGCTTTGGCGCAGCCTCGGGTCTGCGGATAAATCTCGGGAAGTCCCTCATTTCTCCCTTGGCGGGTTATGATGCCGACCGGAGGATGGACCTCCCGCAACTGGGATTGAGATGGGAGCTGGAGGCTTTTCGGTATCTGGGCATCCAGGTGGCATCGTCGGATGACCAGCTATTGGCCTGTAACGTCGGACGGGTGGTGCGCTCCCTTCAGCAGTCTGTGGCGTTCTGGAACACGTTTCCGCTTTCCCTCATGGGATGATTGGCAGTAGCCAAAATGGTAATGCTGCTACGTCTGCTATACGTCCTGCAGAACTCTTTGTGCCCGATTCCCCCCAGGCCTGTTCCGCACGCTTAACTCGTTACTTACATCGTTACTCTGGGCGGGTAAGCGCAGCAGAGTCGCTCTGTACGCTATTGTCCGGAGTTGGGAGGAGGGAGGTCTGGAAGCTCCGAGATTTGACCTGTATTACTATGCGGCGCAGCTTCAACCAGCTGCGCGTTGGTTCACCGGCATAGCGAATTGGGAACTGAGCCTTCTGGCGGGTAGGGCGGATGAGAGAACTCTCCAGGTGGCACTGATGCAAGGGAGGGGAGCAGATGAGTCCCTGCCTTATGTAGTACGGCATGCAGCGGGGATTTGGCAGAGGTTCGTAGAGAGAATCTTGAAGCGGGCTCCTTTTCATAGGGAATTGCCGGTGTGGATTCCGGCGCCTGTGGTGCTAATGGAAGACCATATGTCCTTACGGAATTGGAGGGAGGGTGGCTGCGAGTCCTTGGCGGACCTGTATCCGGATGACTCCTTTGTGTCCTTTGAACGGGCTACGGAGACCTTTGGACTGACGGAGGGGCAATACCTCCATTATAGGGGACTCCAGGAGATGGCACGGTGACCTGGCCACAGTTCCCAGAGGCGCCTCCGATGTCCCACACCCTCAACATCCTCCTCTCCTGTGGTAGAGGACGGCGGCTGATCACATTGCTGTATTAAGCCATGCGGCGGGACTCGACCCCACCGGTCTCTCCGGCCTGGGCTGCCTGGGAGGCGGACCTCGGTGTTGCCCTGGAGCCTGGACAGCGCAAACGAATCGGTGCTTTGACCCATAAGGTGTCGTGTAATGCGAGGTTCAAACTCATTCATTTCAACTTTGTGCATCGCACCTATATGACCCTGGTCTCCCTACGCCATATCTCTGACGACAGACGAGATAACTGCCCTAGGTGTGGACTGGATGGAGCGGGATTTCTACATCTGGCCTAGGAGTGCCCACCAGTCGCTGACTTCTGGCGACAGGTGGTAGAGCATATTCGGAATGTCACGGGTCTCCGGATCAACTTGGCCCCTCTTCAATGTTTGTTGGCCCTGGTCCCCAAGCCTAAAAAGAGAAACTTATCCTATAAGATGTTGCAGCTGCTCCTGGTCTTAGCGAGGCGCAGGGTGGCTATCACTTTGCTGGGTTGTAGAGCCCCTGAGATGTCACTCTGGCTTAGAGACGTCAGGTAATGGTCCTTGGCGGAGGAAACACATATGCAACACACACGCAGGGATGAGAAGTTGCAAGAGGACCTGCTTGCGTGGAGAGTGATGTGTGCTGTGGGGAATTCGGGTAGCGATTCGGATGCCACCAGTGCTGAACTGTTTACCCCGGAGGGGTCGGAGTCCGGGGGAGAGGGCGGTGAGAGCGGGGATGGGGAGACTGTCATGGAGTAGTGTCCTGCTGGTAACGCACGTATAATCTCTGTAATCGTTGTGAATTGCTCTGATTCCCAAACGGATCTGTTTCTGACTTTGACGCCTGTGCCCGGTTGGGCCCTGTTGAGCTGAACGGACTATGTACGCCTGTGTTCTTATTGATGCCAAGTTTATGGGGGGACTGTTTTTGCTGTTTTTATATTACATTGAAGTTTTTTATTCGTTCACAATCTCAAATCCTGATGATGTATTTTCACCTTGCTGTTCCAATGGCATACATGTCGCTTCACCATGGCTACGGAGTCCATACGTCTGTTCTCATACTGCCGCCCGGCCCCCGGGATGTGGGCTGAATGGCTGTGTTCTTTCTGAGTAATGTCCAGATCCTCGGACCGAGGATGACTTAAGTTGTGGTTTACTCCGATGTCTGCCTTTTCATCACAATAAAAACAAAATAATACAAAAAAAAGTATGTAAATTACAAAAACTGCAACCTGCACAGGGTTTCTGGGGAGGAGAGCTGGCACATGTGAATCTACAGCACTACATGCCAAGAACATATGCTTACATGGCAAGTGACATAATCCACTCAAAGCATGTCTACTGTAGATACACATGCTTTGCATAGACCGTAAAGCAGTCCCTCCCTAAAGACAGTGGTTAACCTGTGAGGGTTGCAGTTGTTTGAAAGAAAGTTCTAAGAACAGCTTGGCCAATGTTGGCTTGTTGACGTGCATAGACATCCACCCAACACTATTTTGTAAATGTGAGTGCAGTGGACCATGTTGCTATTTTCCAAATATCAGCAGTAGGAATGTTCCCTAAAAAGCCATAGAAGCTCCTACTTTCCTAGTGGAGTGAGCTTTAGGTTGAAGAGGTAAAAGTCTTTTAGCTTTAGCATAGCAAGTTTGGATACATTTGGGTGTCTATCTTGAAATTTCAGATTTAGAAATTGCCATTCCTATGTGGGGTGTGAAGGCAATAAATAATTGTCTAGACCTTCTGAATGTTTAGTTCCTGTCAATATAATACATTAGAGGGCTTTTAATGTCTAAAGTATGTAAATCTCTTTCTGGAACTGAATCTGGTTGCGGAAAGAAAACTGTTAATCCTATTGATTGATTAATAGGAAATTGAGATTACATCCGAACCCGTTTGTGGAATAAACAGTCTGGAAATGGGGTCGATAACTATGCGCAGTGTCAACAAGAGAAGTCGTCACACAGCCTTGTGCCTTGAAAAAAACGTCTTGGAACAAAAACATTGGTAATCATCTGAGCCAAAACACTAGATGGCGGACTTATGCAAAGCATGCATATCTACAGCACACATACCTCCAACAGGCAGGTTTCAGGGTTTTACTTTCTCTGCTACACAAATCGAGAGACAGGAATAAAGGTCGTTCATACACAGTAGCTTAAAGGATGTTTGGGGTAGGAGTTTAATGTAAAGTAGTAAAGCAGTTGGACGCTGCAGCAATATGAACTTGAACAAATGTCTAACCTGAAGCCAGTGGTTGCTACAAATGAAGGGGACACAAAAATATCATCTCATTTTCAGTGTACTATAGCCACGTTTTCTGACTGAGAACCTCTGAGCAAGTAAAGCTGCTTGGGAAACCTGCATGCCTGATGATTTCATCTGCTGCTCAATACTCAAAACAGTCAACCACTTTGTGTAGTTAAATGCTTTGAGCACTGAGCAACAGATAATATTTCCTATACCAAATACAGGATAGCATCTCTAATGGATGCCTGGTTATTCTTGATGCCTGATTAGAGCCGAAGCTCATCTGATGGATGGAGCGGGTTTGAAAATTTGATGCAACTGCTAAACAGCCACTTGCTTCAAACAGGAGACTGGCTAGGGTGAGGTAGATTCCCTAGACAGCAAGGGTAAATTTAGGTTGTCATGGCAGGTCATGCAAACAGGTGGGGGCAAGTTCAGCTTAGGAAACAGAGGGTGACACTCCATAAGAACTTTAAAAGGCTAGAGTTAAAACCTCACTACCTCACTAGAGGGGGGTGACATGGTTCTGAAACTCTTGCATGAAATTTTATTAACTGGTTTAGAATAGCTAGTGTAGTTTGTTTAAAGATTCTGTACTGCAGCTTGAAAAGTCCATTTGTGTTTTAAAGAACGGTTTTTATCAGTTTTGTAAATGAATTTGATGTTGGAATTTCTTTTCCTTTGAGCACCTATGTCTTGAGTCTAGCAGAGGGAATATGTGAACATGGACAAAGATGGTCACGTTTGGGGGATCAGGCCCGCAAGTGTGTACTGGTACACAGTCTGTGTTGTTGATAATGGTTTTGTCAAGCTTTAGGCTTGTGATCTGGTGCATTCCCCATCAACATTTCTTTTCAGGTATCCCGGGTCCAGACTTTCAATTAATCTAAAAACAGCAACGTTTAGATGTAGGTATCAATGGCACTTTACATAAAACAACCAAGGCAAACAGTCTATAATTAACATGATCCAAGGATAGTAATAACATCTGAACAGGTAAATATCATTAAAAAGCAACCTACAACAGTCTACAATGGATGAGTATCTGAAGATAACAATGCAATAGGAAGATTTCTATTAGAAGAGCTAAGACAGCAGCATTATATGGGAGAGGCCTACCACAGTTTTGTGAGCACTTTTGTTTGAAGAGATGAGATGAGATTTGAGGTGCTTGCGGTAGGACATCAGAGTGGGTTTTAATCTTAGATATGTTGGCAGTGAGCTGCATAGGAGTGAGGAAGCGCCCGAGAAGGAGTGCTGTTGAATGTGTGTCGTTTTGAATGCAAGTAATTTGAGCATCAGCTTATTGTTTTACTTCTTGTTTCTCTGGAGCTGCCTGACTGGTTACAAATGGATGCAAGGTAGCGTGTGGAGTTAAGGTGAGCACCTTTACAAGCCAAACATCTCAACATGAACTTTATTACAGCTTTGGTGGCGTGGAATGTAACTTAATCAGGATAAGTGTATGTGGTTGATTTTTTGGGAGGAAGTCTTGCTGTGGCATGTATAACAGTTTTACATGACATGAGAGAACTTTGTGTGATGCCCACTAAAATAGCATTGCCAAAGTTGAGACTAAAAATGAGGGAATGAGCTGCCGAATTTAGGAGGCAAGGGATAATAGTGGTTTCAATGTCTTTAGAGTATACAGATTTAGGTTAGCGGACCTGGCCAGCTTGTTGAATTGGGGAATCTAATCTAATCCCAATAGAGCAGTCTGTGAGATGCCCTTAGATGTAAGACGTTAATGGTAATTCAGTATGGAAGAAGGACCTCTTGAACCTCAGTTAAGAACAGATTTCTTTTTTTTTTGTTGCGGGTTTGTTGTAAGGCAATATTCCAACATCAAGACTTGAATCATCACTTGGATGAGGTGCCAAGGCATAGACGCCGTGCACAGAAGCAGCTTTTTGGTGCATATTATCCACATACCGGTCACTGGACACCTCAGTTCCGTAGCAATTTCCCACTATGGTTCCACATATAAGTTGAGCAGGTGCCAGAATGGAATTTCAAAGGACAGCACAGGCAATTGGAATAGGTTTACATATTTTGTGCTCATATTCGACAGCTTGGAATTGGTTTGATAAATGGGATTCAAACCATCTAAGTACAGGACCTCTGATACCAAAGCTTTGATTGAGTATGGAGATCAAAAGTCTGCAGTTAATGGTATGAAAAGTGTTAGCAAGTGCGGGGAGGACAAGGAGGCATGTTTCACCGCTATATGATTGTATTATTTATAAAGGGCAAACAAATGCAGAGGACGTCTTGGCACTGCTCAAAAAACAGATGAAATGATAAACAGGAGGAAAAACGGGGATATTAATCATGCCTCAAACGCCAAGTCTAAGTCCTTCCTAAAACTTCAGCAAAAAGTGGGCTATTTTTAACTCCACCAGTAACAGATTCCAGTTCCGAGCGGTGCACCACGCTAGGCTCCTACCTCCCCAGGTAGCAAGTTTATAGGTGGGCACACCCAGATATCTTGCTGAGCAGGAGTGAAGAGTTCTTCATGGACGGTAACATCTTACTCTATCTTTCAGATTAGAAGGTCCTAGGCCATGGAGAGCTTTATAGGCTGTGCAAAGGCCTTCAAAAATAATCAGGTTTTTTTTACCGGGAGCCAATGCAGTATTTTTATCTAGGGACCTTGGCCAGCATACGAACCGCTGCGTTTTGTAGGACTTGAAGTTTATTCAATGATTTCCTTGGTAGATTCTGGTATAGACCGTTACAATAGTCTATTCCAGATAGAACTAGAGCAATAATACCAGTCTTTAACAAATCGGCAGGAAGGAACTGAGGGCTTTTCTTGACTGAACGCAGGGCGAAGAAGGAGGCAGAGGTTGTGCTTTGTAAGATAATCTGTTGTCTAGCAAGACACCCAGATTTTTTACCTTCTGGGTTGGTGAAGGTAAAGTGCTGAGTTCCTCATGCCACCAGTCCTGTGTCCAGAATACTGGGTTATTGCCAAACAAAATAACTTCGGTCTTTGATAAATTACGTTTTAGGCAATTTTGATCTATCCACTGGCCCACAGCACTCATAAGGCTACAGAAGGTCTTGTCTACATCTGTGCTGTTATCCAGTAGGGAGACTGCTATTTGGGTGTCGTCAGCAGAGGAGACTATGGACATCCAAAAGGATTCGATTAATGCTGCGGGGGGGGGGGGTTTACGTACAAATTGAGACCTGTGGAGCTCCACGTGGCAGTGTGAAGGATTACGTGTTAAGCCCTTATAGGAGACTGATTTAATCCAGTGAGTTCGGAATTATCTCAAAAGATTTATGGCAGCACCTTGGATACCCAGGGTCTGTATCAGAGAGATAAGAAGGTCACGGTTGACTGTGTCAAATACCACAGATAGACAGTTTGTTCTTTATTTTAAAATTCAACTCAGATTGACAATTTCTGCAATAGTGTGCAGAGGTGCTAGTCATTGTGTGTTTTTTTAAAACAAAGTTTTTAAGTGATATTTGTGTATTGAATTGTTTAGAACATGATGTATAATGTATGATCAGCAGTCTGCTGTTTTTTTAAAACAATAACTTCAATAAATGGATGAAATGTTATACTTATGTCTGTGAATATATTTATGTTGAATCTTATTGCTATACACAAGCCTGTAAATTTGGTAACCCACGCATAGACTAGATCCATCACCATTGAGCAATACTCTGTTTAAGGATAATGGGCCATAAGAAATATTTTTCTTTGTGGAAAGTACAGGAAAAGGATACTTGTTTTTTCAGACTGTTAACCCATTCCTTTTCCGAGTAAAAGGGTAACTCCCTCTTTATTTTTGAAATACCACAGATAGACCTAACATAATCAGGGAAGCATATCCCCCTCCCCTTATCCACTGCGGAGCTGATCTCTTCTGTTGCAACCCTAAGCGCTGACTCCATACTGAAGACTTTTCTAAAACCACATTGTGTGTCATCTAAAAGGCTGTTAAATTCCACAAATACAGAAAGCTGTGAACTCATTCAATCAACCAATTTTGCTGAGAAAGAGAGTCTTGAAATAGGGCGATAGTTGTTAAGATCCTGATCACCCAGAGACAAGTTCTTCAACAGTGGGAGCACTGAAGCGGCCTTTCACTGTTTTGGAAATAGACCCGAACTAAACATGGTGTGTCACATGCTTGTCAGATGTGGCACTACTACGTCTGGAACTAAATGAAAGATGGAGGGTGGACAGGGGTCCAATGGTGATCCGGACTTTAAATTGAAGATATCCTGCAAGACTTGATCCACTGTTGCTGGAACAACCTCCTTGAAGGTAGCCTCATCAGGAGGCCCAGCCATGATTACATTGTTATTCCTGCCTACAACTTACTTCTAGAGAATTTATTAAAGATGGATTCCACTTTTTGTTGAAAAAATACATTCCAGAGCATCACAGAAGACCTGGCTGCCCTCCATTGAATTATGGGTCGCTGGAGTTGAGGGTTTGGTTAACAGCCAAAGAGTGCTTTTGTTGAGTTTGTAACTGCTTTTATTTGTTCAGAAAAGTAAGCTGATTTTACCTTTGAGAGGATATTTTTATATTGTTCAATAGAGGATCTATATTTCTCACCCTCCAGAGTATTGTTATAGTCCTTCCTCAAGACTCTCTCGTCTACGGCAGATTTTTTTTGCTGCCCTGAGAGTGTCAATAAACCATGGCACAGTAGGTTTGACTCTTCTAATGATTTTTGTTTTGGTGGGGGCTAATTTATTAATGGCCCTATTAATCCAGCCTGTGAAACTGTCCACCCTTAGGACAATATCAGAGCTGTCTTCCGGCTGAGAATGCCTCAGACTAGTGCTCAGCTCTGGGGCTTGAATCCTGTGGCATGCCTGTGAGACAACCGTTTTATTTACAAATACAATCTGAAAGCCATTACTGAATCCAGATTCATGTATTGTAAGCAGATTGGATTTGTTTATGTGATCTTGAAGTTGATGGCAAGCAAATTTAATAAGTGCATTTCATAATCAAGGAAAGTTGGAACTCGGGCAGTAGTTCGAAGGACAGTTAGGGTCGAGGTTTGGCTCCTTCAGTAAAGGGAGATATTTGACCCAGTTTTAATAGGTCAGGGAAAACTCCAAGACTTAGTGAGGTATTGATACTCTTGGACCGGGCTTCAGTGAAGAAGGGACAGTGATCTTTAATTACTTTCGGCGGAAAGAGGTTCCTGAAGTCTGAGGTTGGTTTGAGGTTTTTGACAAAGTTGTTAGATCTTCAGACAGAACTAGCTTGAAGTCGTCCAAAATCAACAGTGTTTTGCAATGATCTATGTGGGTGGAGCTAATAGGGGCCAAGGAGGGCCTGACAGAGGACTTCATTGTTGATGTCTAGATTTATTGCAGTCGATTGTGGTGGATTTCAAGCTTGAGGAAATTAAAATAGGGTCCTGCAGGGGGTTTAGTGGTTGTGACAGCTGAGAAAGGAAGAGATTAGACTGTACAAGTTCAGTACTTCGTCATGTTTCCTCCGTGCCTTAAGTATGGTTTGCAGGATGGGCAGTCTCGATGCCCTCCACTGGTTTTAAATTAGGTGTTCATTGTTCATTTTGTGTGAAGTTCATGAATGAATCAAAGTTGTGACAGATGTTGGTGCTTCACTTCCACTGTTAGGAAAGCCATAGTATTGATAGTTTAATCATGGATGTTTGTGCAGGTGACTATCATGTTAATGATGTCACCATGAAAAGGTCATTCTTGTAGATAAGAGTATTGCAGTCCTGTGGAGAGAAGAATTTTAAAGAGCACTTTCAGGCATTACAAAGTGATTTAGCAGAAGAGTGCATGAGTTACGGAAAGGCGTCTAGTATTAAATGGAGAGAAGAGTGATATGAGAAGTATACGCCTGGTTGCAGCGGATAAGAGGTGGGATGGTGATGATTAGATACAAGATGCATCCTTTCTACTGAGTGGGAGCATTGAAGAGCCAATGGAGATCATGAAGTCAAAGAATGATATTAGGCATTCGAAACGTTTGCAATCTTCATTTCTGCAGTATACGTTAAAGGTACCCAGGTATATGTTGTTGGAGGATAATGTCTGATAGGAAGTCATTTAGTCACCTACTTTAACATCACATTCAAACTGTTTTGTTTGATAATGGCAGATGTGGGGGTAGGCAGAAGCGGTTGGTGAGGGCCAATGTCAATCTTCAAACATTCAAAGGTGAAGAAGGATACAGTGGGGAACAGTTAGAGAACATGTGTTTGCAGATGATGGAGTCCATGTGCGGAACTCTCAAGTCAGTGATGGAGCTGGAAATGCCATTTAATCAAGATTCAGTACTGGACAGAAGCTCTAAGTTAAGTGAACAGTCCATTTCTTGCATGCATTTCTTTTGTTTCATATTGCTACTCATACCAACCATAGGGTGTCAGAGCACCTTTGCATCACACACGCGCTATACTGACAGTGCTTAATTTGTGGGGGAAAAAACGGTGCTGGTGACAAGGTCCCTGAGGATCTTAAGAAGACACCGATATTAGTGTTGCAGGAGATCAAACTTACAATGTGTTTTAAAGGAGAATCGGGGCACCAACTTCTACGTAATAGGCTTCTACCATTTACAGGAATTTAAGAAATCCTCAACAAGCACGTGCTGGGTGAAAAAGTTGTAGTAGTAAGGAATTAAGTAACATGGGGTAGGTTTTGTAAGATCTTTGGAATGATACAGATCGCTATCTGCATCTTTCTCTCTCCGCAGCGCGGGGACACGCCGAGATGGCGTCACCAGGCGCTTTATAAACCCCCTTTATTATTATTATTATGAGCTGGCTTTTTGATTATGAAGTTGCATGCTATATGAAATAAGGGTGCATTGTTTAGAACCAGCCAGCTAGAGACGAGGCAAGAGGATTGGGTGACTTATATGGTTGAGGGGTGTTCAGAAGAACCTAAAGGAAGCATGTCTTGGTCAATTATATCTGAAGCACCCTGTCATCCTTTCTTGAGAAATACAGACTCTATAACTTGAGGGTAGGCAAAGACCAGGGATCTGAGGAAAGGCTTATTTCCCTGCGGTACCTCAATCTCTTTCCAACATTTGACATAAAGGTGGTTGAATACTTTGCAATTTGGCACTCTACCTTGATATCTGGAAACTGCCCAAGATAGGTGTCCATGGTTAGCAGAGCCTGGTCAACAAGCTTCTGGTGATAGTCTGTCCAGAGAAGGTCACTGTTCTGGAAGACAAAAAGACAAAGGAACAAATTCATCAGAAATAGTTACTACAGGCACATATATATGAGCAAAAGGCTGGATTCCATTTCACCTACAAGAATATTAAGTAGAACAACCACCATAAATAAAACTGTACATCACAAACTGAATTGTCTCCATGTTCTTGACTAGGAAGTCTTTATATTTACTATTCTAAGATACTCATTTTATTGACTCGAGTAGGAATAGATTGTTTTCAAATGTGTAGCCTACAGATAACACACATGTATAGGTGGTACTCGTATCATATAAATTCTTTATTTCGGCCAAAGGCCATAAAAGATTTCCTTATAATACATCATTCATAAAATAATCTAAAATATATCCAACCGAATGTTACATGATTTCAGTAAAAGGATCAAATGATCACAATCAAATAATTTCGTTCAATAAAAAACTTTTTTTAAAGTATGCAAGGAATGGATGTCTAATTATTTATACAGTCCAAGGGAAGTAGTAGTGATTTGAAGAGGCGTTTCACTGGTTTGTGAACACTTGTACAACATAAGAAAATTTGGTCTTTAGGGTAAGAACTATGTTCTGTAGCAGAACCTGTACCCTAGTTGGAATGCAAATATTTCTGCAAATAACTGTTTCAGTAACATACGCAAAGCATTACTCACAGCAATGGGAATGTGGAGTAATCGTTTTGGCAGCTGCAAGACAAGCTGCGTTTGGATTAGCTTTGGCGCTACACCAGTTTAGAACTCAGTATATTTCACTTTGCAGGAGCTGAACACATACTTTGAAAATAAACAAATTTAAAGCACTCATTCCACTTAATTGTAAATGTATGTTCAAGGCTTGATTGGAAGGAGATGGCTTCTGCCCCACACAACACTGTCACCTTAAACTGAAGGGGAGTACAGCTGCAAATTGAAGGAGAGGAGTGGGTGACACTGTACGTAAGTGTACACCATGTTTCATAGGTAACAATAAAAGAGGTACATTCTTAAAGGAAACTTTCAATAAGAAAGATATATTACTGTTTAAAGGCCTTGGAATAAGAACCATCTGCTTACTTATCTTTCAAAGTGCAGCTTGTTTCCATCTAAGTGGTGCCATTTTCTGATGACTATTGTCAATCACATAGTGCTAGATGACTCCGGTTACATTCATTTATCTCATGGATAATAGGACACAGATGTAGGAAAGTTGAGAGCTTGTCAAGCGAGAGATAAGCAGGACTGCAGAACTAGAAGATGGTGCTGTGCAATGAGAGTTATAAGACTCAGGAATGAGGTCAGGACAAGTCTTTCCTTTATCACCAGCTTTTAAAAATCAAGCTACGTAGGCTGGCATTAGGGTGTACTCTAATTAAGGAAATATTCTAAACATGGGCGTGAGATTTGCAATGCTATAAGATGGCCACACTGATGTAGCCTGAGGCCCATGTTTTAACTAATAGCGGGAGACAATTTTTGAAAAAGGGTGACTTATTGCTTATGGAGTGGTGCTGCTACTGGGTTGGTTTTGGCAGTTTCCTAGCGATACCTTGTGTCCCGGATTGACACCAAGACTTGAGCACTTCCACTAAACAATATGGTGGCGCTCACCAGCAGCAGAACCGTGTCTTATCAGCTAACCGCTCGGCAAGACAGGTTGCCGCAGAGGCACAGCATAGAATGTAGGGAATACCCGAGATCCCCCAGTAGAACAGAGTGTCTACCGGACTGGCAGCATAAGGTGCAAGTAAGTAGCACGGACCCATGGAAAAAGGTCCTTTCCCCAGGTGGGGTGCGAGTTCACTGTTGCACGATGCAACTCCTTGATGTCGATGAGCAGCAAATTAAAAGACCGCTTACTTGTCAACACCGTTGTTTCATTCTGTTTATTTGTCTCAGGGGCAAGACTGACCTATTTACCATGAGATCCTCAGATACATAGATGCCTGACGAAATGATGGGGAGTGATCTGAAAATAACAGAGTGCCCCTCTCTTGAAAGGAATCTATCATTATAGACCCTCGAACCAACAGTGTTTATGTGGTGAGCTGCAGGAAAAAGTGTGCTCTGGAAAGAGCATTAGAGGATTCAAAAGGAAGATTACAGGATCAGAGCACAGGGTTGTAAGCCTGGACATTCCTATTAACCACCTCAAAACAGCTGAGACTCTCCCACAAGGGACACACATGACCTAGAAATTTGAGGACTGCAAGATTGCTGCAATGGTTAAAGTAGGAGCAAAGCTCATGTTATAATCATGATATATTTTGTCCTTTAGGTATCCCTCGTTCTTGCATTTTTTTAAGTGCTGTTTATTCAGGTGTACGTTTCAAATACTAGTGAATGCACATTTAATAATATCGGGATATTCAAGCAGGCATCAATATATTCATGTTTTTCTATACAGACTAAATGTTCTCTTCCAGTTATTGTTTTTAAATAATGAGCCAAGCTTTACAGAAATTGATGTATTGACTTCTTATTTATTCTTTTATACAAGGCAATGTTTCACAAATTGAAAGTAAGCGAAAGGCTGTAATGGTGCTATTACTAATTGTTTATTCTGAAAATGTTTAACACTGTTCACATACAATATATAAACTAGGATAAAGCATAATAAGATAGAGCGGACGTTCGCACCAGGGACTTGAGTCTTAGGATCACACAGAACTGTTATGTTCCATCTATCATTCCGCTGGCTTGTCTGCCGGCTTGCAGACAAATATATTAGCTTCTGTTTCTTTGCTGCATCTCGGTTGTATTGTTCAGAAGAGGTATGCAGATGTGAACCATCTCGAACTCGAAATAAGCCTAGTTTTGGTGCTAAATGTACCTTAGTTAAAAGAGAGAAAGGTGGGGTTGGATATACTGACCTAAAGAAGCGTATGATAGCATCAAAACTGTACAATATATTTTATTATTTATCCTTATAATATGCATCATTGCCACTATTTTCTCCATTTTTATAATAGGTACTAACCATGTTGTGTGCACAAGGATAACATTTTGATTTTAATAAAGATTTAAAATGTATATTCTTGGTTTCCCAGTGTTCTTGAGAACGCCTATTTCTGATGAAAGAAGATTTGGGTTCCGCAAATCATCCCTTTGAAATCTCACAGGTCTGAATGTTACCTGGAACCCACCTTAAGTTATGAGTTTTGATTAGTGGTTTGGGAGGGGGAGGGGGGGGGGGGGGAGAAATAGTGCCATCCCCTAGGTTTTCGGTCTCAGGTTGGCATATTGGCTAGGTCCTTAGTGCCAGAGAGTCTAGAAAACCCATTTTCAGGCCGTGGTCAAGAAAGAAATCCAGAAAACATATCAAGTTTCCTCAAATGGAGTCCATGGTGCTGCAAATTCGGACCTTGGGCCTACAGCAGATATCAGAGCGTAGTGACCTTGAGAAGGCAATATTATCTTCCTTGCATGTGGAGTTGATGGCATTGAGTGTTTCGTGGATCCCAACTCTACGGGGAAACTCTCAGTCATCACCTTATGGAACTAAGAACGATAAAGATATTTTTCTTGCAGAGTTGGATGTGAAAGCCAGAGAGAAGTGGTGGCAAAAATGGTGACCAGAAATGTGAAAATTATAGCATGGCTGCCAGGGCCTATATGTTCCCCAGCCTTAAGCTTGCAACTCCCCTACGTCTTCATGAATTTTATTACTATGCTACTATGTGGACACATCCCTGTGGTTCACAGTCAGGCTGAGAGTCAGAGAAAATGGGGAAAAATTGTATCCACGAATCCAGGGGCAGCTTTAGGCTATTTAAGGGCAAGAAAGTGACAAGCATCAGTAGAAGGGGACTAGCAGGATTCGGCTGCTGGACATGTGATATGCATGGCTGAGCAGCAAGGGGACGCTTGAATGTACTTCCCACATAATGGGGAAAGTGGACTCATATGAATGAAGGTTACATAACCTGTGAACATTACATTTACACCTTCAACATTCTATGCCTAAACTGTACCTGTTAAGCACTCCTTTTATTCTGTTGACCTGCAAAACCCTCTTGTTCCCTTTTTGATGAGAGGCTGTGGTGCTTAAGTACGCTAAACGTTTTGCGACTTGATAACATGAAAGGTTATATTAGGGTCCTTGTTGTTAGATCTAGCAGAACCTACTTTGTTTTCTCTTGTTTCCTTTTGCCATGAATTGTGATTTGCTTGTTATTCTTTAATAGAAAGACTTACATCATAAATTAAAACAAATAACATTCAATCAACAAAATAAACTTACTCTGAACATATTAAGGATTCAAGAAAATGTAGGAGTCATATGGCCTGCCACAAACCTTCTACCTTTATTTGTAGAGCACTATGAACATACCCTGGCATTCAAGCATTTAGCATACTTCAAAAACTACCAGACCTACTTAAAAAATTATACATTTTAAACCTTTTCAGAATTGCGATCAATTTTCCAAGGCTCTAGTTTTTTAGCCATTTATTCTGCATCGAGAACTGCCAGAGATATCCCTCCAATAACAGCTCTATTGAAAGTTGAGAAGACACCTTAGCCGAAGTGAATGATCTTGTTGATCGGCATCACTGATGCCAAAAACTTTCAGGCTACGGGGCAAGGCAACAAATGTAGCTGCCTTGAAGGTTACCATCTTACCAATAGGGAACCTTACCTTCAATGTAGGAAGGGTGCGCATGCCTAAGAATTGTTTAGTTTATGTACCCAATATAAAATATTTAGCAATAGTCGTTTGATGAACCAAAAATTACTCTCGCTAGAGTGCTGGTCATCTACCTCCAGGAAGTATTGCAGCCTTCGTACCAGACGTATGTATTGGTTACAATTCCTAGCATCTACATTCTCTACAATTCGATGGATCGAGACGGTTGAAAGAGAAAAACCTTTGTTTTAACCATCGGAAAATTAGAAATGTTAAAATGCTTTCTCCCCAGAAGTAGCTATAATCTGGAGTCAAGTTGGTAGTAGTGCCTACCATTATAAGCTCAGCCTTCAGGAGGTTGCCAGTTGCCACTTTTAATCTCTAGAGTAGGGTTCTCCAAAGTGAGTCCTGGAGGACCGGCTCCATGCTAGATTTTTAGCATATCCACATTTAGATAAATGTAGTTATCTTAAAAATCTGGCATGAATCCGGCCTTCCAGGACTGACTTTGGAGAACCCTGCTCTAGAGTACAGATCTAGCAAGGGAAAACAAACTGGTTTAGTCTACATAATTGTGAAGGCTTGCCCTCTCAGAGTTAACATAGTGTTACAGCTTTACATAAAGGTTGAGCAAGAGAACAAATAGAGGTGAACCCTTGGCACAATCTTTTCAAAAGCAGGCAGCTCCATTTCTTTATAACCAATGCCCACTTTTATCTTTCTATTGGAGAGATAGTATTACAATTTGCTTCAGGTATCATCCAAGGTATCTAAAGTAGTGCTTAACACATATTTAAGTAAAAGGAGGTCATGCTCCGTCACATCAAAACGCGTGGTCTATTGCCCTTACAGCTTGAGTGCCTTAGCCTTCATGAAGAACATTGCCATTCTTGGGGCTCAGTGGACTGATGGTCACTACAGGGTTTAACTTTGCGGTCCCATACTTGAACCCTGGTCACTCCACTCAACTCATTCTTCCAAGGGAAATAAAAAGAATACCACCATAGATAGGAAATCCCTAGGTTTGGTGGTGTTTGGGCACTCTCAAAATAGACGTGGTGTAAAACTTGACTTGTAATTTCACGTGGGAGTACAAAAAAGTGCGAGTGGAGGCATAAGTAATTAAAATATGATTTCCAAATGTCTACCAGTGTTGGCAAATTCAGTCAGTGTAGGAATGTGAAGTATTATGCAGTGAGGATGGTTAGGCTTCACTATCCAAACTCACAATACTGCAAAATAGGTCATTTCGATTCACACTATTGAATCCTTAGCTCATTCCTGGTAGAGTGGCACAGATCAGTCAGGCTTCACCTGAGGAACAGGTGTTAAACATTTCAAAGTACCAACAGGGTAGATCAGTAACTGACATGACTACTCAAAAGAAATCCAACACTAATTTTTAAAAAATAAAGCAAATTTTTGTATACATCTATACACCAAAATGAGCACAATCGGATGAGTGTAACCGGGGCTATGAATTTTGAAAGGAAAATAAATCAGTGCAATTTACTACTGCAAAACGTTAATATGGCGGTCAACGGGAAAAAGCACTAGTGACAATCGATCACTTGCGGGACGAGTTGCGTGATGTAGGTCCCAGAACCAGGCCACGACAGTCAGTTGAATTTTACCTGGCTCGTAGGGCCCTGATGTAGAGTTGTCCTGGATGTCCCTGGTGCTGAAGCGGGAGCTCTGTGGGTGTTGGTTTGAACGCTAAGATGGTACTGGTGAGGAAATGGATGCAAAAAGTCAGCAACGGGACCACTGAGGTAGCAAATTGAAGATGCTGTGGGATTTGCCCAAGGCACAGTGTTGAACATAGGTAGTGGTAGCCGGACTGGCCATCAACAAGCTTTTGCAGCGGCAAGTTCAGCTTGGAGATACTATGACGGCCAGGGGAAAACAGTAGCCACCTGAAACTTGTTGAAGGCCTGGACTATGTTTCCCTCAATGCACTGAACCATTTACTTCTGGGCGTTTCTAATGACTAGTGAATCTTTCGGTTCTGGAAGCATGCTTTACCTGCAGATTGCAAGACTAGTGCCACTAGTCCAATAGAGTACTGGAGTTTCTTGTGGCTCTCAACGGGGTCCCTCTGTCTAGGAGAACCAGTCTTTGATTGGGGCCGAGTCGCAGTTGTACACTTGCGGGGTTGATACCACTGGTGCAGGTTATTGTGCCTTTGCTTTTTGCAGGTCCTACAGTCACAGACTCAGGTCTCTTCTTTGTCCTTTGTTGCAAGTCAAATGAGATCTGAGGTTCTGGTGCCAGAGATCATAGATTTAGGGGGTGTGGGTGCAAGCAGCCAAGGGGTTGCTGCCCCAGCGGCTAATCAGCACCTAAGGTGACCACATCCAAGGGTTTGTGACACCTTTGCTACCCAGGACCCTCTGTTCTGCCACTTTACCACTTTTAAAAATGGCAGAAACCTTCCTTGGCTCTACGAACCAGGTACCCCACCGTACAGTATGGCTAGCCTTCTGGGGGTGTACACCTCCTGACTACCTAATTTTTTAATATGCCTGGGTGCAAATGTGCATGGCTGTTTCCGTCTTTGGGAGACGGTGTAAGATTTGAAGCTCACCAGCTTGATGTGCCACTTCACTAGCCATCCTATCAGGTAGGAGGGGTCAGGCCTTTCTTTCTGACTCCTGGAAGTGTTAACACCTCCTGGCAGGGGGCAGATCACGGTCTTGAGGGCAGCAGCTGCTGGCTGTCAGCCAGGGCACAGGAAGGGCTGAGGCAACCAGTAACCTCTAAGGTAGTCACCACCTACGTGCAGGTCATATCAAACCGTCATAGGAATCATGTGAGGGGTGAGGAGACAAGTTGGTTGATACCAAACATGAGCTTTTCAGTGGGAACAAAATGAGGCTGGCAACCTCGGGGTGCCAGCCTGTGTTATCATATGGCTCCCTGAACACGTATAGTAGCCCTTAACGCAAAGAGGCTACTATAAGGGCATAAAAGCTTGAACGTATATGTCCACACTTTTAATATAATACACCCTGCCTCCTGGGCTCAGGAGGCCTACCTTAGGGGTGACTGACACATTTTAAAATAGCACTATGACTTTGCCACTCATGGTGAAAGCAAAGTAGAGTTTGCACTGCTCATGTAGTCTGCAAAGGCAGGACTGCTGTCATCTGTTTACGTGGGTCACTCAAGGTGGCACAATCAGTGCTTCAGGTCCTGGTGACCCATTAACTCCCATTCCATGGGAGTCCTTGCTAATTGGGGTTGCCAATTTACATACATCATATTTAGGGAGAGTGCACAGGCACTGTGGCCTGTGTAGCAGGTTTCAGTGCAGAGTCATAACCATAAGCAACAGGGAAAAGGTGTGGGGGTGACCATACTAAGAGAGCACTGTTTTGCAGTCCGTTTCTTCAAAATACCACAAATGCTCAATTTGGAGAACACTGGGCATGCAAATGTTTTGTGTTATTACAACATGGGCAATCCCTAGAATCAGAGTTGAGGTTTGTCACCAGAAAATTATCAACTGTGGAACTCATCAGAATATTAACACAAAGGCACAGAATACAAACAAATCATAGTCAAGAACCCCCAACAGCCATAATGGAAAGTCATGGAAGTGTTCCAGTTCAGTGTTGAACAGGAGTATTTAACTGGTTGGCACCATCCTGGACATAGTCTAGCATAAGGAAACGTTTTTTTTTTCTTAAATGTTTTTTATAGATTTTGTTAGTTTTGCATGCTTATCGCCAATAATCAATGCATACTGCTGCAACATGCAGCGACAACCTAATCTACAATACTTCCATTATCAAAGGAGATAGCTGTGCATGTAGTGGAGCCACAGTCATGGTGACTGGGCAGGAATCAACTGCTGTCTTTGTTTGACCGTGCTGTGCATAGAAAGCCAACCAGCTCCTCTGTGCGTAATGTACGTGACGAGTAATCTACTGGAGTTGGTTTTGCTGTAACATGCGTGATATACCAGTCAATCAACAACAACTGGTGGGTGGGTAACGGAACTTGGAGTATCGTCGTGTTTCTGCAGCCATTGACGTGTGTGAGTGCCATCTGGTGGGCCCATACCCCTTCAGTGGGTGTGGGTGTTAAAATGGCGGTGTGCACTGAGGGAGTACCGGCCTAGTGCCTATGACAAGTCTAAAGGTGATGCACGCCTGTGCAGGCCTACACCGAAGGTTCAAGTGATTGTGTGGGCTGATTTAGCTGATCTCCATCTAGCTGAAGCGCTACCAGGATTGCGTCCCAGTAAGTGGAAATAGGTGTTTTCCTGAGGCCTGTGACTTCCTCTCGACGTATCGCTACACTTTAAGCCACAGCCCATGCGAGTACAGAGCGCCTCTAATCCTGTGCATGTGGGGGGTCAGGAGCTTTCCACCTTTTCGTGATCAGCCGCTTCGCCGCCTCTATGCCCAGGTCAAGGAATGTAGAAGTGACTTTAGTGTTACGTGTTCTACAGAACATGTGCAACAAGTACACAGGTTAGTCAAAGGGTATCTCTCTACCTGTGCAAGTGCGAAGCGTATCTGCCACCCCTCTCCAGTACGCAGTTAGGCTGGAGCATCCCCAGAGCATGTGCACCAAGTCAGCGTCCGGGGCGGCGCATCTGGGACAGGTTGCATCAGTGCGGTGAAAATATCTATTGATGTTAGCTGGTGTAAGGTATGCTCGTTGTGTAATGTAGTATTGTATCCGTCTAAAACAAGCATTTCTGGGAATCTGAACTGGACTGGCCAGCACTTTTTCCTAGTCCTGATCTGAAAATGGTCAGCCCAGGTCCTGTTCCCACTTCCGTATGAGGGGGTCTAAACTGAACGCCGCATGCTGCGAACCACTTTGTTAGGTGTTTACCCCGTTCCATCACATGTAAATATTGCACAGTAAGGTGTGTTTGTGGTTCAGTGGCCTGGTCTCCCCATCTCGACGAAAGTGCGGCAACCAGCGATCTGTGGAGGAGGAACTGCCCCGCAGGGAGCCCGTCACTTTCTACCAGTTTTGTGTAAGGGATGAGGGAGTCCTCGTTGTATAAATCCCTAGTGTTTGTATCCCCACCGCATGCCCTTGTTGAAGTTCGGAAATCGGGAGTACAGCCTGCCTCCCAGGGGTACCATCAAGTGGAAGCGCAGGAGCGTAGGGTGTCATATCCCAAGTTAGGTAGAGGCTTCTGTAATAACATCTATGGGCCACGGTTAGTAATTGGGATTCCGGGGGTCGAGTTGCGCACCGGGATGGAATAGTGCATGGATCTGGGTTAGTGTGTAAGCTGGGTGTGTGGTTGCTGTGCCATCGCATTGGCGATCTGCCATCCATCAGGCGATCCATTGCAGCTGCGACGCCAAATAGTAGTGCTCAAAGCAGGGCATTGCCAGGCCTCCCTGTTTACTTGGCAAGTACAGCTTTTTCACTGCCACCCTGTGGCGGTTGGTACCCCAAATGAAATCTCTGGCTGCTTTTTCCAGAGAAGTAAAGAAGGAAGCAGGCACATAGATAGGTAGGTTGGCAAAGTAGTACAGAAATCTCGGGAGGGCCACCATTTTAACCAACGCTATTCTACCCACTACTGCTAGAGAGAGTGTGGTCCAGAATTGCAATTGAGATTTCACTGCCACCAGCGCCCTTATTAGATTACCATCAAAGAGGTCTAACGGTTGGTGGTACACTCGTATACCTACGTTGTGGAAGGTGTCCTCACACCACTGCACTAGAGTGCCATTGAGTGCAAGTGCTGGGTCGTGGCATCCCTCTTGAAAGGCGTATAATTTACATTTGGCTACATTCACTCTCAATCCAGAAATGGACGCAAAGTCCAGCAGAATGCGAGCCAAGCGCTCAGGCACCTGATGGATGTCACACAGATATATTAACAGATCATCGGCGTACAGTGACACTTTGAGTGTTCCATCGCCCAGTGGTATGCCAACCTGCAGCTGTGTCCGCAGCGCCCCAGCCAGTGGCTCCATCGCGACCACGAAAAGGAGGGGGGACAGAGGGCAGCCCTGTCTCGTTCCACGCCACACTTGAATCATGCCTGAGACATAGGATCCTACCTTCACCCTCACCACTGAGTTGGTGTAAAGCAGAAGGGCCAGCTGCAGGAAAGCAGGGTCCAGCTTGTATCTCTTAAGGGTCGAGAACATGTACCCCCATTCTAGAGTCAAAGGCTTTCTCAAGGTCTAGGATGAGGCAGCCCGCTCTCGGCCATTCTTGAGTGAGTAAGTTGCTATTCGAAAAAAACGCCGCAGGTTGAGCGAGGTGTTTTGGGACGGCACAAAGTTGTTTTGGTCCGGGTGCACAAGGGTGGGGACCGCTTGTGCCAGCCTGTCAGCCAGGAGTTTTGCCAAAACTTTATAGTCTGTTTTTAGCAGGGCAAGAAGTCTTTAGGAGCCCATATCAGATGGATCCCTGTCAGGCTTGGGCAGTGAGATCAGGTGGGCCTCGCATAGAGAAGGGGGAAGTCGCTCCTCATCTACAGCAGTTGTGTAGAGGGCGTGAAGTCGCGGCACCAACGACACCTGATATGCTTTATAGAATTCCACCAGGAGCCCGTCCAGTCCCAGGGACTTCCCTGTAGCTAGGGATGCAATTTCTGCCCTGATCTCCTCTGGCGAGATCTGCTCACCTAGGAGTTCATTCTGTGATGGCGTCGCCTCAGGTAATTGTATCTAGCTAAGGAAGGCGAGGAGGGTGTGAGGCTCGTGGTGACCTTGGCGTTGATTTTGTGTAGTGATGCGTCAGAGCCGCTTGGATGTTACGTTGTGTGTACACTAGGAGCCCTGTGCCATCTTTGAGTGTCGATATTGGTTTGCGGGTGTGTTCTCGGCGGATCAGCCAGGACAGGAGGCGGCCCGCACGATCGGCTGTGGAGTGTGTGCGGGCGATGTGTGCACCGTAGTTGTGACAGCCGAGGCGCTCAATCAATTCAGCATGTTGTGTGCGTAGTGTCTTTAGTTGTTGCTCATCTCTACCTCCACCTTTCACCTCATATTGCAGGAGTCTCTTTTCTATTTTGTTAAAGTCGGAGGTTCGCAAATTTCTGATATTCCAGGGCGCCCCCATACAATGCCCCCTTGTAGTAACCTTAAAGGCGTCCCATTCCACTGGCGCGTCTCCTGCTGTAACCTCATTGAGTTAAAAAAAATTCGAGGCTCTCCGTGCCCAGAGAGGATCAGAATGGGGAGTCTTCTAGTGCCGCTCATTGGAGTCTCCATGTTGGAGTAGGGGGGTGTTCAGGTTCCCAGGCAATCGGAGGTGCTGGGGATTATGATCAGAGGGTGTGCGGCCCAGATATTCAATGTGACGGACTAGGGGGGAGTAACGCAGGGAATCCCACTATTCTGCACTATTCTGTCCAGCCGCACATGCAGTCTGTGTACCGTCGAGTAGTGCGAATAGACCCGGGCATTTGGGTTACTGGAGCGCCATATGTCTAACAATGCCCAGTGTGTTAGACAGTCTGTGAGTGCCTGTGCATTGGACACTGCCGTGGTCCTAGACAGAGGTGGGAAGGATCTGTCCAGATGTACACTAAGTACCGAGTTAAAGTCCCCTCCCAGGAGCGAGGGACCCCGCTCCAACCAACTAACGTCTGTGATCGGCTTTCCAAAAAAAGAGGCTGGCCGACGTTTGGTGCGTAGATAAGAGCCGAGAAGGATTGGTTGGCCGTTTAGTCGCCTGCTTACTAACGTGTATCGTCCTTCAGAGTCAACTAGTACCTCTTTACTTGTAAATGGGACCCTAACCCAGATGAGGACCCCTCACACGTGGGCTGAATAGCTAGTGCCATGTACTTGGCCTCTCCACCTGTGGCGTAGGCACCCTAGTTCTGTATGGCTCATGTGCGTTTCTTGAAGTAGGGCAATGTCTGCAGCCCTACGACGTAAGTATGCATAGATCAAGTATCTACGCGACAGGGTGTGCGGACAACGCACATTCCATGTGATTATGTTAACCTGTGTCATGATTCCCATGTATCCGGACTGGAACTGTATGGGGTGGGGGCCAAAGGTGCGGCATACTTAGGTCTGTGCGAGCGTACTCCAACTCAGTGTTTTTAACGGCAGGGTGTGGATGTAAACTAAACTATGCATAACTGGGAGGGCGAGTTTCAAACTGGTATTCGTCCAAGCTGTAACGCCCTTTTAGGGCTGAAACGGTGTCTAACTAACCTATGGTGTGTGGGGGGGGAGGTGGCGTGGGTTAATGCCAAGATTAAAGAAAAAGGGGTGTGTGGGCAGTGTGTGTCAGTCTATAGATATTATGCGCCCCTCTAAGTCGGGGAGTGACATCGTGTCCCCCATCGGTGGGCTGCGTGCGCGGTATATTAAATGCGCGGTTTGATGCCTACAGCCTGAACACAGCATAAGTGTAAAAGACTCGCGCAGGCAGTTGCAGCACAGCATGTGGTATAGACAATCGAGTCAAAGAAGCGGGTAGTACCATTGGCTACCATCCTCAGCCTGGCTGGAAACAGTAGGGAGTATGGAAGTTCCAGGTCGCACAACTGGTGCTTCCCAGCAGTAAAGTTGCTACCTCGCCTCTGGGATGTGTAATCCGGGACCACCATGATCGGATTGCCACCAACGTGAGGGTCCGAGAGCTTGCGAGTTTCCTGTAGGACTGTGTCCCTGTCTCTATAATTCAAGAGTTTGAATAGGAATGGCCTGGGCCGAGCCCCTGGAGGGGGCTTTTGAGCCGGTACACGGTGCGCTCTTTCTACTACAAATTGTGGCGATAATGTTCCCGGAGTTAAGATGTCTTGCAGCCAGTGCTCCACATACAGTGCTCCACATATTGTCCCCTCTTCTCCCTCAGGAAGGCCCACCACGCAGAAATTATTGTGAAGAGAGCATCCTTCCGCGTCGTCAACGTCTTGCAGGGCCGCAGCATGACTGTGGGTAACAGGTTGAAATTCAGATAGAGACTTTGCTTGTGAGTGTACCTTCTCTGCCAAATTATGATGGTCCGCCTTTAAGAGGGTGAAATCAGATGCTACTTTGTTTATTCTGGCTTCAAGCGACACTCGTGTTTGCTCCAGCGTGGCTCCAATTTTCTTGACTGCCGCTAGCACGGAGTCCAGTTTTGCCACCAGTGCCGCATTCCGAGTGTCCCTAGGCGCAGCAACATCCGTGTTCGGTGGTTCCAAGGTAGCAGCATGTGTTGCGTTCTGCTGTACATTGTTGCGAAGGCGGCCCATGGCTAGCTTGTGAGCGGAGAGCATTGACCCTAGACACCAGGCAGCAGTGTGACAATGGAGATAAAGTAAGGCGATTGTCGTGCAATTGCCCCGGGTAGCTTACGCAGGGCCTGCCCTCCAGGGTCTTCTGAGGTCCAGTCTAGTATAGCTTCCATTTTAAGGGGGTTGTCGCAACAGTCCCAGGAAAGCACACCTGTAGTCGTCCAGTGCTCCGCACAATTGCAGCCGCGGTAGGCAGGTGTTCCGTGGGGTAGAGCGCAGCTCGCGCTCAGCCAACAACCACTTGCAGTATGAAGTGCCGGGTGTGTCATCGTCACAGTCCAAATCTGCCAATGCTAGGCCGATCAGTGGTCCCAGCGCAATATTGCGGTATTGGCCGGTCACGGTTTCAGGAGAGTGGGTTTCAATTATGTCTAGGTCACTTCCAGGAGAGGAGAAGGGGACCACAGTCAGTCGAGTCCACAGTAGCACCTGAGCTGTGACAGTAGGAGGGCCAGCAGTTTTCCTTAGGATCTCGCACATGGGAGCGTGGCAGTCGCAGGCCTGCAGGTCACATCTACCAGCGCCACGTTGTCAGGGCCCATGCTATCAGGCAATCGGAGACAATGATTGGGTATTAGTGCAACCCTGGGTGCCCCCACACAGTTCAAGCCACGGCAGTTACGGGTGGAATTCCCTGGTCTGAGAGAGAATCCAGATCACAGCAGGCGCTGTGCAGGCGAACTTGAGTCTCCAGGTGTGTGTCGCCACAGAGATAAGTGGGAAGCGGGTAGCTGCAAGGGCGGATGACGGGCCTCCCGGTCGGTCCAGATTGTGGCTCCAGGGTCAGAGTTGGGCCCAACTGGTCACAAATAGAGGGGGTCCGCCCTGGGTGTCCCGTACAGCGCTGGTGCAGCAGAGGCAAGGGAGACTGTCAGCAGTGGACCTGTTCTGGAGAGGCCGCAGGTAACGTCATCAGCTCTGGCGATGTGGTCCCGTTCTGGGCTGTCTGCGATGGGAGACTACTTCGGCTGGTCCCCACAATACACCGACCAAGTCACAATATGCTCTGCGCCCCAGTGCAGACAGCAGCGTGCAGTCCAGGGACCACGGGGTCCATCCGCCGCTGGCGTGCAACCAGGCGGTAGGTGCCTCGGCTTTCGGGCCCCTCCAAGTGCAGGTATTGACCGCCTCAGGTGCCCCCCAATGTGTTGGTCCGCAGTACAGGAATGGCAGGCCCTGTCGTTCCGAGACCCACCGCGTCGCACTAGTTCTTCAGAGCCCCGCCTTTGCCGCACTGCCGATCATGGCCGAGAAGTCTCTCCAGGACCAGGAGCGGGTCGCGGCGGCCTCCAGCTAATTATTTCCGTGGCGATGACAGCCCGGAAAAGTCTGCAGCCCCTCTCCAGTGTTCAGGGGCTCTCCTCTCCGCAGTGCAGTCCGTGTGGCGACGCGGCCGCTGCACGGTGGGGCAAGTCGCAGGTGCCCACCGTAGAGTGGCAGAGGTGAGGCTCACCAGAGGAGCTAGGGCACAGATCGAAGCGGTTCAATGAAGGTGCCAGCAAAAAGCAGGTGGGCAGCAGTCGTTGTCCTGAGGCTGTCGAATAATGCCTCTGATATGGGGGCAGTAGCAGCCGCCGCACCCTATTTAGAAATAGCTAATACATGGAGAGATGATAATTTCAGTAATAATGAAGTAAAGTAAAAGAATTACAATCAATATCAAACTGCTTTACGATTAAGGAAATGACTAATGTGCAAAAGCAGCGAGATTGGGCATGACACCTATGATAACTTGCGTAGTGGTTGTAATGGTATGCATTATCACAACGCGGTTGTTGTAACGACCGCGTTGTGATTCACTGCGTTGTAAAAGCCAGCGGAACAACGTCATAGATTCCTTTACCAACGTTCAGACCACTGTTCACTAATGGAAAGCCAGTCAAGGGAATGAAGGGGGTGGGAAGACGTAATGGAAGTTAGACAAGCGAGCCACAGTTCTGGTCGCATGATTCCAAAGCTTCTGGAGCTGGTTCCTCGGTTTCTTGAGTGCTCTCATGAGCAACTTAACAGCCATTTTTAGTATCCTCCGAGCACTCTTGGATCTGCTGCTAGTCTTAAATCCTTTGTAGTTTGTTAAATGTAATCTGGTAATGCAGTTTTAAAAGTCTTTAAGGCATTTTAACTCTTTTTATGCACTTATGTTATGAAGATACTGCTATCTTATCCATGCCTCATGTATTGCTTCTGTTTAGAGAATTCGCACTGACAATGTAAAGATTTTTATTAAACATGCAATAAAAATTGACTGACACTGCGAGTTGAGTAAAATTCATGGCAGACAACGTGTAGTACATTTCTGTTAGTTAAAAGATAATAAGTAAAGGTCATTATTTATGGAATGAGGCAGTCATTCTTTATATGAAAGCATCACGCTTGATAAAATAAGTAAAAGAATGAGAAAGGATAAGTGAATTTGAAAGAAGGAGGAAGAGCACGATGCATCACGCCAAGGATTGGGGGGGAGGGGGGCCGTAAAAGTGTTCGAGTGAAGCAATGCCTAAAATTACAAAGCATGAACACTCGGCAGAAACGTATACAAAATGGTCATCGCGCTATGGTTCCTCGAAATGGGGGGCTTGTTTAAATAAGGATTGCTTTATCTCTCTCTATGGCTCACAGGAGGGACCCGTAACAGGGCACACACAGGTCCAGATATAAACAGAGGGAAGATACTGCTTCACAAGAAGACAAGGCAGTATAAACAGCTCCCCGTCTAGACAGCAAGCGGGCCAGGGTTACCAAAATCAGTAACTATGTCAGGAGGATGTTCCATAGAACCGAAATTAGTTCGGACTGTTAAAATAAAAGAGCAGTAACCTTTCTGAGTTATGGCACTGCACTGTGGCTTCTTAGGAGACGTCATTTTTTGGTGCACTGCCATCCGCACTCAGATTTCTTCCATCCCCCAAACACTTGCCCCTGTGGAAATGCAAGAGACGCCATCCTGTCTTTCTTCAACACACTTCTAAATACCATCCTAAATATATACGTTTCCCTTAAGAGTTGGTTTCGCCTCACCCAAGCCACGAATAACTCGGATGCCCTTCTCTCCTTTCCACAAATGCATGCCTCCTCTAAGATTTCCATAATTCATACCCTGAATATATCCTCACTGGTCACCGACATCTATCCACATCGCTCTTCTCTCCTCAGTGATCCCATCCACTCTATCACTAACTGAATATCTTCTCACATATGTCAATATCATCCATAAGGAATTGGTCATTTCATATCTCCATCATCCACAGGGAGTAGCTGCTCACAGATCTCCCCGATCAGTCCTGCACAGCAAAGCTCCTCAGGGACCTTCACTATTGACCAGCACACCATGAACATCCCGTCAGAGATCTGCAGCATGGCCGACACACTGACCCTCCCCTCGCACATCTCCTACATCACTCTAGTAGCTCCTTGTATATCTTAATTGCCTTCCACGGGTGGAATTTCTCCAGTCAGTCCCTGAGATTTCCAGTAGTCATGGACTAATTCTGGAGATACACAAAGTCCCATACTCACAGTTGGGACTATTTCCTGTGCGTTCTTCACTGCCATCCAAACACAGAATGACTCCTCAAAGACCGCCACCATCAGACACTTATAGAACATGTCACTCATGGAGCATCTCTTCACTGGTCACAGTTACTCAGACACAAATAGCTCCTCAAAGATATCGACTGATACCCACATACAGGACATTTCCTAAAATATCTCATCTATCAATGACTATTGGAATATGCCTTAAAGTAACCCTTCCATTAGTTGTTCATTGAGCATTACCTCAGAGACCTCCACAGCCTATAGAATAACCCTTAGGTGCCACACTGTCACAACTCATGGAATATTCTTTGATTTCTGTACTGCCCACCACACATGAAATATAACCTAAAAGATCTCCACCAAGATTGTTTCTACCTATTTTGGCCACACCTGTGCAAGACTACATCATCCAGCATGCTATGGAACTCGGGTTGCTACCAGGGAGGTGCTATAAAAGGAAATGCGCTCTCCTGCAGCAAAGGATTATTTCTTCCTATTTGGGCCACACTTGTGCAGGACTACATCGCCCAGCATGCAGCAGGGCTCAGGCAGATACCAAGGAGGTGCTATAAAAGGAGACACGCCAGTCTGAGCCCATCCAAGTCCGAAGGATGCTAGGCTCGGCCACCCCTCTATCATTTGCATTATCTTTGATATAGGTTACCTATGTAACGCCTGACAATTCTTTTACTTACCTAGACAGAAGTATACTGGCAGCAATGGGGAAAAGGAAAACAAGATATGTAGGAAAGGGTAAGGAGAGCTCAACTACTAACTATCATAAGGAATATGCTACTTACCAGTATGCATCTGTTCTTGGCATAGAGGGCTGCAGAGTGGTACATTTATGAATAGATCGCCATCTGGTGTTGGGCTCGGATGATTGCACTTTGTTTTTCTTCTGGAGAAGTCTTTGTCGTCATATGTGACTCCTCCTCTCGGTGTTAGTGCGCATGGGCATCGGCTCCATCCTTAGATTGTTTTGCCATAGTAGGGTTAGATGGAGTAGTGTAGTGTAGTACATAAAGATATGCCCATGTAAATGTATCTAAATAAGATAATGTTGGGACAGACACAGGTTTCCGGGGAGGCAGGGAGGGCATGTACCACTCTGCAGCCCTCTATGCCAAGAACAGATGCATACTGGTAAGTAGCATATTCCGTTCGAGGCATATGGGCTGCAGATGGTACATTTATGAATAGATTGTACAGCAGTTACCTCCCTAGCGGTGGTCACCAGTGTCTGTCGCAACTGTCTGAAATAGAGTTTTTAATACAGCTTGGCCCACTCTGGCTTGTTGTGCAGCCTGTACATCAACACAGTAGTGCTTTGTGAATGTATGTGGTGTAGACCAAGTTGCTGCTCTACATATGTCATCTAGGGGAATGTTCCCTAAGAATGCCATAGATGCTCCTAGTTTTCTTGTGGAATGAGCTCTAGGAGGAACAGTTAATGTTCTCTTTGCTTTAATGTAACATATTTGTATGCATCTTACAATCCATCTTGCGATGCCTGCTTTAGAGATAGGATTGCCCTTATGTGTTGGGGAAAATGCTACAAATAGTTGTTTAGTTTTCCTGAAGCCTTGTGTTCTTTCTATGTAGTATGAAATGGCTCTTTTAACATCTAGTGTATGTAGAGCCCTTTCTGCCACCGTCTGGCTTTGGAAAGAAGACTGGTAATTCCACTGGCTGATTGATGTGGAATGCTGAAATTACTTTAGGCAAGAACTTTGGGTTTGTTCTAAGAACCACTTTATTCTGGTGTATCTGTAGGAATGGTTCTTGTATTGTTAATGCCTGTAACTCGCTTACTCTTCTGAGTGAGGTAATGGCTATAAGGAATGCCACCTTCCATGTAAGGAATTGTATTTCGCACCTATGCATAGGTTCGAAGGGTGGCCCCATTAGTCTGGTGAGTACTACGTTGAGGTTCCAGACTGGGGAAGGTGGTAATCTTGGTGGAATGACTCTTTTAAGACCTTCCATGAATGCTTTTATCGCTGGTACTCTGAACAGTGATATGCGCTGCCTGTTTTGTAGGTATGCTGCTATAGCTGCTAGATGTACTCTGATAGATGTGTACGCTAGATTACATTGCTGTAAGTGTAACAAGTAGCAAATAATCTCCCTTGTTGATACGTCTAGAGGGTTGATATTGTTATTAGTGCAGTGTATAGCAAACCTCTTCCACTTAGCTGCATAGCATGCTCTGGTGGTTGGACGTCTCGCTTGTTTAATTATTTCCATGCAATTTGGGGGGAGATCTAAGTACCCAAATTCTAGGATTTCAGGAGCCAGATCGCTAAGTTCAATTGAGTTGGATCTGGGTGCATTATCTCTCCATGGTTCTGTGTAAGGTGCATGGGTAGAATTCGTAGCTTTTGATGTGGCACTTGTGAGAGTTGCAGGAGCGTGGTGAACCACGGCTGTCTTGCCCACGTGGGTGCTACTAGTATCATGGTCATTGAATGTTGTTGCAGTTTCCTGACCACTAATGGGATTAGTGGGAGAGGGGGAAAAGCGTATGCAAATTTGTTGGACCAATTTATCCATAACGCATTGCCCTGCGACAGGTGATGTGGGTACCTGGACGCGAAGCTTTGGCATTTTGCGTTCTGATGAGTGGCAAATAGGTCTATCTCTGGTTGTCCCCATCTTTGGAAGAATGGCTGCAGTATTTGTTGGTGCAGTTCCCATTCGTGTATTTGTTCCGACTGTCTGCTTAAGATGTCTGCTATCTGGTTTTGAACTCCTGGTAGGTGTTCGGCTAACAGATAGATGTTTTGAGGAATGGCCCATCTCCAAATCTCCTGTGCTAGTCTGGATAATTGGAGAGAGTGCGTCCCCCCCTGTTTTTGAATATAATACATTGCTGTCATGTTGTCTGTTCTGATCAGGACTGCTTTGTGGATAACATGTATCTGAAAGGCTTTCAATGCTAGAAACACTGCCAGTAGTTCTAGATAGTTGATGTGCAGTGTTTTTTCCTGCACACTCCACCTTCCTTGTACTGTGTATTTGTCCATATGTGCTCCCCATCCGGTGAGCGATGCGTCTGCTGTTATTGTCACCTGTGGAATTGGCTCTAGGAACGACCGCCCCTTGGTAATGTTTGTTCTGTTCCACCACTTCAGAGAGCGGTGTGTGCGGTCGTCTACCAACACCAGATCCGTAATCTGTCCTTGAGCCTGATTCCACTGTGTCGCTAAGCATTCTTGTAGCGGACGCATTTGTAGTTTTGCATATGGTATTAGCAGTATGCAGGATGACATCATGCCTAGTAGCTGCATGAACACTCTTGCTGTTAGTGAGTGTTGTGGCTGAAATCTCTGAATGATTGTAAGCATTGCTTGGACTCTTATTGGGTTGGGGTACACTTTGGCTTTTTCTGTGTCTATGGTAGCCCCCAGATATTGTTGAACTTTGTTTGGTTGTAGGTGTGACTTTGTGTAGTTCACCGTGAACCCTAGCTGGTGTAGTAGCTGAATTGTCTTTTGTGTGTGTTGCAGACACTCCTCTTGCGACCTGGCTTTTATTAGCCAGTCGTCCAAGTATGGGAAGACATGAATTTGTTGTCTTCTTAGGTGAGCTGCTACCACTGCCAGGCATTTTGTGAACACCCTTGGTGCCGTCGTGACACCAAATGGGAGGACTTTGAACTGATAATGTTGTCCTTCTACCACAAACCTGAGGTATTTCCTGTGGGCTTTGTGAATAGGGATATGAAAGTAAGCGTCTTTTAGATCCAGTGTAGAAAGAAAGTCCCCTTTCTTCAGTAAAGGAAGTACTTGTTGGAGCGTGACCATGTGGAAATGTTCCGAATTTATGTATGCGTTGAGAGGTCTTATGTCCAGTATTGGCCTTAGAGACCCGTCCTTTTTGGGGATTAGGAAGTATAGTGAGTATACTCCTGTTCCCTGTTGGTGCTGTGGAACCTTCTCTATGGCATGCTTTTCTAGCAGTGATATTACTTCCTGTTTTAACAGTGTCAGGTGATCTTGTTTCATTGGACGCTGTTTGGGGGGGATGTTTGGTGGGGTAGCTGTGAGTTCTAGGCAATAACCATGTTGGATAATTTGTCTTACCCACTTGTCTGATGTGATGTTTTCCCAGACAGGTAGGAACTGTGATAGGCGTCCCCCTACCGGTGTTATATGGTCTGGGGGAAGCTCTATGAAGTCACTGTTTTGGGGTTGGAGAGTTGCGGTTGTTGTTGTTTCCGCGACCTCTACCCTTGTTGTTGTTACCCCTGTATCCACCTCTAGAATTACCTCTGGGTGATGTAGGTGTAAAAGAGGTTTGCTGTTGGTTTGTACCTGTACTTTTGGATCCTCCTCTATAGGTGGATCTACGAAAGGAACCTCTTTGTGTCGGCTGCTGCAATGCTCCCATTGATTTAGCCGTTTCTGTATCCTTTTTCATTTTTTCTAGGGCCTCATCTGTCCCTGTGCCAAAAAGTGTTTTCCCATCAAAAGGTTGATTAAGTAACGAGGTTTGTACCTCTTGTTTGAATCCTGACACTCTGAGCCATGCATGTCTCCTTAGCATGATGCTTGTATTTGTCGACCTTGCCGCAGTTTCTGCCGCGTCTAGGGCGCACTTTATTGAAGTGTTAGTAATTAACTTCCCTTCTTGTATAAGTTGATCAGCTCTCTTTTGATGTTCTTTAGGGAGATGTTTGATGAGTGTTTCTAACTCATCATAATGCGCTCTGTCATACCTTGCAAGTAGTGCTTGCGTATTAGCTATGCGCCAACTGTTTGCCGCTTGAGATGCTACTCTCTTGCCAGAGGCATCTATTAGTTTAGACTCCTTGTCAGGAGGTGGCGCTTCTCCCGTAGATAAAGAGTTTGCTCTCTTGCGAGCGTTTGTGACCACTAGTGAGTCTAGAGGAATTTGTCCCTTAATGTATATTGGGTCTTTTGGAGCTGCCCTATATTTTTTATCAATTCTTGGGTTCAATACCCTAGCCCTCACTGGGTCTTTGAATATCTCTGATGTATGACTGAGAAGGCCTTTTAGCATTGGTAGTGTTCCTGATGTTCTTTGTGCAGTAGGTAGTGTCTCTAATAAGAAGTCCTGTACTAGAGGTTCTGTATGTAGGTCTACCTTATGAAATGTTGCTGCTCTAGTAATGAGTTGTGCAAACCCAGTATTGTCATCAGGAGGTGAAGGTTTTGAGGGATATGACTCAAGGTCGGTATCATTACCTGATCCCACATTATACTCCTCCCATGGGTCTGCCTCCTCTGGGATTGTGTCCTCATCATCCCCAGGGTGTCCCCCCTCCCCTGTGTCACTTTCTCCATCTGTTGTAGGTGTAGATGGACGTGTGGGAGGAATATCTGGCCTATTGTGAGGAATAGGCGGAGATGGTGTGTGAGGTTTGGGAGAAGGGGGAGGAGTTGTATTCGTCCCCATTGTTCTCTTCTTTGGATGAGCCTTGTCGTCCAAATGTTCATGTTTCCTCTTTTTAGGTAGCTCTGTGACTACCTTGCCAGTCTTTGGGTCAATAAACAAAGTCTTTTGTTTAGGATCCGTTCCGTGTTCCTGTGTCGGTACCGCAGTTTTCGGTTCCGAAAGGTGTCTTTTCTTTGAAATGTCCATTTGTATTTTCGGTGCCGAAGTTTTGTTCGGATCCGACTTCTTCGGTATCGAAGATGTCCCCGGTGTCGAGGGTGTTTTCGGCGCCGAAGCGTGCTTCGGTGTCGACATGGACTGCTTCGACTTCGAGCTTTCCTTGACTTGGTGCTTCGGTGTCGATGTGGTTGGTTTATCGGAACCGGAACCACTATGATGGGGGACCGAGTGTTTCGGTTTCTGTTTCGTTGCCGGGCTCGAAGGCGGGGCGTTGGAAACTTTTTTCGGTTGTCTGACCGGGCTCGAGGGCGGGGTCGACACCGTGCGGGGTCTGTTTTTCGGTAAAGGGACGTCGTCACTCACGGTTTGTTGGACGTCGATTTCCTCGACGTCGGACTCGTCCGCTTCTGACCCCGCCTCGTCGGCCTCTTCTTCCTCCTCTTCTGGTTGCTGGTCCTCGAACAGCTCCGGGATTGCTTGTGACTGCATTCTCGATACCTCGTGTCTTCGGGCTCGACGGTTTCTAATCGTCGACTTTGACGAGAACGCTGCACAGGCCTCACAGTCCCTGGATTCGTGTTCAGGGGACAAGCAGAGGTTGCACACTTCGTGTAGGTCCTTGTGTGGGAACTTAGCACCACACGTTGGACATTTTTTGAATGGAGTCCTTTCCATGGACCCCGGGCTGGACTACGTCGAGTTTCTCGTAGTCGTCGTCCTTCGAATCGCGTCGGTATGGAGTGAAGTCGCGTTCGATAACGATACCGTCGATTTGGAAAGGAATACGCGCCGGTTATAACCTTCTTTGTTGAAGTCGGTCCGGAGCGCTTCGATCCTCATCCGAACCCGATGGCGGAAAAAAACAATCTAAGGATGGAGCCGATGCCCATGCGCACTAACACCGAGAGGAGGAGTCACATATGACGACAAAGACTTCTCCAGAAGAAAAACAAAGTGCAATCATCCGAGCCCAACACCAGATGGCGATCTATTCATAAATGTACCATCTGCAGCCCATATGCCTCGAACATTATCTTTCCAGTGACATGGGACTGATTAACAACCAAAAAGTTAACATAGAGGAAAGGCTCGAGGAGACTAAAATGTCGGTAACTGAGGCCACTGCAAAATAGTCAATAGTTTCGATGATGCCTAGGCCAAATGTGGTGCAAGTGGATGTTCATACAGTCAACACATCCTCAGAACGTAAATGTAACTCATGTGCCCCAAATGCCTCCTTGACTCGCATTGGAGAAGTGTGGCTCAATGGTTAGAGCGGCAGACCCTGATACAGAGGTCTAGCCCAGGACCAGGGTTCAATTCCCGCCTCCGCGGGTCTTGGGCCCAATTTCCTCGGACCTGATAATTCTCGTCTCAGTGCCTATTCTCATCATGGGTCCCACTCTGCAACTCTGGGCAATAGCTTGCTTAATCTCCACAACGGCCCCAACAACGCTAGGCCATTATCACCTTGGCCCTGTGTCCTGTGCAAGAACAGTATCCTCCCACTTTCATTCCTTGTCTGTGCAAATGGTGTTTCATGAAAGGGCACGCCCCTTGAATGTGGGCCACGGCCCTTAAATATGGGCCACGCCTCTTGAATGTGGGCCACGCCTCTTGAATGTGGGCCACTTTTTTCGTCAGTGCCCGGGCCGAATTGTGATCCCAATCCGACCCTGGTGGCAGTCAGGCCGCAGCTCTGCACTCAGCCTCCCTGCTGAGTAGGCCGCAGAGCGTCTCTCGCCGGTTCCACTGCTTGTGTCCGTGTTCAGGGTATCGATGAAGGCATCAGCAGGAGCAGCAGGTCAACACTGGTGCGTCTCCAGCGTTTGTTTGCACAGATGGGTCGGATGCAGGATATTATGCAGGAGAACAGAGGGATTTAGCACGGGGCACTAGTAAGTAACGTCCGCCATGCTGGCTCGTTGGCCAAGCTCCCCTAGCATAAAGACATGTTGATAGCAAAAGCAAAGGAAGAGAATCATTATTGACAGAGTTATACAGTAGCCCAACCGATTAAAAGAATGTGGTTCATCACATTCCAGGCAACCTAAAGCAAAACTTGTCAGCCAGAGGAGTTAGAGTGAGAAGAGGAGTGAGGATATAAAAAGAAATATTTCTACAACTGGGTGAGCAACAGAACTATAGGGCACACGCAAACATCAACATGCAGCATGGGATTAAGCAACAAAACATACACAGAAAGCAAACTGGACACATGAAAAACACTACTAAACAAAAGTTATAACCTTCGGGGGAACGACCAAGAAATCATACTATTGCTGGGACAAAATCGTATTATCACTTGGGAATGTGGCGTTCCATAAACAATGGTACTAAAACCCACCTGAGCCACATTAAAGAAAAGACCGCACTAATCACTACTAGACTTTGCCAGTTTAACACTGTATTAGAAAGCCTCTCTTCTGTCCCAATACATAGGGTGCTCAGAGCAACCCTACTGGCTGTGATCACCCATGGCTATGAAGCTTTCCTGTGGTAACTTACTAAAACCAGGGAACAACTCAATCCAAAAGCGTAAAAGAGTCTTTAAGCTTCCCCAATATATAAGATTGTCTGATTAGATTTTAATTCGGGTTGATGGGCCAACATGGGTCTCTTTTACAAAATACTACTATAGATTTATTACGCCACACCTAATACCTTGAAATCCGTTCTCCAGAACATATTTAAAATTAAGAGTAGCCCTTGGTCCACTTACCTAAATGAGTCAACTGACACTCTCCAAATAGATCTGTCTGCACTGAACAAATTATTGCTCTTGTACACAGCATTTAAAACTATTTGAAAAAGCAGGCAAAAGCACTGTCAAAATCAAGCGACATTCGCAAACTAAATAACACACCGATATTAGAAGCACTGGCAACTTTGTGCGCTAATAATTACCCACCCTGTTTGAAGTCGCAATTATACCATCAGTGGTCAATTGGGAAGGCATGTCTTAAACAAATATTGGCTGCAAGGTTGATGGGCCTTTAAATGAAATAAGTCACCCAAACTGGCCCTCCCTTTCCAAGATTGTGAAGTGCAGAAGACTGTGTAGCTATAAAACAGAATCTTGTAACCACTTATGCGGCTGCCTGACGCGGTTCCAAGTCAGGCGTATTCTGTTAAAAACACTCTTCCTAAACCAAAGCATAAGAACCTGCATTGAGGCTACGAATTTAGTTTTCCCTACGATAGCGCCAATTGAATTCGTTAAATTAGTTAAATACATTAGAGTGGCACGTGACCTCCTTAAAGCCCTTGGCAAAACTGTACAAACTTAAACCCGGAAAAGGTAAAACCGATCCTCAGAAAGCTTGGAGTGGCATGCAGCTTCTGGTGTTTACCATGTGTAAGACTATGCAGTTTAATTAAACTGTTTAGCACTTTGCAATATACCACCCACATTTGAGCATTGTCAAAACCATTGTTTTCCTTGCCTTTCAACAACCACTACGCAAGCCATCATAGGTGTCATACCCAATCTCGCTGCTCTTGCACATTATAGTCATTTCATTCATCGTAAAGCAGTTTAATATTGATTGTGTCTTTTACTTTACTTCAATATTACTGAAATTATTATCATCTCTCCATGTTTTAGCTATTTCTAAATAGGGTGCTATCGGTCCTATGGTGATTGTTGCTGCTATGGTCTAACTACCTCACTTTTAATAACCTCGACACCCACAGCCATTTTTAGTATCCGCCGAGCACTCTTGGGTCTGCTGCTAGTCTTAAATCCTTTGTAATGTAATCTGGTAATACGGTTTTAAAAGTCTTTATTAGGGCATTTTAACTCTTTTTATGCACTCATGTTATGAAGATACTGCTATCTTATCCATGCCTCATGTATTGCTTCTGTTTAGAGAATTCGCACTGATAATGTAAAGATTTTTATTAAACATGCAATAAAAATTATTGATTGACACTGCGAATTGAGTAAACATTCATGGCAGACAATGTGTAGTACATTTCTGTTAATTAAAAAATAATAAGTAAAGGTAATTATTTCTGGAATGAGGCCAGTCATTCTTTTTATGAAAGCATCACGTTTGATAAAATAAGTAAAAGAATGAGAAAGGATAAGTGAATTTGAAAGACGGAGGAAAAGCGGGATGCATCACGCCAAGGATGGGGGGGTGGGGGGGGAGGCCGTAAAAGTGTTCGAGGGAAGCAATGCCTAAAATTACAAAGCATGAACACTCGGCAGAAACGTATACAAAATGGTCATCGCGCGAAGGTTCCTCGAAATGGTGGGCTTGTTTAAATAAGGATTGCTTTATCTCTCTCTATGGCTCACAGGAGGGACCCGTAACAGGGCACACACAGGTCCAGATATAAACAGAGGGAAGATACTGCTTCACAAGAAGACAAGGCAGTATAAACAGCTCCCCGTCTAGACAGCAAGCGGGCCAAGGTTACCAAAATCAGTAACTATGTCAGGAGGATGTTCCATAGAACCGAAATTAGTTCTGACTGTTAAAATAAAAGAGCAGTAACCTTTCTGAGTTATGGCACTGCACTGTGGCTTCTTAGGAGACGTCATTTTTTGGTGCACTGCCATCCGCACTCAGATTTCTTCCATCCCCCAAACACTTGCCCCTGTGGAAATGCAAGAGACGCCAGCCTGTCTTTCTTCAACACACTTCTAAATACCATCCTAAATATATACGTTTCCCTTAAGAGTTGGTTTCGCCTCACCCAAGCCACGAATAACTCGGATGCCCTTCTCTCCTTTCCACAAATGCATGCCTCCTCTAAGATTTCCATAATTCATACCCTGAATATATCCTCACTGGTCACCGACATCTATCCACATCGCTCTTCTCTCCTCAGTGATCCCATCCACTCTATCACTAACTGAATATCTTCTCACATATGTCAATATCATCCATAAGGAATTGGTCATTTCATATCTCCATCATCCACAGGGAGTAGCTGCTCACAGATCTCCCCGATCAGTCCTGCACAGCAAAGCTCCTCAGGGACCTTCACTATTGACCAGCACACCATGAACATCCCGTCAGAGATCTGCAGCATGGCCGACACACTGACCCTCCCCTCGCACATCTCCTACATCACTCTAGTAGCTCCTTGTATATCTTAATTGCCTTCCACGGGTGGAATTTCTCCAGTCAGTCCCTGAGATTTCCAGTAGTCATGGACTAATTCTGGAGATACACAAAGTCCCATACTCACAGTTGGGACTATTTCCTGTGCGTTCTTCACTGCCATCCAAACACAGAATGACTCCTCAAAGACCGCCACCATCAGACACTTATAGAACATGTCACTCATGGAGCATCTCTTCACTGGTCACAGTTACTCAGACACAAATAGCTCCTCAAAGATATCGACTGATACCCACATACAGGACATTTCCTAAAATATCTCATCTATCAATGACTATTGGAATATGCCTTAAAGTAACCCTTCCATTAGTTGTTCATTGAGCATTACCTCAGAGACCTCCACAGCCTATAGAATAACCCTTAGGTGCCACACTGTCACAACTCATGGAATATTCTTTGATTTCTGTACTGCCCACCACACATGAAATATAACCTAAAAGATCTCCACCAAGATTGTTTCTACCTATTTTGGCCACACCTGTGCAAGACTACATCATCCAGCATGCTATGGAACTCGGGTTGCTACCAGGGAGGTGCTATAAAAGGAAATGCGCTCTCCTGCAGCAAAGGATTATTTCTTCCTATTTGGGCCACACTTGTGCAGGACTACATCGCCCAGCATGCAGCAGGGCTCAGGCAGATACCAAGGAGGTGCTATAAAAGGAGACACGCCAGTCTGAGCCCATCCAAGTCCGAAGGATGCTAGGCTCGGCCACCCCTCTATCATTTGCATTATCTTTGATATAGGTTACCTATGTAACGCCTGACAATTCTTTTACTTACCTAGACAGAAGTATACTGGCAGCAATGGGGAAAAGGAAAACAAGATATGTAGGAAAGGGTAAGGAGAGCTCAACTACTAACTATCATAAGGAATATGCTACTTACCAGTATGCATCTGTTCTTGGCATAGAGGGCTGCAGAGTGGTACATTTATGAATAGATCGCCATCTGGTGTTGGGCTCGGATGATTGCACTTTGTTTTTCTTCTGGAGAAGTCTTTGTCGTCATATGTGACTCCTCCTCTCGGTGTTAGTGCGCATGGGCATCGGCTCCATCCTTAGATTGTTTTGCCATAGTAGGGTTAGATGGAGTAGTGTAGTGTAGTACATAAAGATATGCCCATGTAAATGTATCTAAATAAGATAATGTTGGGACAGACACAGGTTTCCGGGGAGGCAGGGAGGGCATGTACCACTCTGCAGCCCTCTATGCCAAGAACAGATGCATACTGGTAAGTAGCATATTCCGTTCGAGGCATATGGGCTGCAGATGGTACATTTATGAATAGATTGTACAGCAGTTACCTCCCTAGCGGTGGTCACCAGTGTCTGTCGCAACTGTCTGAAATAGAGTTTTTAATACAGCTTGGCCCACTCTGGCTTGTTGTGCAGCCTGTACATCAACACAGTAGTGCTTTGTGAATGTATGTGGTGTAGACCAAGTTGCTGCTCTACATATGTCATCTAGGGGAATGTTCCCTAAGAATGCCATAGATGCTCCTAGTTTTCTTGTGGAATGAGCTCTAGGAGGAACAGTTAATGTTCTCTTTGCTTTAATGTAACATATTTGTATGCATCTTACAATCCATCTTGCGATGCCTGCTTTAGAGATAGGATTGCCCTTATGTGTTGGGGAAAATGCTACAAATAGTTGTTTAGTTTTCCTGAAGCCTTGTGTTCTTTCTATGTAGTATGAAATGGCTCTTTTAACATCTAGTGTATGTAGAGCCCTTTCTGCCACCGTCTGTGGCTTTGGAAAGAAGACTGGTAATTCCACTGGCTGATTGATGTGGAATGCTGAAATTACTTTAGGCAAGAACTTTGGGTTTGTTCTAAGAACCACTTTATTCTGGTGTATCTGTAGGAATGGTTCTTGTATTGTTAATGCCTGTAACTCGCTTACTCTTCTGAGTGAGGTAATGGCTATAAGGAATGCCACCTTCCATGTAAGGAATTGTATTTCGCACCTATGCATAGGTTCGAAGGGTGGCCCCATTAGTCTGGTGAGTACTACGTTGAGGTTCCAGACTGGGGAAGGTGGTAATCTTGGTGGAATGACTCTTTTAAGACCTTCCATGAATGCTTTTATCGCTGGTACTCTGAACAGTGATATGCGCTGCCTGTTTTGTAGGTATGCTGCTATAGCTGCTAGATGTACTCTGATAGATGTGTACGCTAGATTACATTGCTGTAAGTGTAACAAGTAGCAAATAATCTCCCTTGTTGATACGTCTAGAGGGTTGATATTGTTATTAGTGCAGTGTATAGCAAACCTCTTCCACTTAGCTGCATAGCATGCTCTGGTGGTTGGACGTCTCGCTTGTTTAATTATTTCCATGCAATTTGGGGGGAGATCTAAGTACCCAAATTCTAGGATTTCAGGAGCCAGATCGCTAAGTTCAATTGAGTTGGATCTGGGTGCATTATCTCTCCATGGTTCTGTGTAAGGTGCATGGGTAGAATTCGTAGCTTTTGATGTGGCACTTGTGAGAGTTGCAGGAGCGTGGTGAACCACGGCTGTCTTGCCCACGTGGGTGCTACTAGTATCATGGTCATTGAATGTTGTTGCAGTTTCCTGACCACTAATGGGATTAGTGGGAGAGGGGGAAAAGCGTATGCAAATTTGTTGGACCAATTTATCCATAACGCATTGCCCTGCGACAGGTGATGTGGGTACCTGGACGCGAAGCTTTGGCATTTTGCGTTCTGATGAGTGGCAAATAGGTCTATCTCTGGTTGTCCCCATCTTTGGAAGAATGGCTGCAGTATTTGTTGGTGCAGTTCCCATTCGTGTATTTGTTCCGACTGTCTGCTTAAGATGTCTGCTATCTGGTTTTGAACTCCTGGTAGGTGTTCGGCTAACAGATAGATGTTTTGAGGAATGGCCCATCTCCAAATCTCCTGTGCTAGTCTGGATAATTGGAGAGAGTGCGTCCCCCCCTGTTTTTGAATATAATACATTGCTGTCATGTTGTCTGTTCTGATCAGGACTGCTTTGTGGATAACATGTATCTGAAAGGCTTTCAATGCTAGAAACACTGCCAGTAGTTCTAGATAGTTGATGTGCAGTGTTTTTTCCTGCACACTCCACCTTCCTTGTACTGTGTATTTGTCCATATGTGCTCCCCATCCGGTGAGCGATGCGTCTGCTGTTATTGTCACCTGTGGAATTGGCTCTAGGAACGACCGCCCCTTGGTAATGTTTGTTCTGTTCCACCACTTCAGAGAGCGGTGTGTGCGGTCGTCTACCAACACCAGATCCGTAATCTGTCCTTGAGCCTGATTCCACTGTGTCGCTAAGCATTCTTGTAGCGGACGCATTTGTAGTTTTGCATATGGTATTAGCAGTATGCAGGATGACATCATGCCTAGTAGCTGCATGAACACTCTTGCTGTTAGTGAGTGTTGTGGCTGAAATCTCTGAATGATTGTAAGCATTGCTTGGACTCTTATTGGGTTGGGGTACACTTTGGCTTTTTCTGTGTCTATGGTAGCCCCCAGATATTGTTGAACTTTGTTTGGTTGTAGGTGTGACTTTGTGTAGTTCACCGTGAACCCTAGCTGGTGTAGTAGCTGAATTGTCTTTTGTGTGTGTTGCAGACACTCCTCTTGCGACCTGGCTTTTATTAGCCAGTCGTCCAAGTATGGGAAGACATGAATTTGTTGTCTTCTTAGGTGAGCTGCTACCACTGCCAGGCATTTTGTGAACACCCTTGGTGCCGTCGTGACACCAAATGGGAGGACTTTGAACTGATAATGTTGTCCTTCTACCACAAACCTGAGGTATTTCCTGTGGGCTTTGTGAATAGGGATATGAAAGTAAGCGTCTTTTAGATCCAGTGTAGAAAGAAAGTCCCCTTTCTTCAGTAAAGGAAGTACTTGTTGGAGCGTGACCATGTGGAAATGTTCCGAATTTATGTATGCGTTGAGAGGTCTTATGTCCAGTATTGGCCTTAGAGACCCGTCCTTTTTGGGGATTAGGAAGTATAGTGAGTATACTCCTGTTCCCTGTTGGTGCTGTGGAACCTTCTCTATGGCATGCTTTTCTAGCAGTGATATTACTTCCTGTTTTAACAGTGTCAGGTGATCTTGTTTCATTGGACGCTGTTTGGGGGGGATGTTTGGTGGGGTAGCTGTGAGTTCTAGGCAATAACCATGTTGGATAATTTGTCTTACCCACTTGTCTGATGTGATGTTTTCCCAGACAGGTAGGAACTGTGATAGGCGTCCCCCTACCGGTGTTATATGGTCTGGGGGAAGCTCTATGAAGTCACTGTTTTGGGGTTGGAGAGTTGCGGTTGTTGTTGTTTCCGCGACCTCTACCCTTGTTGTTGTTACCCCTGTATCCACCTCTAGAATTACCTCTGGGTGATGTAGGTGTAAAAGAGGTTTGCTGTTGGTTTGTACCTGTACTTTTGGATCCTCCTCTATAGGTGGATCTACGAAAGGAACCTCTTTGTGTCGGCTGCTGCAATGCTCCCATTGATTTAGCCGTTTCTGTATCCTTTTTCATTTTTTCTAGGGCCTCATCTGTCCCTGTGCCAAAAAGTGTTTTCCCATCAAAAGGTTGATTAAGTAACGAGGTTTGTACCTCTTGTTTGAATCCTGACACTCTGAGCCATGCATGTCTCCTTAGCATGATGCTTGTATTTGTCGACCTTGCCGCAGTTTCTGCCGCGTCTAGGGCGCACTTTATTGAAGTGTTAGTAATTAACTTCCCTTCTTGTATAAGTTGATCAGCTCTCTTTTGATGTTCTTTAGGGAGATGTTTGATGAGTGTTTCTAACTCATCATAATGCGCTCTGTCATACCTTGCAAGTAGTGCTTGCGTATTAGCTATGCGCCAACTGTTTGCCGCTTGAGATGCTACTCTCTTGCCAGAGGCATCTATTAGTTTAGACTCCTTGTCAGGAGGTGGCGCTTCTCCCGTAGATAAAGAGTTTGCTCTCTTGCGAGCGTTTGTGACCACTAGTGAGTCTAGAGGAATTTGTCCCTTAATGTATATTGGGTCTTTTGGAGCTGCCCTATATTTTTTATCAATTCTTGGGTTCAATACCCTAGCCCTCACTGGGTCTTTGAATATCTCTGATGTATGACTGAGAAGGCCTTTTAGCATTGGTAGTGTTCCTGATGTTCTTTGTGCAGTAGGTAGTGTCTCTAATAAGAAGTCCTGTACTAGAGGTTCTGTATGTAGGTCTACCTTATGAAATGTTGCTGCTCTAGTAATGAGTTGTGCAAACCCAGTATTGTCATCAGGAGGTGAAGGTTTTGAGGGATATGACTCAAGGTCGGTATCATTACCTGATCCCACATTATACTCCTCCCATGGGTCTGCCTCCTCTGGGATTGTGTCCTCATCATCCCCAGGGTGTCCCCCCTCCCCTGTGTCACTTTCTCCATCTGTTGTAGGTGTAGATGGACGTGTGGGAGGAATATCTGGCCTATTGTGAGGAATAGGCGGAGATGGTGTGTGAGGTTTGGGAGAAGGGGGAGGAGTTGTATTCGTCCCCATTGTTCTCTTCTTTGGATGAGCCTTGTCGTCCAAATGTTCATGTTTCCTCTTTTTAGGTAGCTCTGTGACTACCTTGCCAGTCTTTGGGTCAATAAACAAAGTCTTTTGTTTAGGATCCGTTCCGTGTTCCTGTGTCGGTACCGCAGTTTTCGGTTCCGAAAGGTGTCTTTTCTTTGAAATGTCCATTTGTATTTTCGGTGCCGAAGTTTTGTTCGGATCCGACTTCTTCGGTATCGAAGATGTCCCCGGTGTCGAGGGTGTTTTCGGCGCCGAAGCGTGCTTCGGTGTCGACATGGACTGCTTCGACTTCGAGCTTTCCTTGACTTGGTGCTTCGGTGTCGATGTGGTTGGTTTATCGGAACCGGAACCACTATGATGGGGGACCGAGTGTTTCGGTTTCTGTTTCGTTGCCGGGCTCGAAGGCGGGGCGTTGGAAACTTTTTTCGGTTGTCTGACCGGGCTCGAGGGCGGGGTCGACACCGTGCGGGGTCTGTTTTTCGGTAAAGGGACGTCGTCACTCACGGTTTGTTGGACGTCGATTTCCTCGACGTCGGACTCGTCCGCTTCTGACCCCGCCTCGTCGGCCTCTTCTTCCTCCTCTTCTGGTTGCTGGTCCTCGAACAGCTCCGGGATTGCTTGTGACTGCATTCTCGATACCTCGTGTCTTCGGGCTCGACGGTTTCTAATCGTCGACTTTGACGAGAACGCTGCACAGGCCTCACAGTCCCTGGATTCGTGTTCAGGGGACAAGCAGAGGTTGCACACTTCGTGTAGGTCCTTGTGTGGGAACTTAGCACCACACGTTGGACATTTTTTGAATGGAGTCCTTTCCATGGACCCCGGGCTGGACTACGTCGAGTTTCTCGTAGTCGTCGTCCTTCGAATCGCGTCGGTATGGAGTGAAGTCGCGTTCGATAACGATACCGTCGATTTGGAAAGGAATACGCGCCGGTTATAACCTTCTTTGTTGAAGTCGGTCCGGAGCGCTTCGATCCTCATCCGAACCCGATGGCGGAAAAAAACAATCTAAGGATGGAGCCGATGCCCATGCGCACTAACACCGAGAGGAGGAGTCACATATGACGACAAAGACTTCTCCAGAAGAAAAACAAAGTGCAATCATCCGAGCCCAACACCAGATGGCGATCTATTCATAAATGTACCATCTGCAGCCCATATGCCTCGAACATTATCTTTCCAGTGCCATGGGACTGATTAACAACCAAAAAGTTAACATAGAGGAAAGGCTCGAGGAGACTAAAATGTCGGTAACTGAGGCCACTGCAAAATAGTCAATAGTTTCGATGATGCCTAGGCCAAATGTGGTGCAAGTGGATGTTCATACAGTCAACACATCCTCAGAACGTAAATGTAACTCATGTGCCCCAAATGCCTCCTTGACTCGCATTGGAGAAGTGTGGCTCAATGGTTAGAGCGGCAGACCCTGATACAGAGGTCTAGCCCAGGACCAGGGTTCAATTCCCGCCTCCGCGGGTCTTGGGCCCAATTTCCTCGGACCTGATAATTCTCGTCTCAGTGCCTATTCTCATCATGGGTCCCACTCTGCAACTCTGGGCAATAGCTTGCTTAATCTCCACAACGGCCCCAACAACGCTAGGATGCCTGGCTTCACCTTGGGGGGGCACTTCACAGGGAAAAGCCAGGAAGGGTTCCTCAGCGGTATTCGTACAAGCGCCGAGATACCCCAGCTGGGGTCGATTCGTGCGCTATACAAGTACACTACATTTACATTACTAACTCTCCCACTCCAACTGTTTGCCATCCACCAGCTAAGACGAAGTGGTTACAAGTAAAAACTGCTGGTGGCAGAGAAGATGAAACTACCAGGGTTCATTCTTTCACTCCTGAAAAACTTGTGTACCCAGTTGAGTGGTTTAGAGAATTATGTAAAATCTGCTTTGGAGGGTGCGAACAGCAAATTAGCACCGCTTAGCTAGCTGTAGCAAATAAGCGGGGAATGCATAAACAATATCTCCAATAGTCCTACTACCATCCATGGGTCTGTTACCAACGATGCGGATAGTAACTTGTTCCTAAAGCGATCGTCAGCAAACTCAATAGCTAAAACAGAGAGAACTGCACAGAAAGAGATTCCACTGAAAAGTCTGAATAGCTGTGCGTACACAATGAATTTATATGGGGGGGGCAGAACCTCATACAACTAGGGGAGCAACTCTCTCCCTATAAAGATGAACCAAGGGGAAAGACTAATAAAACACATTTTGATGAACATCAAGTATAAAATTCCAGCCCTGAATAATCATTATTCAACCCCCAGGGTAATCTCATGGTCAGAGCTATTTCATGGAATGTTGCAGGATCTGCCATAATTGGCAAACATGGACTAAGGTTGCTCAATTTCTCTGCATGCAGAAAACATGGTTGGTAGAGAACATAGATGTTGATGGCTTTCTATTATTTAATTCCCCCCCCCCAATTCCCTCTATTGCAGGTAAAGCTGGGGAGTAGTTTCTTGTGGTAGTGTCTGCCTTACTTTCAACGAAAGTGGTAAAGACATTTTCAGTATCACGCTATAGCCTACGTGTATTGTTATTTATCAAAGGTAATCCGGATATCTCAATTATTAAGTACTATAACAAATGTGATGCCTTTCGTTTGGGGGTAGTTGATGCATTTGAGAACGATCTAGGCTGGTTTCTTATGCGTAAAGCTAGAGACATTTGTATAATTTGGAGTGGGTACTTTAATGTCACTAGATGCTCCCTCCCCCTTAGAGAGGTGTGTGGATTAACGGATACTTCAGGGGAGCGAGTATAGTACATTATCAGCCACAGCCCCAAAGGAGAAGGAAGCTTTGAATCATTTGATGGTCAAGCAGAACTCAATGACTGACATGTCGCACTAATAGCAGTAATTTAGTGCACATTTTTATTGGGTGAGGTGCTATGAGTAAGAGTAACGGCTAAGGCGCTCGACCTCGGACATGAGGATCTGGGTTCGAGTCTCGGTAACGACGCCAAAAACCCCCTGTGATTCTGGGCAAATCACTTAATCTCCCCGTGCCTAAAAAATGAAAGTGTGTCCTCATGTAACGTAACTGGTGCTATGTAAAGCGCTCTGATAACTGATTCGGTTCGGTTCGGTTCTAGTTTGCGCTATATAAAACTCCGGAAAAAAAAAAATATATATATATATATATATATTGGTTTCAACCAATCAGGTGGCACTCCCTGACAATTTCAGAGTTGATGAAAACAGTGCGAGTGACAATAATCCTTAGGGGCTAATCTTACTAATGCATACTTGACAGCAAGCAAACTTGGCAAAACCAAAGGTGGTGATGGACGGAGCGTTGACAATACAAGCACTCACCCCCAGTCAACTGATCTGGGTTTAATCCATCATCGTTCTTTAGCCCACTCTGCCACCCCAGTTCAGACATGGCCATATGCAAATCAGTCTGACCCTGTGCCTCATGGGAACAGTCCAGCCCGAACTGCCAAGCCATGCCTTCCCTGGACCGGAAACAAGCTTCCGAGGACCGGTTTCTGGCATTACAGCCGTCTTCAGCCCGGCTTGCTTGAATCCAGTGGCAAAGTGAGCAAGGGACTCACGTCTGAGCATACCCTGCCAACTTATGGCGAACAAAGCAAAACCAAAGGTGGTGATGGACGGAGCGTTGACAATACAAGCACTCACCCCCAGTCAACTGATCTGGGTTCGCCATAAGTTGGCAGGGTATGCTCAGACGTGAGTCCCTTGCTCACTTTGCCACAGGATTCAAGCAAGCCGGGCTGAAGACGGCTGGAATGCCAGAAACCGGTCCTCGGTAGCTTGTTTCTGGTCCAGGGAAGGCATGGCTTGGCAGTTCGGGCTGGACTGTTCCCATGAGGCACAGGGTCAGACTGATTTGCATACAGCCATGTCTGAACTGGGGTGGCAGAGAGGGCTAAAGAACGGTGATGGATTAAACCCAGATCAGTTGACTGGGGGTGAGTGTTTGTATTGTCAACGCTCCGTCCATCACTTCCTTTGGTTTTTCTCAGCAAGCAAACTTGTCCAGAACTTTGCACAGTGTGGCATAAACACAGAAAGGGGTGAGAACTAAATGGTCAGAAGTGGATCCATCCAGTTTTACTTAATCTTTATGGTTGAAAATAAACATAATTTTATGACCTGCCAAGACCTGGAAGCACACTTCGGTTGAATCAATGAGGCACATGACGATCTCACACTCAATTAATGTACTACTAACAAGGAGAGGGAAGGGTCATAAGCAACCTAAAAAAGGATGGTGGGATAAAACCTGCTCTAGTGGACTTCACACTATTTTTTCCTCAACATCTCCCATGTGCTGGCGATGTACTTAGGCGCCAGGAGACTTTCTACATATGTGGTGGTCAACCCCCAGCATTACCACCTTCTAGAAGGAGATCCTTAGCCACATTAGAGGGTCTGTAGGTTACCCAATTCCGGACTCATGACCGACAGGATTGCTTGGTATTCATCCCCAGAATTTGCAGGCCATGACACACGTGGTGTGGCATTTAATCTCTCACATGTTGGGAACAGGCAAGCAACTTATTGCATTACATTGGAAACAACCTGCTGCCCCCTCCCCCCCACAACCCTACAGTTCAAACCTCTGTAGCAAAGTACGGCCATGGAACTGATTTCCCACAGAATAACCCAGACAGAGGGGAAGTTTAATCGCATTTAGCAACCTCTCCTACAATATTTATCCCATTTGGAATACAGTTGCCTCACACCACCTAGCCTTAAAGCTCTCCAGCTTTTTGATTGAGCCGTGGCCCTTAATGTAAGTCTAGTCTTCTCACTCCTCACCCCCTCTCCTTGTTTCCCACCCTTGGCCCCTCCAGGGATGTGAGACTCTTGCAGGTTTGCTCTTGTCTTGAATAATATGCTTCTTGCACTATACACAATTTTTGTTGGTTCCCCTTTTTCCTCTTCAATTGTTGGGAAGGGATGTTTCAACAAGGAGGCACTGGTACTTTGTTGTTTATATATATATATATATATATATATATATATATATATTCACTGAAAAAACCATAGGTTATAGACCATATATAGTTAGGAATTAGCATTTACAAAACCTTGAAAATTCACTGAAAAAACCATAGGTTATAGACCATATATAGTTAGGAATTAGCATTTAAAAAACCTTATTTTACTCACACAAAACCATTGAAATTCCATATATAGTTAGTTGCACTAACTATATATTGCGCACCCGCAATCCACTGCTGATCATGTCACATATTACATCATTCATGACATGGTCAGTGACATCACTGATGACATCACTGATGACATCTCAAATGACATCACTGATGACATCACTGATGACATCATCCAGTGACTGTGTGTTTCTGTAAAGTTTAAATATGTTTTAGATATTGAAGAATGAGTAGATGTATAACTGTCTGGACGAAGGATTTAGTAGGTGCATGACTGAATGTATGAGTGAGTGATTAAATGTGTCTCACTGAGTGCATGGGTTAGTGACTAAACTGTCTTAATTTGTGCATCATTATGTCTGTTGTTCTGTAAACTACTGCATGTGTTGATCAGTAGCTATATGATTAACTATATGGGTTATTGATTGATTGTCCAAGTATTTGTATGGGAGACTGAGTGTGTGTGTGGCTGGCTGGGAGGTGTGTGACTCTGTGCAGATCAATGTGTACTTGTATCAATGATTGTATAAGAAAGTAAGTATGTGTTACTATATGTTTGAAAATGTAAGGTGCTCTATGTTTAACTGTATAGACAAGAAAATGGAAGTGTGATTGATTCTTTACAGGACTGACTAGGTGTGTGAGTAACTCCATGGATGAGTGGCAGAGTGTGAGTGTCTGTATAGGTGTATGAGTGCATATGATAGTGTTGTAAAGATGAGTGATTGTATGTATGAATGATTGTATGGGTGAATGAGTGAATGTGTGTGTAGACGTAGGAATCAGTGAGTATGTATGTAGTAACTAGTATTGGTGTGTCAATGGTTTCAAAAATTATACTCTGTATTTAACACTGGGTGAAACAGAGGTTATATTAAAATGTGAGGAGATGCATTGTATTGTCACATGAATGATATCATCAGTGATGTGGTCATTGATGTCAAATGAGATGTCATCAGTGATGTCATCAGTGATGTCATTTGAGATGTCATCAGTGATGTCATCAGTGATGTCACTGACCATGTCATGAATGATGTAATATGTGACATGATCAGCAGTGGATTGCGGGTGCGCAATATATAGTTAGTGCAACTAACTATATATGGAATTTCAATGGTTTTGTGCGAGTAAAATAAGGTTTTTTAAATGCTAATTCCTAACTATATATGGTCTATAACCTATGGTTTTTTCAGTGAATTTTCAAGGTTTTGTAAATGCTAATTCCTAACTATATATGGTCTATAACCTATGGTTTTTTCAGTGAATTTCAATGGTTTTTTAATAGCAAATATCATAAGCTGTCGAATGTCAAGTACGTGGTAAGTGAAAACATTTTCGTGTTTATGCACACTGATCTGCTTTGAATGGTGCCCCCCCCCCTCATTTCTATTAGGAGTACTCTCTCTTTGCAGATAGTGAAAGGTAGTTAACGCAGGCCTTTGCCCCCGTTGTAATCCGTCGTGCCTGCTTCTCTCTCCATTTGATTGATTGTTATCCAAGTATTTACTGTTTTAGAATTAGTTCTCTTTGGTTCATTCTCTATTTACAAACAAACACAGAGTCGCAATACTCTGTTTAGTCTTTGCAGATAACGAAAAATCGTGTAAAAAAAAAAGAAAAGGAATCGAGCAAAATCAGTAGGCCACTAATGGGATCTCTTTTTGACCTCGCTAAAATAGAAACATTAGGAACAACCCCTCATGACAAATACAAAACTAGTGAGATGAACTGAACTCCACACAATGATGGCTGCAAAACAGCTCGGCTCCGCCACCCACCCCGCCCAAAATAACGATAAAGAGCGGCTGCCATGATTGGTTGCGGAATGGCCACAACGGAGCTACGAAATGGTGCTGCTCTCATGCTAACCCCAGCTTCGGTCTGAAACATCCAGAAACACTGTAGACTACCAATTCGATCAGTTCCGGTAGCGCCCCAATGTAACCCGGTAGAGAAGAACTAGCCCTCCCCTCTTTGACTGATGGTTCTTGTTGCCTGTCCCTTCTGTTGTCATTTAACAGAACTATTTAGCCTGCTGAAAGGGGTTGTGTTTCGACCGCTGGTTGGTGGAGACATTTTGACTATATTCTGGACCTGCGTTGTCGCGTAATGCGTCATATGACGCGCCGCGTTAGCGCATCCGGAAGTCATCCGGGGCGCGCAGCGCGTAACGTAAGCATAACAAGTCATGTGACTTGTTAATAAAACTTTTCATTGGTTCATTTTACTTTTCTTATTCTAATGATGAAAGCCTTGGTCATATCACCTAAAAATTACGCTTTTAATTACTTCCGAACATTATTTTCTCTTAAATATATGTTATAATGTTCCAGGCTAATGTACTTTCCCGGAAATTTTACAACTGTCCTGCAAGTAAAATATATTCTTTTTTCGAGAAAAAGAGCGTTTCTTCGTCCCATGACGGAGCCGTTGAGCAAAAGAGGGTCGACCTGCTGTCTTAGTCGCCGATACGCCTGAATATGAGATTCTTATCGATCACTTTATGTTGCAGGAATAGAAAACACAACAGCCCTTGACCATTTATCTTTACTGCGTTCCTTCGTATTATACCTTTTACCCTTCATGTAATTGGTCTGCTTTATTTCACTTGCCTTTTAATGATTCTAAAACAGTGACTATTATTAAAAACTTTACCAATGTATACACTACTACCATGTTTTCTTTTAAAAACCTTTATTGTGAAAATTTCATTATACAAATACGAGCCTATAACCACGTGGGCCTGCCACGGAGCAAACTGTAATCGTATATGATGAATAGACATTTACACTGTAGAGGAACGTAACGGGCGGGCCATTAGGTTGCAAAAACTAAGGTGTCTAACAGTTACGGAATCGGTGGACGTACATTTTATAATTAAAATACGACAGGGCCAGTTACAATAAAATTATCTAGATATACATTTGCGGGCAAGTACCATGGGTGACGTTAATTCGAATTTTCAACAGTACAGTAATCAATAACACATCAGAACTTAATATCAATAGGGATGTCGAAATATTCAATCAATTCTCGTCCCCGCCCGCCATGTGCTTCAAAACTGCATACGTATCTCGTGATATCAAGGTTGTGCAACCAGTACACAACAAGGAGTTACGAGTCCCATTTATTCCGGCGCCATTTTGGGCGAGGACGGGCAGGTCCAGGATATAGTCAAAATGTCTCTACCAACCATCGACTATGATGATGTTCATATGCTGTATTTATTAGAGTAACACTCATCTGCCCACATGAAATTAATTTACCACAATCTAAACATGTCATTTTAATCTTTCCAAAGTTCTTCTAAATATTTGGGACCGTTTCCCTTGCCTCTGAAGCTCTCAGTGCCACTTCTTTAATGAATGTACTAGCAGGTCAGGGGTTCTCCTCCAAATCTCTCTTTTATGCAGCACTATAATTAATTGGTGCCACCTCTCCATATGACGATGCATGGTATAGTTACCACAACTATATATTTTTTCGGTTCCTCTGGAGAGTTCATCGTGGCAGATGAAGCGTGTAACATACCGGGCATTTACCTTTTTTTGCATGTACAGGAAAGGAAAAAAAAATCGAGCGTCCGAGTTCTAAGGTGTCCCAGGGCCATTTTAGTGGACCAGGCCCAAATCCAAAGAACAGCCATCTCACAGGCTAATGGGGCGACCCACGCCGAGTTTCAGCATTGTAGGATGACCACACAAGTACAGCAACTTGCTAGACATCACCTCGGTGCCATCTGGATCTCGGCGCCCCACTGCAGATGAAGTGCCTCTCAACTATGAAACCACCACGGTGACATCCGGATCTTGGCGCGTTGTGCTGCCTTCGGCCTATTCGCACATCGGTCCGCTACTGACGCCATCTCACAGGCTAATGGGGTGACCCACGCCGAGTTTCAGCATTGTAGGATGACCACACCAACTTGCTAGACATCACCTCGGTGCCATCCGAATCTTGGCATCTCAACGCCTAGTGGTATCTTCCATACAGAAAATCTTGTTACGCTACCTTTGGCCCCATTCGCACATCGGTCCGCAACTTAGACATCACCTCGGTGCCATCCGGATCTTGGCATCTCAGCGCCTTGTGGTGTATTCTCTTCAGAAAATATTGTTGAGCTGCCTTTGGCCCCATTCGCACATCGGTCCGCAACTTACACATCACCTCGGTGCCATCCGGATCTTGGCATCTCAGCGCCTTGTGGTGTCTTCTACTCCGAAAATATAGTAGAAAATATTGTTGCGCTGCCTTTGGCCCCATTCACACATCAGTCCGCTACTGACACCATCTCACAGGCCAACAGGGCGCCCCACGCCGACTTTTACCATTGTACGATGGCCACACCAGTGCCACAACTTGCTAGACACCACCTCGGTGCCATCCGGATCTTGGCATCTCAGCGCCTTGTGGTGTCTTCAAATCAGAAAATATTGTTGCGCTGCCTTTGGCCCCATTCGCACATCGGTCCGCTACTGACGCCATCTCACAGGCCAACGGGGCGCCCCACGCCGACTTTCAGCATTGTAGGATGGCCACACCAGTGCGGCAACTTACTAGACACCACCTCGGTGCCATCCGGATCTTGGCGCGTTGTGCTGCCTTCGGCCTATTCGCACATCGGTCCGCTACTGACGCAAACTCACAGGCCAACGGGGCGCCCCACGCCGACTTTCAGCATTGTAGGATGGCCACACCAGTGCGGCAACTTACTAGACACCACCTCGGTGCCATCCGGATCTTGGCGCGTTGTGCTGCCTTCGGCCTATTCGCACATCGGTCCGCTACTGACGCAAACTCACAGGCCAACGGGGCGCCCCTCGCCGACTTTCAGCATTGTTGGATGGCCACACCAGTGCGGCAACTTACTAGACACCACCTCGGTGCCATCCGGATCTTGGCGCGTTGTGCTGCCTTCGGCCTATTCGCACATCGGTCCGCTACTGACGCAAACTCACAGGCCAACGGGGCGCCCCACGCCGACTTTCAGCATTGTTGGATAGCCACACCAGTGCGGCAACTTACTAGACACCACCTCGGTGCCATCCGGATCTTGGCGCGTTGTGCTGCCTTCGGCCTATTCGCACATCGGTCCGCTACTGACGCAAACTCACAGGCCAACGGGGCGCCCCACGCCGACTTTCAGCATTGTAGGATGGCCACACCAGTGCTGCAACTTGCTGGACACCACCTCGGTGCCATCCGGATCTTGGCGCGTTGTGTTGCCTTCGGCCTATTCGCACATCGGTCCGCTACTGACGCCGCCTCACGTGCCAACGTATTTTCTCCGCATTTTACACCCTATGCCGCATAACAGGTCATGTGACTTGTTTATAAAACTTTTCATCGGTTCATTTTACTTTTGGTTTCCTAATGATGGAAGGCATGATCATGTGACCTAAAAACAACACTTTTCATAGGATGAAAACTTTTTTTTTTTCCCAAACGATGAAAGCCCCACCTTGTTTCTGGATGTTTCAGACTGAAGCTGGCGTCAGCATGAAAGCACCACCATCTCGTGGCTCCGTCGTGGTCATTCCGCGAGCAATCATGGCAGCCGCTCCCCACCAGAAGCCTGCAGGAGTCGGAGCCCCCAAAACTTTTGATGAATTCTCAAGGCGGAGGGGACGCTTTCGAGAATGGGGTCCAAGACCTAGCAGACAAGCGTCCGATTTCCAAGGTGTCCCAGGGCCATTTCAGTGGACCAGGCCCAAAAAGGAAACAGCCTGCCGCCATTTTGAGAGTCCTGTGACAGCCGCCTATCGCTGCACCGCAAGAGTGGGCGCAACTCAGCTGAATTGCGGCTTTTGACACAGTGGACCAAAAACGGACGGAATGGCAACTGAAACGGTAAAGGGGCGCCCCACTACAACAGATGACACTCCACCTGGAGAGGCCCGTTCACGCCGCCTCCCCCGGGGCGCTCCACGCCGTTATTCGGAGCAGCATTGTAGGATACCAAAACCAGTGCGGCAACTTACTGGACATCACCTTGGTGCCATCGTTCTGCTGCCTTGGAACTATTCGCGCAACAGTTTGCTACTGATGACCCACCCCCCGCGACGCCCCATGCCGTTATTTGCTGGGTGGCAACTTACTAGACATCACTTTCGTGTCATCTAGATTTCGGCGCGTTCTGCTGCCTTGGAACTATTCGCACAACAGTTTGCTACTGATGACCCACCCCCCGCGACGCCCCACGCCGGAAATCTGGACGTTGTGCTGCGTTGGGACTATTCGCACAGCCGACCGCTACTTCGTTGTTTTTCCCTAAAAATGTTTATATGTTATTACTATTTTTGTTTTCTTGTATATATTTATAAATTATTAAAGTTTTATAATCTTACTACTTTGTCGGAGTGCTATATATTTTTAATGTGACACATAATTGTAAAAACTTTGATGTACAAACAGTCATCCCTGGAATCTTCCGCTTCAGGCTCGGTCCCCTCCCCAATCACAATACAGGATGGTTTTCAGATAATAGCAACGCTTCTGCTGTGACGGATCTCATCGAGTGTGGGCCTTGATCTACTATAACTCCTTTGAAGAGGGGTGATTCTTTACAGCTGTGGCCATAAACTACATCTGCAGGGCTAGCTGATACCCTAGGACCAGCCTGGACAATCGGACACAGAGGAAAAGGAGTGTCAGAGGGTGCGGTAGTGAATAGGGCGAAAGGGAGGTGTCGGGCGGGCACAGGGTGTGATTCTCAGGGAACAGCAGCGCAGATGGGGGAGGTTTATTACCCATGCATAAGACAGAGAGCGGGGGTGACCACTGCCTGGGGGAGATGCTTGCGAGGGTGGGGAGCCATGCTAAGGATCGACAGCGTGCACAGAGTGGGTCTGGTCAAGGCATCTAAAATGGCTGCCGTGCACGACAAAAGTGTGGCATTTGAAAAAAGACAAGATGGCGCAGACAATGTTTTTCAACACTTCCTGATTTCCTTCGAATCGAACGTTAACAGACGTTGGGGCATATTACCAAAGTTAAGCGATATTTATCCCTAACGATGCTTAGCAACGATTTTTTTACCGTCAGAAATTATCGCAGATAAACCTTGCTATTATCAAGGTTTATCGGAAATACGATAAAAAACGACCGCAATGCATTAATATCGCTGAAAACTCAGCGATATTCATGCATTACCGAGCTAATGCTCTTAGCCATGTTATCCACCTCCCATTGGATAACATGGCTAAGAACTGCTCAGGGCAGGTGGTAGCTTTTGGAGATATTCGCCCTTATCTCGAATATTTCCAAAAGTTGATAATAGGAGATAGCGATGTTAGCGACTGTTTCCAGTCGCTAACATCTTGGCATACCCACTTTGCATGTCATTAGTGATAAATATCACTCACATGCAAAGTGGGGCCCAAGATGGTCGCTATCTTCTACTAGCCGTCGCTAACTGGTGTTAGCAACAGCTAGGTAATACACATATAATTTTATCTCCACGAAGCGGAGCGCTGTTACAGATATATATCTTGTTTCTGAACGTTAATTTCTCAAAATGCACTGAAGCACATATATTGAGACCTAGCAAAGGCACATCGGGCTACCAGTCCCTACAATTTTGCCAAGTTTCGTGCAAATCCATTCAGCTGTTCGATCCTACCGAGAGACAAGATGGCGGCCGCTACGGACTGTTTGGAATGTTTACAGACACCGGAGAGCCAATCAGCTTCGCTTCGCAAAGCTCCGTAACGCGAAAAGTACGCGTAGCGGAGCGCTGCCCAGTCCGCTGTTACAGATATATACCTTTTTTTGAACATTAATTTCTCAAAATCCACTGAAGCACATATATTGAGATCTAGCAAAGGCACATCGGGCTACCAGTCCCTACAATTTTGCCAAGTTTCGTGCAAATCCATTCAGCTGTTCGATTATTATTATGTTTATTTTTTTTTGCCCCGCGGGGCCCTTTTAAAACCTCCACATCAAACCTAGGGGGTGAGCGACAATGTACTATGCCCCCTTATGGTCATTTGCCCCTTCGCTTTGGCCTCCTCTTGTCTCTCGATCCTACCGAGAGACAAGATGGCGGCCGCTACGGACTGTTTGGAATGTTGACAGACGCCGGAGAACCAATCAGCTTCGCTTCACAAAGCTCCGTTGCGCGAAAAGTACGCGTAGCGGAGCGCTGCCCAGTCCGCTGCTACAGATATATATCTTTTTTTGAACATTAATTTCTCAAAATCCACTGAAGCACATATATTGAGACCTACAAAAGGCACATCGGGCTACCAGTCCCTACAATTTTGCCAAGTTTCGTGCAAATCCATTCAGCCGTTCGGGCTAAAAGTGAGGCCAACCGCCCTATGGAAATTAACATGGGAAAAACGCGTTTTGGGACCCCCCTTTTTTCTCGGCCCCCCCTTGACGAACCCCCCCAAAATTTTCAGGGGCTGCTCAGAAACAAAATGTGCCATTTTCCTGAAAATTTCAGCCAATTCCGTCCACAAACGCCAAAGTTATTAGACATAGAATTTTCAAAAAACCCATAGAGAAAAAATCCTAACTATATATACCTACTGGCGACCGCCAGTAGGTAATATATATATATATATATGCACACCGCCTGACTTCTTACTTGCTGTGCATTGTACAAATGCCTTTCTTAGCTGCTGTGATGCCTAACAACCTAATAGTACTGAATCATTGTGGCCTTGCGGTGTCCAAGGCATCATGGTTTTTGTTATGGTCTTTTCTTCACAAGCTTTCAATAGTGATGTTTTACAAAACTTGTGTCACGCCTGCCAGTTTTCGGATCGGTCCGAGCGAGCGGACCAAGATGGACGCTACAGAATGCGCATGTGCGAAGGGGCCAGGCAGGAGCTAAAAGCCTGACTTCCCTTCAAACCAGCGCTTCGCGTTCTTGTGCTCTGCGAGACGTTTTCGCCGCGCCACTTTCGTTTAGCCCCTAACCCCGTTGCTCTGTGGGGTCCTGTTTGATTCATGTCCTACGTTCTGCTCCGTTGTTGAGGATTTACTAGGTCTGGGTATTCCTCGTCTTTTCTAGTGGAGCCCCTTTTTGTGTGCTGAAGCGAGTTATTCTCCTCGCGTAGGAGAGGAGCCTTTTTCCTCTCACTTAGCCTAAGTTCACTGAATCCAAGCGGACTTAGCGTCTCCAAAGATTCCCCCTGTGGCCGGCTTTCTTCTGCTCCTCGGGAGGCCAACCTGCTTCTCCCGGTTCCGCCCGTCGGCCAGACGTTTTGTTCCGTCGGCCGGCCGGACTAGGGTAGGGCTTGTGTTTTAGCCCTCCTGGGGCATTGTGGTAGTTGTGGTCCGCTCAGGACTCTTCTTTTACTTTTTCCCGTGGTTTTTCCCCCATTTTACTTATTGTTTGGACTTGTACCGATTTGGAAGACTGGCATCCGTCACAGGCTGGATCCTCAGAAGATTACGGTAACGCGCTTGTAGCGCACCTTTAATTACTGTAGATTTCTTATGGTTCTTCAGCTAGAACTGTTGAGCAGTGACAGGTATGTAATGTAAATATAGCTTTATTCGATTTTCATATAAAATCATAAAAGCACAGCACATATATCAAGTCATAATCACAATTAATATATACTTACATATGCACATACAAGATAAAAACGAGTGTGATAGTCGGACAAGTAAAAGAATTTCAGATGCTAAACATTTTAAAGTGCAATATCTGGTGACTGAAACGAAGAGCAGGATAGGACCCACAAGAGGGATGCTTTACCACATGGATTTCCGCAACTTAATGACAGTTAGAAAGCTGGCCTGCAATTTCTTATACCCCAGCGATTTAGGAGAGGTTTCAAGAAAAGTTTTCTGGGGTTAGAATAAAAAGTGCAAAAGAACATTATGTGCAGATTAGACTGTACTGCGATATTGTCGCATGTGCAGGACAGCTTAGTGGTTGACCAATTGTTCATATCTGGTAAAGTTACCGTGCGATAAAAAAAAACCAAGGCGTAAACGGGACAGGAGCATTCTATGATACGGACTAGGAATAGACAGTAAAAAACAGTAAAAAACAGTAAAAAACCATCATTCAACAATTATTGTGCAAGATTCAGTTACCATTAAAAGCTTAGAAGTTAGTCCTATGTAATGTAAGGGGAACTCGGGTAAAAATCATACAGATCCCAAATGCGAATTGTGCCCTGTCTTTCTTTGGGGGTACAAACTCGTAAAAAGGGGGCAACATTGGTGTTTTTAAATTTAATTAGAACCAGATCCCCAGCAGTGCATTTGGGCAGCGTCCCTAACCATCCCACCCTCCTGACACTCAAGATACCCCCGTCTAGCCCCGGCGGCAAGGGTCTATTCTTTTTTAGCCAATAGATGGCTTTATTTAGCAGATCCTGCTGGGATTCGCGTGTTCCCTGGGTGAGGGCAGGAACCCCAGAGAGGACAGACACATACGGGGCGGCCTCAGGGGGCAGGTAGATATGTGGCATTCTTGCCAAGGCGGATCTAGCCACTGTATGGGTATTTGGTGCAGGTTTGACAAATACTTGGGGGTCTATTAGAGTAGGTGTGCATGATGGATGTATTTGGGTAGCATCCTTGCCAGATTTATACATTTCGGGGGCGATGGTAGGGTTAGGGCAGACGCATGTGGCCATAGTAGCTGGAAGCGGGTGCTTTCTTATTACTGACTCAATATTGGTCAGCCTTTCCCCTAAATCATTCATTTTTGTGACCAAGGGAGAGATGGTAGCAACCAGCAGTTGCTCAATTTTGGCCAGTAAAGTCGTATTTAGAGACAAAAGAGGATCCTCTAATTTGTCCACTGCCGGGTCCTCGATTAATGCTATTGGATTAGCAGGTGATGGTATAACATTGGTGCACAGTATTTGTTTACTTGTATTGTTCCCAAAGTTAGTTTCGATGTCATGCTTCCATCTATTGTAGGAACCCAGGGGCGCAGCATTTACTTGGTTGTAAGCTATATCAGCAGGGCCATTTGCTTTGAGACAGAAAGAATCCACAGTTGGGGAGGTTATAGGATCAGGGACGTACTTTGTACCACACAGGGCGTTGAGTTCTTCCCATATAGACATCGTGTTTATAATAGTTTACAGAAAGGCAAAAAAAAAAATAAGTCAAATAATAATGAAGCACGATACCTCCCTCTGTGATGGAACAAAGTGGGGTGGCCCGTCCCGGCCTCCTCAGGCCTCTGAGGGCCACAGAGGGCCCGCCCTTTGTCCGGGCTTAGCCCGGCGCACTCCCGCGCGCGTCCCGCGACGCGGGGGCTCTCGGTGCACTAAGAGCACCTCCGGGGGCGGGACTGGTCGTGCGCGACTTCCGGTCGCAGTGGGGCCGCTGGGGGATGTAGTCCCCGGTCCTCGTAGGGCTGTGAGGGTCAGAATGGCGCTGGAAGGCTGCTGCCCACGACGGGAGAAGAGCGCTGCTCCCTGGCTCTCCCCCGGTACTCCCAGGTCGCCCAGGTAAGTATCAGCAAAGTTCCCCGCTCCCCCGGGGCTCTCGGTGCACTAAGAGCACCTCCGGGGGCGGGACTGGTCGTGCGCGACTTCCGGTCGCAGTGGGGCCGCTGGGGGATGTAGTCCCCGGTCCTCGTAGGGCTGTGAGGGTCAGAATGGCGCTGGAAGGCTGCTGCCCACGACGGGAGAAGAGCGCTGCTCCCTGGCTCTCCCCCGGTACTCCCAGGTCGCCCAGGTAAGTATCAGCAAAGTTCCCCAGTGACAGGAATCCTTTTATGTATAGATGTTAGGACCTGGAATAACCCATCTATATAACCTACGTACTGCAGTTCAGATTCCTGGAGCTAAATAGAGGTTTTTCTAATGAGGTACCTGAATCCCCTTTATTAGCACACGCTATACACAATCCTTAGGTGAAGGGTGCCTTACTTATGTGTACCTTGCAGTTCTAGGATCTTTCTGAAGAAGAGGTCAATTACGTCAGGGACATCCTTGTTCACTGTGATAAAGTACGGGGATTCCAGAATACACATAAATGGTAAACCCATATATATATATATTGAACATTCGGGCTACACAAGTATATGGTTCATGCACTGTTTTGACCTTTTTTTATAGTTCTTGTTTCCAACCGATTGGGAGAGCCTGCCTGGTGAAGTCCTTTTTTCCCCTTTGCATTCCTTGTTTTGTTCCCTCCTTTCCCTCCTAATCACCATTGCGTTCTAGTGTTTGATAGACGCAAGGGGTGTTGGGGGGAAGGGTTGGGCCTGTCGACGGTTCCTGGCACTCCTGCGGAAACAGCTCGAGGATCCTTACAACTTGTTCTGGTTCATGTAAATCTGTTAGACCAGGCATCCTTGATAAAAGTTCCCCTAACTTTGTCTTTTAACCTCCTGTTTTTGACTATTTTGCTGACTTTGTTTTCGCAGTTTTTAGAACTCTGAGCACATTTCCACTGCTAACCAGTGCTTAAGTGTGTGTTCTCTGCACTTAAAACAAGTTAACATAGGTTTATCCACAATTGGCTCACAGGGATTTATAAGTAAACCAGATATAAGTGCACTACACCTGCCCAGGGCCTAGAAATCAAATGTTACCAGTGTGCCTGCAGCATTGATTGTGCTACCTACCTAAGTAGCACTTTAAACAGGTCTCAGGCCTGCCACTACACAGTCTGTGTTTGCAGTTTTAAACTGCCGTGTTGACCTGGCAAGTTAACCTACTCGCCAGGCCCAAACCTTTCGTTTTATTACATATAGGTCACCCCTAAGGTAGACCCGGGACAGCCCATCGTCAGGGTGCAGTGTATTTAAAAAGTTGTGTATCAAAAAAAGAGGGGGGGACCTAGGTGCTTATAAGGTCCAGTGTCCGTGCTCTGAAAATCAATGTTTAAACAACAAGGAGGACAAAGTTCCTATGCCAGGGAGCAAAAAGTCACCCTTGCATCGTGGTGCAAAAAGTCACCCATACTTAAAAAATTTGGAAGAGAAAGAAAGGAAAAAGAGAAAGAGGGATTGCTAGGTATAAAAGACCCAAAATTATGAGAGGGAAAGACATTGTGTTTCCTCTGTTGCCCTCACACACCCCGAAGAGTGTCATGCTTCATCATCAGGCGTTTGCTCCTCGTAGGGCCGGCGCTGCAATTCCCTACGGGTCCCCCGAAGGGTCACTTTATCGGAGATCTTTTAGAGGAATGCCGGATGATGCATGCAGGTGTGCGGGTAATGAGTCAAGAGGAGGGTAAAGAAAAAATCGTGCCAGTGTGATAGTTTGAAATTAAAACAAGGGTAAACATGCAGCGATATGTTTAAAAGTATACCCTTGGCAGTCAATACTGCTAAAAATTATTATTGACCCAAGAGGCCTATTATGCCTAGGTGTCAATTGTCAAGGTCAACATGTTTCGCGCTTCCGTTGCCCATAGGTCGTTAGCGCTTCGTCAGGACCATAAAGAATATATAAAGTGCACGTGATTTAGTGAGTATAAAAATTACCCTCTTATCTCAATCAGGGTGGAGTAAAACCTGTGTACCCTTATCATGGTCACAGCTAATAGGTGGAAGCCACTCCTGAATGAAGCCTAGGAAATTGAAAAAGAACAAAACAAAGTAATAATACAGCATCGATGACAACTTGATGCCGCAAAATGTACCACATGTGTGTACATCAATTACACTTAAGCAATAAAGTAGAAAGGCACACAGGACAGGTTGATCGTAACTGGTCAAAAAGAGGGGGGGGGCTTTGTTTAATGTGGTTTTAGCCCCTACCCTACATAGCATCAATATTGAAAAAAGGCGGGGAGGAGTTTAAGTGGTCCTCAACCTAGTAAAGTTTAAAATATATGCTCCATACGACAAAGAAATCTATCCTGGTTAGTTTACTTAAAACGAGCGTACAAACTGTAAAGTGATAAGTGCTCAAAGAATATGCTCACCAAGCACTGTGTGTAGTGATCCTACGTGGTCAGAATTATGGGCGTCCGCAAGTAACCGGGCTGTAAAAACAAACACAGAGACAGCCGCATACAGGCACATTAGCCAATCATCTGAAGTGCTGGGCCGAGTGCTCACAGTGCAGGATATTGCATCTTTGAAGTACTTACAAATGAGTGCGGGTGCTGCCTTCTTTTTAGCAGTATTGACTGCCAAGGGTATACTTTTAAACATATCGCTGCATGTTTACCCTTGTTTTAATTTCAATCTATCACACTGGCACAATTTTTTCTTTACCCTCCTCTTGACTCATTACCCGCACACCCGCATGCATCATCCGGCATTCCTCTAAAAGATCTCCGATAAAGTGACCCTTCGGGGGACCTGTAGGGAATTGCAGCGCCGGCCCTACGAGGAGCAAACGCCCGATGATGAAGCATGACACTCTTCGGGGTGTGTGAGGGCAACAGAGGAAACACAATGTCTTTCCCTCTCATAATTTTGGGTCTTTTATACCTAGGAATCCCTCTCTCTTTTTCCTTTCTTTCTCTTCCAAATTTTTTAAGTATGGGTGACTTTTTGCACCACGATGCATGGGTGACTTTTTGCTCCCTGGCATAGGAACTTTGTCCTCCTTGTTATTTAATAAGTTGGACACATATTTTTAAGTTTTACATGTCCTGGTAGTGAAATACTCTTAAATTCGCTTTTCACTCCTTAAAATCCTGTCTCTCTTGTAGGATAACATTGGGATTGCCTAATTACATTTTATAAGTGTAGTTTCCAATTGGGAAGAGATGGGAACCCCACATTTGGTGTCTGGACTCACAATTTGAAATCACAACTTATGGCGCAGTTGGTTTTAAATTGCAGTTCTGAAAATGCCGCTTTTAGAAAGTTGGCATTTTCTTAAACCATTTGTCGCCTTCTGCTGGTCTTTGGAATACACACCTGGGGTATATGACAGCTAGCTTCCTGCACTCCCTCTGGACAGCCAAACACAGAGGAAGGGTAGGTATGACTGAGTATATTGCATATCTGCATATTGATGGGCCATCCTGCGCAGGATGGGAGGGTAGAGCTGACACTTTACACCTGAATGGGCTGTGTCCTGTCCCACACAAAGAGTTGCATACTCTCCTGGAGGGAGCCTGGAGCCAGGGCAGGGAAGACAGGGTCTTGTACACTTCAAAACCTCTCCCTGAAGTCTCCCTACTTCAAAGGCTCAACTAAATACAAGTACTGGGCCTCTGACACCACCAAATCAGAACACTGCTGGAACTGATGACATTCTGCCATGAAGAAGGACTGCTGTGCTGCATGTGGGACTGATACTTTGCTGAACTGCTTTGCTGTGTTGGCCTGCTGCTTCTTGCATGGGAGCAAGAAGAGCTGGACCTGCATCTCTACATCCCAGAACCTAAGTACTCTCCAAGGGCGTGTTGTCTTGCCTCCTGTTTCAGAAGTCTCAGTGATACCAATAACTTCACTTTCATCTTCAACTCAGTACCTGGACTTTACTTGGTGCAAGTCTTGCTCTGCCAAGTTGTGCCAATCCAGTCCTGAACCCTTAGTAGTGGGCCTAAGTTGGTCTGTCTTCTGAGGTCCTCATCTGAACCGAGGCAGAGCAACGGGAAGCCTCGCAGAGCCTTGCTGCAGAGTTGCCAGCCTTACCGGACTCGACACAGAGCAGTACAAAGCCCTGCAAAGCCTTGCCGGACAGCTGCCAGCTCCTCGTAACCGATGCCTCACAAAGCCTCACCGCACAGCTTCTCAGAGGCGATGCCGGTGACAAAAAGCAATGCAAAGGCTCACCGCACAGCAACTCAGAACAGATGCCAGACGACACAAAGCAACGCCACACAGACTGTGCAAACGGATTTAAGGTACTGTGTTTAGTGGTCCATAGTGGGGCCCGAGGCCGGCCTGTGCTCCATCGCGGTCAGCCTGAACTTGTGACTGTCTCCGTCTAGCAAGACCAGATAACCACAATTGGCGCTTTGCGCTATTATACGCTACTGTCACCAAAATCTTTAAAATTGCATATCTCAGAATTTCCCAATTTGATTTGACATTTTAGACTTATTTTATTTATAACGTTATTTATTCTAAACTGGCATGGAGCCTTTTTGTGATGTTTTTACTGTTTTTTGTGCAAACTAAATGATGTTTTAGTGCGCAAATGCTGTGTGACTTTTATTGTTCATATTATTTTTGAAAGGAAACGTTTAATGTTTGTTGATGTATGTATGTATGTATGATGATAATGTGATGTAACCCGATTGCTATGAATGCAACTGTTGTTTTTAGAATATATTTACATCAAGATCCTTTTATGTATTTGTGTAAACTAACCTCATTGGACAGCACTATGATTTTAAGGACTGATATGATTTTAAGGATTGTTTCTGGAGTATAAATGAAATTGTAGATTTCTAAACTGTGAACTAATATTGCAGTTGCTCTTTTATGGTTTATTAAGTATATAAACCGAATAAAGAACGGATGATAATGATAACTATGATGATGACACAGAAAATCATCACAAAGATCACCAGTCACCCACACAGGTCATCTAAAAGACCATCACCATCAGCCACTCAGAGTATCCACTGGCAGATCTGTCGCATCTGTCACTCCTGGAATATCGTCTGCTCACACAGACCTGTACGAATGTCTGCTTATGGAATTTCTTCTCAGAGATCAGCTCTATCAGCCACTCTTGGAGTATACCCTCCACCCACAGAATATTACTAAAGGACCTCATTGGTCAGTGAGGAGTTATTCATAAGGGGGTCCTCCACTGTGCCCAAGGTATTACTCAAGCAAATGGGTAGAGTCTCTCAACGTTCAAATATCGTTCACCAAAATGCCTCTTCTGCTGCACCTTCACGAAAAAGGGAAACAATCTCTTTGCACTGAATCATTAACCAAACTTTACTTCAAGAAGGGGGATGTGAAACTATGTGCAAGGGAGTGTACCTCAAGTCTCATAACATCTAAACATTTGGACGCTTTTCAGAATAAATGTGCGTAATAGTGTTTCTTGGATTATTGTAAAGAGTCCCAGAAATACACTAATATTATTCATAGCTTTGATTACATGAAATAGCCTTTATTCTGTCTTTTTAGGAACTTACTCTTATTTTGGACTACCCCACTGTTACGAATGAGTGCTTCTAATGTGAATGAAATCGTCAAGAGTTTGGTATTGAGAAGTGAAAATTGGTAAAAAGTTGTGCCAACAATAATCAGAAGAAAATATTCCTTGTCAGGTCTGTTATTCTGAGGAGTTAACTTGGTTGGCTGTGACCATTGACATTTTGGAGGTTAAAGTACTAGCTGGTCATCCCTGCTGTTTAAATTTACAATTTCAGTGCAATGTATGTGTATGGAAGATTATTAGTACCCTACATGGAGGTGGCAGTCTTTGGTCCCGGACCCTCCTATTCGCCAGAAGTCATACGTCGCATTTTGGGTTTCGCCTGCCGAAGGCTGCGCTCTGCGCAGCTTTTCGGCGCAGGCGAAATCCATTGATTACAATAAGGACTTCAGGAACGTCCCCCGGCTCCCATTGGCTAGCTCCATAAATGGAGGCTAGCCATTGGGTGCCGGATCTGTCCGTCAAGGCCGGACCAGATTCGGGGGCGTTCCCGCGATTTTTTCGCTCTCCACCCACTTCGGATCGTCATCGCGGCGGTGGGTGTGTGTTATTTTTTTTTTTTGAGTCGGCCTGTTTTCGTCTTTTTACAAGTGTTTGTTGTTGGAGTTGGCTGCAAGATTCGAGTTCCCACGAGGCAATCAGGTAAGGAGCATTTTGTTTATAAATGTGTTTTCACTTTGTTTGTTTTTATCCCGTTCCCGACCCCCCCCCTCCCGCTGTCTGTTCCCGCCCTCCCGCTGTCCGTCTAACCGTTCCTGCCCCCCCGTCTCTCTTGGTGTCTCCTCCAAATCGTGCACTCACTCCCTTACTCAGAGTAAGCCACACGCTTAACCACTCACTAATTCTCACAATGACTCACATATTTGCTTGCTGAATCCGCCCCCTCCTTAAGTCGGCGCCGGCTTTGATGTGAGCACTGGAGGGCCGCGTGGGCCTGCCACAGGAGGAGACTTGAGCTGAGCGCTGGGCAGAGCCGGAGCCTCCAGAGAGCTCCAGCAGGGGAAGCAGCAGCAAGCACTGAACGGAGCTCTCTCACTCACAGGACAGCACGGGCACCGGGCACCCCGCACCCCCTCTCAAGAGCAGGCACCGCGCGCCGGGGGAGACATGGAACATCAGCTGCTGTGCTGCGAGGTGGAAACCCCATGCTGAAGGCGGAGGAGAACTGCCCGCCGTCCGCTTCCTACTTTAAGTGCGTGCAGCGTGAAGTGCAACCCTACATGCGGAAGATCGTGGCCACCTGGATGCTGGAGGTTTGTGGAGCAAGGAGTGCACGTGCCACATGACTGCCACCCAGGTCGAATCACCCCTGCCCCCCACAACCCAGCAGAGTAACATTATAAACACAACTTATGTTAGGGGCGCACCGAACTTGCATACATGTGGGGCAACCCCTATCCGCCGCTCTGTAGAGCCTGGCCCCCTTTATGAAGAGTGCCGGTCAAACCTGCTTTGGAAGCCGGGACTACACCCAGTGCCCCGCAGTCTCACCCCCCAGTAACCGGGTCTGGAAATACTATGAATGTAGTTTTTAATGTAATACCATGTACACGTATGCAGCGCTCCCCGTGCCAGTATTACACGCCATCTTTGATGACTTCTTGTTTCCAAGCAAAAGTTTGCTCCCAATTCTGTAAAAGTGGATAAATGTGTTTTTTTTTAGGGGGGGGGGGGGTTGCATTGGGGTGTGAGGGTCCTCCCTATGTGGCCCTAGGTTAGAACAGCCTGTGCCCCACTTCAAGGGGACTTTCCCTTGTTGAAGGCTGTGTTCTCAGTCCTTACAAGCAGAACATGCTTGTTTGGACTAAACTTGCAAGGTCGCAAGTCCAAAGAAGTTCCAAATGAGGAGCTCTTTTGAGGATCCGACTCTTGTACCCGGCTCAGTTTGAGCTCCACACTCAGGGGTACATTTTGATGGGTCGGATGTGACTATTTCTGACTTCTAAATATTTTGTATTAATTTTTGAAACTTCGGCGAGCTCCTTCCTTGCAAATGTCGCATGCTTTCGGCAGGGACCTGGGGGGCACCCAAGGGCCTTTCAGATCGGGGGGACCCCTTGCTCTGACCCCTTCTTAAACAGCACAGCTCGGTAGAGCATCGCCAGTAGTACATTTTCATGTGATTTTGGGGTTCTGACATTTTTTTTACATTTTTAAATATTTTTTGAAAAGATGACGTTGGAAAATGTGACTTGAGTAGAGCAGGATTAGACGCCACCTTTGTATAGAGTGCAGCGCACACTGCACCCAAACTGCATTGGAAGAAATAACCTTTAATAGTGGAGAGTGCATGGGGAGTGGAGAGTGCATGGGGAGTGGAGAGTGCATGGGGAGTGGGGAGTGGAGAGTGCATGGGGAGTGGAGAGTGCATGGGGAGTGGAGAGTGGAGAGTGCATGGGGAGTGGAGAGTGCATGGGGAGTGGAGAGTGGAGAGTGCATGGGGAGTGGAGAGTGCATGGGGAGTGGAGAGTGGAGAGTGGAGAGTGCATGGGGAGTGGAGAGTGGAGAGTGCATGGGGAGTGGAGAGTGGAGAGTGCATGGGGAGTGGAGAGTGGAGAGTGCATGGGGAGTGGAGAGTGGAGAGTGCATGGGGAGTGGAGAGTGGGGAGTGGAGAGTGGAGAGTGCATGGGGAGTGGAGAGTGGAGAGTGCATGGGGAGTGGGGAGTGGAGAGTGGAGAGTGCATGGGGAGTGGAGAGTGGAGAGTGCATGGAGAGTGGAGAGTGCATGGAGAGTGGAGAGTGCATGGAGAGTGGAGAGTGCATGGGGAGTGGAGAGTGCATGGGGAGTGGGGAGTGGAGAGTGCATGGGGAGTGGAGAGTGCATGGGGAGTGGAGAGTGGAGAGTGCATGGGGAGTGGAGAGTGGAGAGTGCATGGGGAGTGGAGAGTGGAGAGTGCATGGGGAGTGGAGAGTGGAGAGTGCATGGGGAGTGGAGAGTGGAGAGTGCATGGGGAGTGGAGAGTGGAGAGTGCATGGGGAGTGGAGAGTGGAGAGTGCATGGGGAGTGGAGAGTGGAGAGTGCATGGGGAGTGGAGAGTGCATGGGGAGTGGAGAGTGGAGAGTGCATGGGGAGTGGAGAGTGGAGAGTGCATGGGGAGTGGAGAGTGGAGAGTGCATGGGGAGTGGAGAGTGGAGAGTGCATGGGGAGTGGAGAGTGGAGAGTGCATGGGGAGTGGAGAGTGGAGAGTGGAGAGTACATGGGGAGTGGAGAGTGGAGAGTGGAGAGTGCATGGGGAGTGGAGAGTGGAGAGTGGAGAGTGGAGAGTGCATGGGGAGTGGAGAGTGGAGAGTGCATGGGGAGTGGAGAGTGGAGAGTGCATGGGGAGTGGAGAGTGGAGAGTGCATGGGGAGTGGAGAGTGGAGAGTGCATGGGGAGTGGAGAGTGCATGGGGAGTGGAGAGTGCATGGGGAGTGGAGAGTTCATGGGGAGTGGAGAGTGCATGGGGAGTGGAGAGTGCATGGGGAGTGGAGAGTGCATGGGGAGTGGAGAGTGCATGGGGAGTGGAGAGTGCATGGGGAGTGGAGAGTGCATGGGGAGTGGAGAGTGCATGGGGAGTGGAGAGTGCATGGGGAGTGGAGAGTGCATGGGGAGTGGAGAGTGCATGAGGAGTGGAGAGTGCATGGGGAGTGGAGAGTGCATGGGGAGTGGAGAGTGCATGGGGAGTGGAGAGTGCATGGGGAGTGGAGAGTGCATGGGGAGTGGAGAGTGCATGGGGAGTGGAGAGTGCATGGGGAGTGGAGAGTGCATGGGGAGTGGAGAGTGCATGGGGAGTGGAGAGTGCATGGGGAGTGGAGAGTGGAGAGTGCATGGGGAGTGGAGAGTGGAGAGTGCATGGGGAGTGGAGAGTGGAGAGTGCATGGGGAGTGGAGAGTGGAGAGTGCATGGGGAGTGGAGAGTGCATGGGGAGTGGAGAGTGGAGAGTGCATGGGGAGTGGAGAGTGGAGAGTGCATGGGGAGTGGGGAGTGCATGGGGAGTGGAGAGTGCATGGGGAGTGGAGAGTGGAGAGTGCATGGGGAGTGGAGAGTGGAGAGTGCATGGGGAGTGGAGAGTGGAGAGTGCATGGGGAGTGGAGAGTGGAGAGTGCATGGGGAGTGGAGAGTGCATGGGGAGTGGAGAGTGGAGAGTGCATGGGGAGTGGAGAGTGCATGGGGAGTGGAGAGTGGAGAGTGCATGGGGAGTGGAGAGTGGAGAGTGCATGGGGAGTGGAGAGTGGAGAGTGCATGGGGAGTGGAGAGTGGAGAGTGCATGGGGAGTGGAGAGTGGAGAGTGCATGGGGAGTGGAGAGTGGAGAGTGCATGGGGAGTGGAGAGTGGAGAGTGCATGGGGAGTGGAGAGTGGAGAGTGGAGAGTGCATGGGGAGTGGAGAGTGGAGAGTGCATGGGGAGTGGAGAGTGGAGAGTGGAGAGTGCATGGGGAGTGGAGAGTGGAGAGTGGAGAGTGCATGGGGAGTGGAGAGTGGAGAGTGCATGGGGAGTGGAGAGTGGAGAGTGCATGGGGAGTGGAGAGTGGAGAGTGCATGGGGAGTGGAGAGTGCATGGGGAGTGGAGAGTGGAGAGTGCATGGGGAGTGGAGAGTGCATGGGGAGTGGAGAGTGCGTGGAGAGTGCATGGGGAGTGGAGAGTGCATGGGGAGTGGAGAGTGGAGAGTGCATGGGGAGTGGAGAGTGGAGAGTGCATGGGAAGTGGAGATTGCATGGGGAGTGGAGAGTGGAGAGTGCATGGGGAGTGGAGAGTGGAGAGTGCATGGGGAGTGGAGAGTGCATGGGGAGTGGAGAGTGGAGAGTGCATGGGGAGTGGAGAGTGCATGGGGAGTGGAGAGTGCATGGGGAGTGGAGAGTGCATGGGGAGTGGATGGGGAGTGGAGAGTGGAGAGTGCGTGGAGAGTGGAGAGTGCGTGGAGAGTGGAGAGTGCATGGGGAGTGGAGAGTGGAGAGTGCATGGGGAGTGGAGAGTGCATGGGGAGTGGAGAGTGCATGGGGAGTGGAGAGTGGAGAGTGGAGAGTGCATGGGGAGTGGAGAGTGCATGGGGAGTGGAGAGTGCATGGGGAGTGGATGGGGAGTGGAGAGTGGAGAGTGCGTGGAGAGTGGAGAGTGGAGAGTGCGTGGAGAGTGGAGAGTGCATGGGGAGTGGAGAGTGCATGGGGAGTGGAGAGTGGAGAGTGGAGAGTGCATGGGGAGTGGAGAGTGGAGAGTGCATGGGGAGTGGAGAGTGGAGAGTGCATGGGGAGTGGAGAGTGGAGAGTGCATGGGGAGTGGAGAGTGGAGAGTGGAGAGTGCATGGGGAGTGGAGAGTGCATGGGGAGTGGAGAGTGGAGAGTGGAGAGTGCATGGGGAGTGGAGAGTGGAGAGTGCATGGGGAGTGGAGAGTGGAGAGTGGAGAGTGCATGGGGAGTGGAGAGTGGAGAGTGCATGGGGAGTGGAGAGTGGAGAGTGGAGAGTGCATGGGGAGTGGAGAGTGGAGAGTGGAGAGTGGAGAGTGCATGGGGAGTGGAGAGTGGAGAGTGCATGGGGAGTGGAGAGTGGAGAGTGCATGGGGAGTGGAGAGTGGAGAGTGCATGGGGAGTGGAGAGTGGAGAGTGGAGAGTGCATGGGGAGTGGAGAGTGGAGAGTGGAGAGTGCATGGGGAGTGGAGAGTGCATGGGGAGTGGAGAGTGGAGAGTGGAGAGTGCATGGGGAGTGGAGAGTGGAGAGTGGAGAGTGCATGGGGAGTGGAGAGTGGAGAGTGCATGGGGAGTGGAGAGTGGAGAGTGGAGAGTGCATGGGGAGTGGAGAGTGGAGAGTGGAGAGTGCATGGGGAGTGGAGAGTGGAGAGTGGAGAGTGCATGGGGAGTGGAGAGTGGAGAGTGGAGAGTGCATGGGGAGTGGAGAGTGGAGAGTGGAGAGTGCATGGGGAGTGGAGAGTGCATGGGGAGTGGAGAGTGGAGAGTGCATGGGGAGTGGAGAGTGCATGGGGAGTGGAGAGTGCATGGGGAGTGGAGAGTGCATGGGGAGTGGAGAGTGCATGGGGAGTGGAGAGTGCATGGGGAGTGGAGAGTGCATGGGGAGTGGAGAGTGCATGGGGAGTGGAGAGTGCATGGGGAGTGGAGAGTGCATGGGGAGTGGAGAGTGCATGGGGAGTGGAGAGTGCATGGGGAGTGGAGAGTGCATGGGGAGTGGAGAGTGCATGGGGAGTGGAGAGTGCATGGGGAGTGGAGAGTGCATGGGGAGTGGAGAGTGCATGGGGAGTGGAGAGTGCATGGGGAGTGGAGAGTGCATGGGGAGTGCAGAGTGAGTAGGGAGTGCTAGAGAGTGCAGAGTGAGTAGGGAATGCTAGGGAGTGCTAGAGAGTGCAGAGTGAGTAGGGAGTGCTAGGGAGTGCTAGAGAGTGCAGAGTGAGTAGGGAGTGCTAGGGAGTGCAGAGTGAGTAGGGAGTGCTAGGGAGTGCAGAGTGAGTAGGGAGTGCTAGAGAGTGCAGAGTGACTGCAGAGATTAAGCTAATGGCAATGTAAATGACAATGCCATGTATTTATCTGTTTTCAAAACCAACACATAAATACAAATTTTGTCATTTACAATGCCAATAACTCTAACTTTTCCAAAGGCGAAACCATTGCATTGTAAATGCTTGTTCTGAGAGGTTTTAAGGCCCTTGTCTCCACTCTGTAGACATAGTAGTTAAATTGGACTGATGAACAATCTGGTTTTGAGCTGAAGTATCATACGAAAGGGACAGTTCTTCACTTGGCAGAGTACCGTGTTTCTCCTCAGAGCCCTTCACTCTCTGAACCGAATGAATGTTCAGCTCTTTCACTCACAAGCCTCGTCTCAGGCATTAGGGAATTCTTTTAGAAAAAATGTTGCATCCTTGTGATTATATCGACACTGCTGCATAGTTAATCCACATATAAACACGGCAACGGGCGGCCTGCTGAAAAGAAGCACGTGCACTTAAAAATGGTCTTTAATATGAAAACAGACTTTTGAAAACACAATCAACATACTGCAGATTGGAAATAAAATATACTACAATGCTTTGAGTAACACCTAAAGAAAATGTGTTTTATTTCCCCACTATGCACTGCGCATACTTATGAAGCAGTATTCACTAGAAGTCCTCAGGCACAGGATCATAATAATGCACATTTTAAATACAGTTCTCATGACTCTCAAATCTCAGGATCTGCACTTATAAAGGGGTAGCCTATGACCCTTTTTGCATCGAAATACTATCGGGTTAAGAGATGAACCTTCATAATCTGCAAACTAGGAGATGCTGTGCCCAGCAACACTCCTCGTTCCTTCTTAACCAACAACTGGACTTCCCAAAAGTACTGTCTCCCAATATCATCAGCTCCCTCGTGGCCTGTCCCCATACTCAAATGGTTTAGAAATCCCTCAAAGTCACATTACTCCTCACAGGGGCATAAGGCCTTGAACCTATATTGGTTCCTCATAATAAACATGCTTGACTCATTTCCCGTCCTCTTGAAATCCAGAGAAGCTGCTCTGACAGCCTTACAGGATGATGACTTACAGAGTGAGAAGCAGTATCTACAGGGCTCTGACCTATGCGCAAAAAGACCTAGCACTTGTGACACCAACTGCTCTCCTTTCGTCTGCATTATGTTCCTTTAGGAGGGGGATGGGGGCGTCTAGCACTCCATCAGCAACTCTCAGACCTTGTGGGCAAAGGAGAGTTATCCTAATGATCTCACTCCTAAAACATCTCTAATAAAAGTGTTCACAGACCTGTACTTGAATGGATATATTAATGTGCTCACATACAGGATTGGTTATCTCCAAAGAGGATACTGCCTAAACATAGGGAGACGTTGACGCCCTTCCTCAAACATGTTAGACAATTTATCCAGAGGTGGGGACCAATTTATGCTCCTCACAATTCAAATATACCAGGCTAGGGACTGTTTCCAGAAACATGGGAGGATCCAAGAAGAATATCAGTCATATCAGAACAGCACTGTGCCTGTCCAAGGCCAGGTGGGCATTCTCTTGAGAAATAATGTATTCACACTTTCTTACTGCTGACTCACATTTGCACAATGACATCCTGCTCCAGTTTGACCACGTGATGCTATTTTAAAAAAAATATTACTGTACTTATATGTACCACTTGAAAATGGCTAGTCGTTTATAATAATAAATACATAAAATACATTTAAAAAACGACCCTTTCCCCCCATAAGCTTACCGACCTGGACGTGAAAGCATTACCATCAATGCAGGGATTTAAAAAAGAAATTGAGGTGGGCACAGCCCTAACCTCCAAAGAGGGCCTGGCACTGGAATGGCAGCTTCAGCAGTTCATGAATCTAGAGCCCGGTCTCTAGGTACCATGGGTGGCAGACCGTAGGTTTCCGCTGGATGCCTAGCGCACTATATTGACCATGACCAGCATTTTAATTTCTGAACAGCAGTTTACACTTGTACTAATTTCGGGCTCAGCGCAACCAGAGGCTTTGTAAGAAGAAGAGCGAGGGTCTGTAAGCACTGGCAATGAGAGACTGCCGCGCTTTCAACTTTTCAACAGAACTGGATGATGCGTGGGCAGTCTGCGGCATAAGTCAAGTTCATCTTCAATCAAAACCTCAACCACCAACAGGTGGACGGACACGTTGGAGCTGGCATGGCTGAAAGAAGCCTTCTTTTGAAACAGATTATTTGGGGATGCAATGTTAATTCACTGTCACAGAGCACTTATAAGCACTTGCAGGTCTTTCACTGTGAGGCCATCTCCAGTCGTCCTCACAGCATCTACAGGGCCTGAATTGCAGGTCCAGAGAGCGGGGGACACAGTGTGCCACTCTGATGGCACTTTATCCAGTGGAAGCAGCAAGAAACAATGTCCTCAGAAGACGTCTGAGCAGGTGCTGCTTGAAGATGTCGGGCGGGGTCTACAGAGACAGGGCCCAGGTGCATCGCAGATCAGACTGCAACATGGACAGGACCGGACCACAACCTGGGGGAAAGTGACACCATCGGCTCCATCTTAATTAGCCCCCCTCGTGGCCAACTTTACCCTAGCTGGTGGGGTGCCAGACTTGAGGGTGCAGGAATGCGGCAGCACGGCAGACATAGGCTGATGTCAAAGGGTGCCTATCGGAGATAGAAAACCAGGAACCTAGCTGCATACAATCACATAAGGAAGTTGCTAGGGCACCCACCAGGGACACCGTCTTTACACTGACGGGCACAACCCACATTGGAAATCCAACTACATACCCACCCCCTCTCTCTTCTTCTCGAAACAGGCCAAGGGTAAACAGGCTGTGGGCGACCAGAGGCTCTTGCAGTCGAGGAGAGGAGAGGAGATGTGGACACCTGGCCAGACACAGCCCTAACGGTTGACTGCAGCACCTGGGCTCATAATTAAAGGGGAAATAATGGCCCAACCCCCTATCTATGCAGAAATTTACAAGTTCCATCTGAGATAGAGGTGGAGCGGCACTGGCAGGCTCCAGCCGCTTTAGGGTCCCTTGCCAGTCTGTGACTTACTGGCGTTGAGGGTGGGCCCTGGGAGGAAAACCCATTGGAGGCTGAGCCCAACTCCACAAACACACAGGAAGTAAAATAATTGAGAATATGTCCCATCGATCAAACTTAAAATTAGGTGGTGTATCATGTGGCATTGAAAAAGGTAACATGTGGAATTCGTCAAACGCCTCTTCCATTATACATTACTTGACCATGCCCTGGACAACATACAATTTGATGTAACACATTGTGTGGGTGGCCCTGCCAGTTCCAGCAACCTCCCTGCTGAGAATCTCATGTGTTGACAATTTCAATCAAAACGAGGCAATCATGATGGCGGCATGCTTAATGACTTTGGTTACTTTTCAAAGTGCAGTGCTCCATCTGTATCAAAATGTATCCCCAACTATCCTGCAGAGGTTGCAGCAACTCCGTCCGCTGACCACCTACCTCACAGAGAAAGGCAAACGATTTCGCTGGGGACAACCGTTTGGCTTGATCTTCACCCTGAATAAGAAGCTCCACACCAGAAGTACTTTAGCAGAAGCACGATATCTACTGAATCTACCAGTCCGCTATGCTGCACCCTCCCAGCATTTATGAAGGCTCAATGATAATATGTTGAGACAAGATACTACCATTGCAATTATTAAACAAAAAAGTTCTTCGAGTTCTTGTAAAGAACAAGCGCCATGAACTAGAAAGTAAATAATGAGCTGGAAGATGCACTTAAAGCATATGGTTCACATAAAACTTGGTGCCAACTTGAGTGCTGGATATGGACAAATCAAAATTGTTCCTACGCTGGCACCAATGCTACTAGAAAGGGGGGAATAAAGCGGGCAAGCTGCTTGCCTGCAAACTACTGGCCAAGCAACAGAAGGGAACCATAGAGCAATTAGCCTCAGCAGATGAGGCGGTGCTACAGGAGAATGCAAAAACAGCAAACGCATTTAGAGAATTCTTTGCCATTCTCAACACAGCATATCAGCTCTTGCACCTCATGCTACAGCCCTACTTTAATACAATTTCACTGACTTCTCTCACAAGTCAACAAGCTAGGTACATCCTTTCAGACTTCTAAGAACTGTTACAGAAGTCAACCTCCCAACATCGGTCCTTAGTGCAAAATAGGTGAGAGGTGGAATTAGATATGCATATAACAAAAATTTCGGACTTGAGCAGCAGCGGAAAACATGCCACCGCAAACATGGCATACTACTGGTACTACATACCAGAACTGTTACAGAAGTTGCTGAAAAGGAAATCACAGGAATGCTGGACAGACTATGGTAGTACTGGGACACTTGCATATTAACACCATGTTCCTTACTGATATCCCACGATTTCCTCCTTTTAATTTATTGAGACGTCTGAATAGGCTATCATTCCACCGGTGATCCGCATGTCACTACCATGGAATTGTGCATGGACAGACAGGCTATCACAGCGTTGTGGGGAAAAGATACTGTACTATACCTTATGGCTTAACAGGGTGTGGGAGAGGTTGGGCATGGAAAAACTCATGGCTACATTGGAGGAGCAATCCTACAATGTGAGAATGTTTAGGGACAGTGCGTAGACTTCTTTTTTACTGAACTTCTGCCCCAAATACCTCAGAATACTTCAACTTGTACAGTCCCACTCCACAACATCCTACCTGACTCATAGGCCTGCAAAAAACTCATAAATTAGTGAGTTTGGGTATGGGTATTTGTAACGCAGTAGGGGCTCAGGGCACTCGTGAATGGTGGAAACCGTACCACACTGACTCTGCACCCCCTCCTTCTTTGCAATCCGAACGATGGAATGACGGACAGAGCGGACCCGACAAAGAGGACAACTACAGCGTCTCCTTTAATTGGGCGTATACCACGGAGGAGGAGAACACGCCCCCGCCAGACGTCAGAATGTCCGGATTGGACAAAAGACAGGAAGTCATGTACGCCGGGTGTGCAAGCACCTCGGAGGAAGACCAGCTGGAGGAGAGCGGAAAGGAGAAGCGTGGCAAAAGCGGAGAAGGCGAGGAAGGAGGCAGACCGAAGGAAGAACACGGGAGAGGCGGCGAGACGGAGGACGGAGTAAAGCCAGGAGGCCAACGACCCTGTGGACCGCCGTGCCACACTCCCGAGGGAGGAGTGTGGCTTTCCCAGGTACGGCGGCGTTGGGCAGCCTGGGTGGGGAGGCGTAGTGACAGCGTGTAAATAGTGTACAAAAGCCCCCGGTTTGTTCCTTCCCTCTGTAGTTACCCTCCCTTCATATTCCTTTTTCCTCCCCGGTACCTCACTTCCTCCCCCTCCCAGATCACCGAGCACTGTACAGAGGTTAAGCTCGTCTCACTGGGTTACCCTCACTTTTCTGGACCCTCGTGGTGCAACACTCGTTGAGGTTTGCATTCTAACGGCTTCCCTCTCTTGTGGTTTTTGTTCCATGTACTGGAGCCGGAGCCGGAGAAACCCTTGAATCCATTCCACCTGCCCTCAACTTGAACCGGAGAAGACAACAACCACGGACTCCAGTGCATTTGCCCGGGAAAGACTTACTCTAAGACATAGAAAGACTCCGATGTCAAAACCCCCAAAACCTATAAAAATAAAACCTTCTTTAATCCCACTACTTGGTGTCAAGGTCGTCCCTACTCCCACGCCCACAGTATTGTAGTTAAGAGTGATTACCTAAGCAAATCTATTGATTACAGATCAGAGGAAGAGAGAGGTGGAGAGGAGTTTGGGTTTGGATTGTTTGGCGTTAATAGTATTATCCACCTTTTTTTGGGCATATGATTTAGCCACACAGGCCTGTGTGAAACATCATTGCTTAAACGGACTGTCTTTTTGTGTGTGCAGACCACAAGTATTTGTAAACAACTACTATTACTTGTATGTGTAATAAAGCTCAAAATAATGTTAATGTTGTGCCTATGGCTTCTTATAACTCTAAATCTATGCAGATAAAGGATACAGTTTCACCTCAGGATCTCAGAATTTGCTCAAGAACCAATATCTATTTGCTCAAGTTGCGTGTTGATTCACACAAACACCGTTCAGAAAAAAGTCAGTGGTGAAATCCAATTTTGCTTCTGCCAATTCATGCCCCATTTTTATTGGCCAGGCTGTGTTTGACTACAATCTTGGCCCAGTTTGATATTAGGCACACGTCTAATTCAAACGTTGAAATATACATTTTATTTAGTAAACACTGAGCTGTTAGTCAAATACTTGAAACATCTGTTGCAGTCTAGATGTGTACATTTTCATGTATGTCCTCTGCAGCTGAATTGCAGCATAAGTGTATGTGTTCTGTAGAAAGAATAGTAATACGGAATTGGACATGAACAACAAAAACAAACTGACCTCTGCAATTTTGTTTGCGTCGTCTCTCCTTGGCCATTCAGGCTCATAAACCTCCTGCAAGCATTCTGTTAGTTTCTTGGAGGCCTCGTGCATTGCTAGTGAGGGCAAAAAAACATGGAGTCAGAATATAGAACGTAGATTTCAGAGAGCACACATACAACCATCATCAGTTCACTTTCTGGGCCTAGCACAGACTTAAGAGTGTGTAGAAATGGAGCACTCTAGTTGCCCAGTGTTAGCTCTGATAATTTGCCCTAGTCCTGGCATTTTGGCTCATTGCTTGGCATTATAGTACTCATTTAGTTTGACTTTTCCTACATAAATATGAAATTTCTAGAAAGAGCATTCAAACTGCCATGAGCACAAAGTCTAATGACAACCGTAAGATCTGACAATGGACATTAGACAGAAGCTGCACATGGGTATCAAACAAACACATTCAACAGCGTCAGTCCATCATTGATGGAGGAGCATTCACAGATTGCTCAAATGGAGAGGAACGGAGCAGTGTGAAGGGAAGGAAAGGTTCATGCAAAATTGCAAACAAAAAATTATTCAATGGCTCTTAAGGTAGGCAAGTAACAACCACACCATACTCACCTTCTCGGACCAATCAGAGGTTCAATTCAAAAAGTGATGAGCACAGTCGCAAACAAGCACCACTTAGAAAGAACTGCTGAAGTGCCAAAAATGCACAGCACGGTCTCCCTGTAGGCCTCCACTTACTGCAACGTTTCTGACCGACCTGGAAACTCTGGTGCTTTGGGACTAGACTCGGGTCACCGCAAATGGAGTTCCAGGGCAAGACCAGGGGCTGTATTACAGATGGTGCCCTGGTGGGCGCAATGGCTGTTTGCGCCTGCTTTGCGCGCCCCTGGGGCACTTTGGGATTATAAATGGGGACGCAGATGCTTGTGCATCCGCTTCTATAATACCAGTAGCGCTGGTACACTTAAAGTGCCAGCGCTATCAACAGACAGTGTTCCCTCATTTGGCATAGGGTCGTGCCCTATGCAAATGAGGGAATTCCTTTGACTCTGCGCCATCGCCATATTACAGACGTGCGCAGAGTCAAAGAAGCCCTCAGGAGGCGCACTGACTGTGTGCCATTTAAAAGGTGGTGCACTGTCAGTGCGCCTCTTGACAGTAGCCCTCTGCAGTGAGTAAAGGGGGTCCCATGGACCCCCCAGACATCCCCTTGGAGGTGGGTGCAGTCATTGACTGCACACACCTGCAAGGGGTTCTCTAAACCCCTTTGAAAGTGCAGGCGGGTGCCGCCTGCACTGAATACACAGAATGCGCTGCCCTGGGGGCAGCGTGAGTTTGCAGCTGCCCTGGGGGCAGCACATATACCATAATGGGGCGCATTATCACGGTTTGCGCCCGGCGCACCTTTTGAAACGTGCGCCAGGCGCAAACAGTGATAATGTACACGGCCCCCGGTGCTCATTGACACCCTCATACCCTCTCTGGAGTCTGAGAATGGTAGGTATGGGCCAATTCCCAATAAGATTTTATATGCTTCTTTTTAGACTTACCCGAAGACTTTAACCATGACAATGATCTTCCGTGGGAACAGGACCTTTCTTTCGACTGTGTGGTAATGGCGTCAAGACTTTCGAAATTTGACAAAATACAGATTCACCTTGCTGTCCCCTATGACCATCGGAATCATCTGGGCACAATCGTCACAGACCCTGGAATTGTGCTCTGACATCTTGTACCCTAGGCATATTTCGTGAGGGTCTTTCATAGACATCTGTTTGCCACAGTCCCTACACTCTTGAACCACGGTGTCTAATGGTGAGAGAGGAGCAGGGGAGGGGAGACATTTTCTCTTGTACACTGGCACACTTTTGCTGAGAAGGGTCTAGAAAAAACCAAGGAGTAACTCTGGATCTGCACCTGAAGGCTCAGAAAGCAAACTGACATCATTGTACATGGGTGACGCTTAAATGCAGCTCTGTTTGTCACTTTCGGAGCAGAACAACATTGGCACAATGCCACCTGCCAATATGCAAGAGTACTGCTTTAAAGTTTCCAGATTATGTCTGACGCCAGGGGAATATTCACATGGTGCAGAATCTGCGGTAAGAAGTATCCATCAGAAAGCAGGGTACGTTTCTCACTACCATAGGACATACTTTAATTTCAACTCTTCAATTCCCTCCAGTCCTTTTTAGTGGCTGAGTTTGGGGATTTCAGTGTTTCTAAAGAGATTTTTGGAGAGAAGCAATGTTTACGTATAATATAGGGGGTAAGGGGGGGGGAGTGTTATCAGAATGCTAACCAAATAGGTTTCAAAAACTGGAGCTGGGTTATAGAGTATTATAGCCTCTCTACTCTATTGGAGCAGCCACGTGCTCTATTTTACCCAATAAAAAGACTTAATACAAAAGGAAACATAAAGGTAGGAAACTTAAAAGAATAAGACTCATGGTCTTAAACACAGTCTAGATTTAGATTCTAATCATGGGTCCAAAAATATGAGGATAGGTCATCAAAATGCTTCCGAAGCACAAAGGGGGCCAGTGCACTTTGTTATAAGTCGTGAGGAACGCGGATGTTACAGATGGGGCAGCAAACTTGTGTACACCTCCTTTTGCACTACCCATTGCCTGGGCAGTAACTAAAAGGCAGTGCAATGCTAGCTTGGCATGCCTTCATTTTCAGGAGGGCATTCCTACACAATGGTACATCTTTGCCCATGCACGTGTTCCATACTGCAGTGCCGGCACCAAGCCATTGAGGAATGAGGTCTGTGTCACCATGAGAGCCATATTACAGTCTGAGTGCTTGGCCCTGGTGAGCACTTATGCTATTAGGGATGCATGAAGCAGACCAGAGTTGTGCATCATTGTGGACAGTACAGCAGGTAAACACCAAATAGAAGTTTACTCTTGGGCTTCATATTACAAATCAGTTAGGTAGCACTACGATGCATTTGCATACAGATTTCTTAAGTGTGGCCAACACAGACAGGGTCTAGGACAGTCCACAGCATATGGGCCAACTCATCAAGTTACCTCATGCACTGGAGACAGCCTAGCACTGGAAGAGATCCGTGGGTGGCCTACCAATTAGTTTGCTCCCTCCACACCTTGGAAAATGGTCTGTGTAATGACAAATTGCATCTAACCTGGAAGCACTATTTAGGTCACTCGAGGGAAATGGTTCAGGGTTACCCCTTCAGAGACAACAAATGTGTGACTTCTGTCACACTGTTAATCCGCAGGGGATAAGGCTGCACCTCTTCCCAAAGGGTATTCTGGCATGGAGCACTGTGTACCACCTCCGGATGGTACACAGTTAGCAAGTCTTTCAGCGGCGATGTCTGCCCATGTATCTGTATTCATAATACGGTGCAAGGCATTGGGCAGTGGCATTCCCACTTTCCATGAAGCCATGTACCAAGATCTATAATGGACAAGCCATTTTAAAGTGAATGAACACTAACTGTGCACCCACATGACCGGTATAACAAGAAGGGCAACTCAAAGGTATATGGACCCCCTGTAATAGTGTTGATCCACAGCAGTACTAAAATAGATACATATAGCTCTTGGGATTCTGAAAGCACTAACAGAACATGGTTCTAGGTCTCACTTAAAATACAACTGGATTCCATAGAGGCAATGGCTAAAACAAGGGTATTTACTAGTACAGTAAACAATGCTCTGCCCAGATTATTTTTCATTACTTTCTCTGGATTAAAACTCTAATGAAATGCTATGCAAAATGCTGGCCCACACTACACTTTCATTTGGCATGGCCTGGAGTAATGGATGCCATTTTGTATAGTTTCTGGAAGTAGCAATGTCACAGTCCACTGATGGTTACTCGGTGGACATACGGTTCCTCAATACCTTCAACAAACAGGTAAGTGTATGAAGTGGTGCTAGGAAACCTACAAGAGAATGCCAAAGAAAGGCTAACACACTAAAAGCAATCTGATGCATTCCATACAAAAGAATCATACACTGATTTGTCTTACCACACACAGGAATCACACATTGGTACATCTTATAACACACATTACTCACGTTTTGTTATGAAGTTTACCATGCACAGCAGTCAGACCCTATACAGCTTATCAAACACACAAACATCGCACAATGACACACCTATTATCACATACAAGAAAGACAGATTGTACCAATGTATGAATCTTGTGCAGTATATGTTGTATCATAGTACTTCACACACAGAAATCACTTCTTAAAGTTGCTTAAACCACAAACAGGAATCCCCAACACATGCAGGGGACTACGGGCAGGTGTCTGCTAGGTTAATGCACCAGCATACGCTTTGGATACCCTAACTTGCTTTGAAGCATATGAAGAAGTGTTATCTTGATCTCATCCGACATATCTTAGGAGTGCATCATATTCATGTGTAGTCAACACTCGAATATATTCTGTGTAATTAACATCACTAAAGTGAGTGGTGTATTGCATATTTAAAGTATTCCACATGGCATACTCATGTATATAACGTGATTAACGCCTTAACGACGGCCGCGATTTTGCGGAAGTGCGGCACTTCCGCAAAACGGGCGGGGCCGCGTCGGTCATTGGCCGACGGCAGCACTGGGGAGGTAGTGCTGCCGGCAGCCACTGGCCTACGGCAGCACGGAATGGGTTAATAAAGGTTTATGTCACACTTACATATTAAAGCTACATGATAAGTTAACATAAATGTGTGTCATTGTGAGGATATTAAATTTGAATATGTGTAAACTAATGTTTAAACATTTATACATGTAACAAGAAACTATTTCATGCAGGTGCCTTTAGAATGACATCTTTGATTTTCTTTACAATTTATACATGTATTAAGGAGCTGAATTTATAGTCTGTGTTGAAATGTGAACATATTCTGTAACCCTGTGCACTACTAAAATTGTCTAGAGTGGGTCTCTAGAAACAGTTTCATCCATGCTCACATTTAGAGTTTAACATGCAACTCGTATTTAACCTTCAGTGCAGAATGTGTGTACTTATATTTTGTTTCCACTGCAGGTATGGAGAGAGAGAGAGCCTTATTAGTTAGCATAGGAGGGTTTTGTTTCCTTCAGATAGCAAGGTCTGAGAAGACAAAGTTGGTAAGGAGAAGCTTAGTAATGAGCAAGGAGGAGAGTGCTCATGGGAATAGAGAGGAATGATCAAGGGCGAGCGAAGTTGCAACTTATCGATGTAGGAAAGGTGGTAAAAGTATCCAGTTCTACTCGAGCTATGGAAATTCACCAGCAAAGATCATGTGGGATTGTCTACTCTGACTGCAACTGATATTTTATCCTGGACGAAGTAAGGAAAGGGAGAGTCATCTTATGTTTTCACAGGGAGCAGACCTATGCTTCTGCTTGTGTGCCTTTATGCTGTTTAACCCATGGTTGGGAGTGACTTCTATTGAAGACTCCGACAACTGACAACTTTCTGATTTCACCCTTACCAAATGCTTCTTCGCTTAGGGGTGCCCGTTTTAAGGCAGTGTAGGGAGAGAAAGCTTGCTCATGCTTACTTTGGAGAGTCATCAGATGAAGGAAAATGCTACTTAACCAGTATGCATCTGTTCTTGGCATGTAGAGCTGTAGAATATCATGTTTACATAAGATCGCCATCTAGTGTTTGGTCCGGATGTTTGCACTTTGTTTTTCTTTGAAGAAGTCTTCCTAGTCACGAGGTAGGTGACTCCTCCTTCAGGTGGTAGTGCGCATGGTCATTGACTCCATCTTCAGATTGTTTTCCACAGAGCATGAGAGAATGGAGTACTAGTAAAGAATATAGATGTTCGGCAGCTGAAACGGTTACCTAGACGGCGGGGGGGGTGACAGACGAAATTTCGCAGGGTATGAGGCAAATGGAGGACCTATTATGGCCTAGATGTTGGGATGGGAAAGGTCTAGACGACCCTGGAATGATCCTTCCTATTAAACCTAAAGATAAGTATTGGTTCTCTAGCATTCAAGAGAAGGAGGAACCCTGAGATACCACAATGCGGATGTGTGAACAGATTGAAATTGATTTTTCTGGAGGCCCGCTGTGGCTGTGACGCGGTATTGTATGATGTATGGCCTACATATGTATGTTACTGCATGACTGTAAGCAATTTTGTTGTGTTTTGTGTTTATGTTTGGCAAAATACAAATACAACATTTTATGAAAAAAAGAACATAGATGTCCATGCGTAAGTATGTATAGTAATAAGAGAAATACAGCAGCTACAGGTACCCGGGGAGGTGGGTGGGTGCATGAGATTCTACAGCTCTACATGCCAAGAACAGATGCATGGGTAAGTAGCATTTTCCGCTCAAGGCATGTGCGCTGTATATCACATGCTTTGCATAAACTATACAGCAGTCTCCCCGAAGCGGTGGATATCCTGTAACTGGTGGAGTTGTCTGAAATAATGTTTTAAGTACTGCTTGCCCCACATTAGTTTGTTGTCTTGCTAACACATCTACACAATAGTGTTTGAAGAATGTGTGTGGTGCAGACCATGTTGCAGCTTTGCAGATATCAATAATCGGGATATTCCCTAAGAAAGCCATAGTAGCCCCCAGCTTGGGAGTGGAATGTGCTCTAGGGGGTACTGTTAGAGTCCTTTCGCTTTTGATTAACAAATCCGAATACATTTAACAATCGACCTAGCAATACCTTAGGTAGGAATTTGGGATTCGTACGAAAAACTACTTCATATTTGTGTAACTGGAAAAAGGGTTCTTCTATGGTTTATGCCTGTAGTTCACCCACTCTCCTTAATGAAGTGATTGCAATGAGCAAAGCCATTTTCCAAGTGAAGAACTGTAGTTCACATTTGTGCATGGGTTCAAATGGTGGACCCATTAACCTTGTGAGGACTATGTTAAGATTCCACACTGGGGCAGGTGGAAGTCTTGGCGGTACGACTCTTTTAAATATGTCATCGACATGCCTGATCATTCCCTTTAGCATGGGTAACATAGCTGTAGCTTTTTGTGTACTATTGAGTGTCTCAAAAAGGAAATCCTCTTCAAGGGATTCTTTGTGGAGCTGCACTCCATGATAGTTGGAAGCCCTGTCTAGCAACTCAATCTAACCTACACTATAGTCTGGTGGAGAGGGTTTAGTAGGATATAGGTCAGGGTCATTGTCTGTGGGTGTTTCAGTGTTGTAATCGTCCCATTCATCTGTAAGTCCTGGTTGATCATCATCCCCATTACCCTGGTTGTCAGGTGTATGTGGCAGTGAGTGCTCAGGTGAAGCTGGTACAGGTATAGACTGAGGAGAATGTGGTGTTGGAAGAGGAGGATGAAGAGGAGAAGGGGAAGGATTTGTTCCAACAGTTCTCTTCTTTAAATGAATATGATATTCATCTTCAATATCCGTTCTCCTTTTTAAAGTCACCTTGGTGGTAATGGGTCCAGTTTTAGGATGTATATAAAGCAGTTTTTATTTTGGGTCCAGTTTGTCAAGCGCATCTTCGAAACTATGCTTTTTCTGTGATTTTGGAACATCAGTATGTTTTGGCACCAAAGTTTTCGTGCAGACTGCGTAGAGGCAGGTGTCTTCGGATCAGAAGTGTCACCGGCTTCTTCTTCCCATTCAGGTCCGAAGAGGTCCGGAATGGAGCCTCTGCGTTGGCTCTGCATGACGCATCGTCGAGCCCGACGGTTGCAAAGCGCTTTTTTGGAACGGAAAGCCTTACACGCGTCGCAGTCCTATTCTTTGTGTTCTGTAGACAAACGCAGGTTGCCCACTTTGTGTGAGTCGGTGCGCGGGTATTTCACGTAGCTCCAAGGTCAGAATTTGAAGGGAGTTCATTCCATCGACTGCAAGTTGAATCGAGGTGGTTAGGCCCGACGGCCTACCATGAGCTCTCCGATCGAAAGAGGGTTTTTCCTAAACAAACAAAATACGCGAAGAATGAAATACGCAATTGGAAACAATACCGTCGAGGGTGAGTGTTCTACACGCCAAGGGAAACTGAAAGATCGGAGTCGAAACAGAGCGCAGCGAGTAATATCCGAACCCGAAGGCAGAAAAAAAACAATCTGAAGATGGAGTCGATGACCATGTGCACTACCACCTAAAGGAGGAGTCACCTAGCTCGTGACTAGGAAGACTTCTTCAAAGAAAAATAAAGTGCAAACATCCGGGCCCAACACTAAATGGTGATCTTCTGCAAAGCATCTACAGCTCACATGCCTTGAACATTTAATTCTCAATTATTTTTCCTTCTCGTCTGAATCATCGTCATAGAGCTAGTATGCTTTGTATTATATATGGTAAATCTCTTCAGGAGATTTGGTCTTCTCTTGGTCTTTCTGTACTTTTATATGATTATGTTGAGATTGGTTTACATGGATTGGTTCCTAAATTTATAATTAAACCCTACCAAATGAGATGTTAACAAGTGATCGGTTTCTCCCTTTACCTCTCATGCTGCTAGAAAGGTCGCCCTCTGGAGATAAATGTTTGACTAGGCCCAAGCTCCAACAGTTGGTATCATTATAGGATGGTTAGCCCTTTAAGTAAAGGCAGTTAGAATGTAATCTAGAATAATCTGGACCCCACCCAACCCCAGTGGCCCTACGCCAGAATCCAGGACCGAGACATGGAGAATAGACAGACTTGCCGTGGTGTGTGTTGAAACAGCAACAATGGAGGAGTGAATATCAGTACGGATGTGTGTATGAGAATTATGCTTAGTTTGCGGCACAATATTGTCTGACAGAGATGTAGGGAGAGGCATGTGAATGTGGTAATAAGTTGTAAAAGTGGAAGTTGTTATCGGGTCCAACGTGACCCAAGATCCCTGGATATATAATAAAGGTGCAGAAGACACAGTGTTGTAATTGTCTGCTAAAGTTGTGGGGTTTGTTATGAGACGGGGACGCCAGCCCAATTGAGATCGGGAACTTTCGTATGCAAGATAGAGCGGTCATTATTGTAATGAACCTTTTGCGCAGAAGGGAAACAAAACTGATTTAAGGGATTCCCTGCTAGTGGAGGTTTTATTTGGGAATGTGTGTTCTTTGGGTGAATGATTCTATCGATTTTTTTAGCAGAGCAGACAATTGTTTGTTAATGTTATAGTATGAAAAGAAGTGAAAAAGAGAGAGGGTGTGGGAAAGATTGTGAAGGATGGTGAACTGCTACGAGGAGTGAGAGTGACGTCAGGCCAGGCCGCGCTGGCATAGGTCAGTTGATGTAATGTTGCGCTGGGACAGATTGAATTTGTCTCTTGAATACTGAACTGTTATCAGTAATTGTATTGCAGCAGACATTTAAACTTGAAATTTGTTACATTTGGATTGAATTGAAATTGTTGAAATAAAAGGTTGAAAAATTAGATGTTTTAGAGCAATAAGAGATATGATATGAGGAGTTGTAGGTGTGCTTACTAGAATTGGCAAGGAAGCTCCACCAGAGGACACACCAGCTCATTATTAGACAATGAAAGTAAGGCCTATACTATTATATGGCTTAAGAACTGTGACAAGATCACAGAGAAAGAGGGTGCATTGATGTTTCGACGCTCCTGTACTTTCGATTTGATAATAATTGATCATTTGTGAGGGATATTGTTCGCAATGAAACCATTACCAAGACCTACACACTTAATGCATGGGAACTGCAGTGCATGCAAAACAAAGGGACTAATATCAAGGGGGGTGATAAAAACAATGCGTGCATACCAAGACGTGAGATGGGATGAACAACGTAAGAGGTGGAGAGTAGATATGATTGAGAGAGCGAGATTATACACTGCCATAACAACAGTATATTGGTGACCTTTTGGGTGTATCAAACATTCGAGATACCTGTAAAACTGACAATTACCATGCTGAACCATTTGGCTCAGAATGACAAAGTATCCCCAAGCAACAGAAGTGCTCTATTTAGGGAATCACATTCTGAAGGGTGCAAGAAAGGAGTTACAAGAAAGAATCTCGGCAATCATGCAAATTAATGTGCCTCACACGCAGAAAGAAATCAGGATGTTTCTGGGAATGGTGGGATACTGTCTCCAGTGGATACCCAACTTTTCCCTAATTACCAACCCTCTACAGAGGCTGACACACAGATGTCTCCGATCCGGTACCTTGGGACAATGATTGCTTGAACACAATCCTGGAGCTGAGAGAAAGCCTTTGTCACGCTACTGCATTAGGAATGCCAGATAACAAAGCGTTTTTGCCCAATTGAACGAGAAGGTTGTACACTCTCAGTATTGACACAGAATCATGGAAGTGCCTGTATACCAGTTGCCTATTTCTCAGCTACTCTAGATCTAGTAGCATCTATGCTGCCCGGATGTCTCAAATCTGTTGCTGTAACAGGCGTCAGGACAGAGAGATGCGAAAGAATTGTAATGGGTCACCCTTTGACTGTCTACGTTCCCCACTCTGTTGAGATACTGTTGACCCGTACTCAACACCTAACCAATAGTAGGCTCACAAGGTATGAGCAGGTAATTTTAGCTGCAGAAAATGTCACCCTGTGAAGATGTTCGGTCCTGAGCCCTGCTACTCTGTTACCTTTACCTGATTGTGACGTGGATAAGATCGAAGTAGAGCATGACTGTCTCAATGTCACTGAACTATGCACGAAGCACTGTTCTGATATTTCTGACGAGCCATTGTCTGAATCTGATTACACCCTGTTTGTGGATGGCTCTGGTCTCAGACAATGTGAGAAACCCGAGGGCTGCCAATGCGGTCTGTACTGTTACGGGAGTGGTGAAGCTGCCTGGCTTCAAGGAGTATTCTTCACGCAAGAGGCAGAGCTGTTTGCCCTCACCAGAGCATGCTATGTTTCAGACCAGCTAAACGTGACAATATTCACCGATAGTCAATATGGGTTCGGTGGAGTTCACGACTTCGGACAGTTATGGTCTCAGGAGAAATTTATGACCTCAACAGGGTCCCCTATTCACAACGGGGAAAACGTGAGAACACTGTTAGAAGCCCTGCAGATGCCAGCACAAGTTGCTGTCGTTAAGTGCTCTGTCCATTATAAAGGAAACTATTTTGTGACAATAGGTAATCGTTATGACGAAGAAGTTGCACATTACTGTGTACTAAACGTTTGTACTTTCAATGGTGAATACAAAATAAGGGAAAAGATTAAACCAACTTCAGCCTTTTGATGACAATTGCTGACACATGGGAGGAAGTGAAGAGGATGCAAGAGTAAGTTACGGAGGAGGAACAGGAAGGTTAGATAAGAGCAGGATGCGTAAAAAGAGATGAAATGGAAGATCATTACTGCCTAACCGTGATGAGATAGTATCACGGGTCGATGGATATAGGAAGAGATGCCATGGTGAGGTTGTTTAGGCAGACTTAGTTTAACCCGAAGTTTCGAGCAATGGCTGAGGCATTGAATTATCGATGTGTGATTCGTCAACAAATTAACGTGGGAATGTGAACTGCTGTTACAAGAGTCACATAGGGAGATCTGGAGGTCCTTTCAACAGAATGCAACTGGATTTCATTGAGATGCCAGTATGTAATGGATTGAGGTACATTCTAGTAGAGGTGTGCAGATTTTCACATTGGGTGGACGCCTACTCAACTAGAAGATGGGATGGTTTCACAACAGCTAAGATGTTATTGAGGGAAATCATTCCAAGATTCAGATTTCCAACCTCTTTTGAGTCAGACTGGGGAACTCATTTCAATAAGAGGTCCTGAGCATGTTATGTGCAGCGCTACAAGTGGAACAGAGATTACATTGCAAGTTTTCAGACAGAGGCTTCAGGTATTGTGGAACAACTCAAGGGCATTTTGGAATCTAGACTTGCTAAAACGTGTGCTTCGACACCTCTGAAATGGGCCGATGTTTTGCCTCTGGAGCTGATGAGTTTTCACAGTGTCCAAGATTGACAAATAGGACTGTCGTCTCAAGAAATAATCATGGGGAGGGCTATGAGAATGCCTGCTGAGACTGCAAATATGCTTGTAAACATCACAGATGATTTGGTGCTTGATTACTGTAAAAGGATTGGCGGACTTGGTTTGTTCTGTGTCTCACCAGGTCGAAGTGGCAACAGCACCGCCACATCAGGAGCAGTGCCACCACCTTAGTCCCTGTGACAGGGTCATAGTGAAGAATCATGTGTGGAAGACCTCTCTTGAGCCTCGTTAGCGTGGTCCATACCTAGTGATCTTGGTCACTAAGGCTGCTGTGAAGTGTGGTGGTCTTCCAAATAGGGTGCCTGTATCCCACACTCAGAGGCCTGTGTCCCCTTGAATGAGAAACAGCTCCTCTCACAGAAGAGATGCCAGCATTGGCTTCAATGCTACAGGAAGAGGTCAGACAAGCTGTAGAGGACCAGATAGAGCCTGAGGCAGCACTTGAAAGATCAGAGGGGAGGCCCCTCGATGAATCTGAAGCTGAATCTGAACTAGAAGCAGCCGAAGCTGTGCTGATGAATAAAACAGATTCGGACTCCAAAGAAGGAACTAGTGCTGTGGGATCATCAGTGGTGGTGGAAGAAAACCAGCCAAAGAATAAAGAGAGGAGAAGGTTGAAGTTATCCTCTGAAAGATCTTTCACCCATATCTGAAGCATCAGGTGAATCAGAGGTGAGTGGAGACGAAAGGGAAGGATCAAGTCTCGGAAGATCCTAAAGATCAAGGGTGCCTTATTGGAGGCACGCTTATCGTGAGTGGACTTTTCTCGCTACTAATGACAATGGGAGTGACTTCTGGAACAATAGTGGAATTCCTTCTGAAACTTTTGGAACTTGATCTCTTCACAATTCTCCTTCCTTACTCAACAACACTGAGCACTTTGAGAAATTTAATGTTGAATGAAACTGAATTTCATAATCTGGATCCAGAAGAGTCTCCTGGGCTTGTTGATGGATTGCGAATATTGATACTGAAGGTGCTTATCAATGAGCTTGGTCCTCATTATTAGAGATGATGAATGAACTTTGTTAGAGTGCTTAGAGAAGAATATCTAGGTCAGAGTGGACAATTTGGGTAAACATTTAGAAGAACACTGGGTAGGGTTAAGAAAGCATCACGAAGATTGTATATATTGTGAATAAAGTTGAACACAATTAAAAAAAAAATTGCTATTTGCAAAGCTGGAGACCGACAAGATTCTGTAGTAGTTGTAGACATAGGTATATGATAGGTACACTATTAACCATATTAGTAATAGGTTTAATAGCACACATTTTAAGATTATGTTTGAGTACAACAAAGGAAGGAGAGAAAACTACATCTGTACATAAACCATCACACAAAGTAGGTGGAGGGTTATATTGATTAGAAGGGCATCATTTTACATACTGATTTATCTAGAGGAGATTTCGCATTAAACCCTTACACTAACCTATTTTATGACTATGTCAATATGATGGAAGCAAAAGACTTATGTTTGCATACAGTAACCTTCTTCCGTGGATGAGGAAATTATATACCATCACATACCATTGACATATGTTACTGTTATTGGGTTTTTATAAAGCGCGTGGGTACCCAAAGGCGTCCCGGCACTAGCTCCTAGTAACTGATGGGAGAAAAGCAAAGTCTTCAAGGCCTTCCTAAAAGCCAGGAGACTAGAGGAGGAATGAATGGAAAGTGGTAAAGCATTCCAAGTTTTAGAAACCCAAGATGAAACTTCGACCTCCCAGTTAGCGTTTTTGAATCTGGGGACTGCCAGGAGCTTTGAGCTGGAGGATCGAAGAGTTCTGCTGGAAAGATACCATACTAGCTTTTGTTCGAAAACAGCAGGAGCCGATTTTGGGAGGCCTTATAAGCTATACAGAGTGCTTTGAAATTTAAATTTAAATTTAAATGTTATTGATTGCTATAGACCTCATCTGAGATCCACAATGTTAATTTATACAGATTTCCAGTCCCATAGTATTACAATATATCATGAAATTCTTTACAAACAAAATATATTATTGTTCTTATCTTATATATCTCTAAAACAGAGTGCTTTTTATTGAATTCTTTTTATGACAGGGTGTCAATGGAGGTCTATGAACACAGGTTTAATGGGACAGAATATGGGAGTTCCGGAAAGAAGTTTAGCAGTCACATTTTGGAGGGCCTGAAGCCTGTGAAGATGCTGCTGCTGCATGTACAGACTATAGCAGAAGTCTAGGCTGGACAGAATGAGCGAGGACATTACGGTTTTGCGGGCATCTAGCGGTATGAAACCCAGGATTTCTCCTAACATCCGTAAGATAAGAAATGCAGTGGAAGTAACTGAATTAACCTGATCTCCAAAGGTAAGTCTGTGGTCAATGATATCTCCTACATTATTTACTTTTGTGGCTGGGATAGGGAGTGAAACCAGGTCCGTCTGCTACGAGGAGGGGGACCAGAAGGAGGGATTGTTACCAAACAGAACAACCGCTGTTTTATCTGAGTTCAGTTTTAAACAATTCTAGCCCATACAGGCACCAACTGCTAGCATGCAGTCATGTAAGAGGTTATTAAAATTTGTGTCTTCCTTAGAGATGGAAACAACAATTTGCGCATCATACGCATAGGTAGTCAGCGTGGACCCAAAAGATCTCATTATTGGGGACAGCTTAGTGACATAAATGTTGAATAGAGTTGGACTGATAAATGACCCCTGCATAACTCCACAAGGGAGTGGCATATGGTATAACATGTAGTTTACTGTTGAGTAGTTTCTGTGGTCAGGGTCATTTTCAGTATTAATATTCTGATTATGATTTTGTCTTTTCAATAGTCCGGCTGTTCAAACATTTGATCCAACATTCCTATGCTCAGGATGCAGAAACTGTTAGCAGATATGTTGCCCTCATTAAAACACTTAACACTGCTAAAGCCCAAAGATATATTTTGACGTGTGTCCTTACTGACATTGAATAGAAATTCTTAGAGCAGGTAAAAGATGGCTATAGAGCAGTAAAGAATAATGCAGTGATAGGGTCACAGGAAGAGGTGGATCGTCAAGCTGCAGGGAACACTGAAGCATTGACAACACCAAGGGAAATTATGCATACACAATAAGAATAAATATGATACTATTCCTGTAGGGGTAAGTGAGTGTGATCATACTTTTGATGTTCGAGGACCTTGGAAGTTATTTCTGGACGGAACAGACCCTCTGATTCCTGGAGTTTATTTTATTTGTGGGAGAATGCTTATTTTAAGTTGCCGAACAAATTTTAAGGCACATGTTATGTAGGAGTAGTGTTTCCAAATAACTATCATGTGGAGAATTGTGATCATCCTGTGTGGGAGAAAAAAAACAACGTCTAAACGAGGTGCCACGGCTGCGGAAACAGAGGGATATATTTTGGAGCAATAATACCAATTCAAAATAAACTTTATTCGACAGTTAAGTCATAAAAGCACAACAAACACCATTTCATCAATACATCATCAAGCATAAAATTTAATTTGACCAAACATGTTTAAATAGTTTAGATATAATTAAATTACCATAATAACTGTCGACTGCTATTTTAAAATAATACTAAATTTCCCGATAAATTCATTAACAATCACCCTTCAGCATTTCTCATTCCCAATACTCCTCATACATTCCAGCAGGATGATACAGAGATCTGTTATCGGCTGGCCGGTAGCAGCACCTTTGATCGAATAGACCATACCCAACTTAGGTACTTAGCCATAGCAATGGCTATGGGCAGGGCTGGATCAGTACATAGGACTCTCAACGCCTCATCATGTCTTCTGAAGCCCAATAAATTACATATAGGTTTAACCCACATACGGCGAGGTTCAACATATAATGGGCAGAAGAACAGTAAGTGGCTTACTGATTCCTGTTGGTCTAGACACCTCGGACATGTATTATTAGTGGCTCCAGCCCATTTGCTGGTGAATAGCCTTGTGAGTAAAGTTCCAACCCTTAACTGGAAGTACAGTTTTCGGTCATGTGGTTTCTTGAAAACGTCCCAATATTTTTCTAGGACAGGCCTTGACTTATATTCCAGGAAACGTCCTGTTAGATGCTTGGAAAGTCCCTTGGTACATACCAATAACATGACAAGTTCCCAATATCTTTCCTTCAAGATCTTTTTTGAGGGAAAGCCAGCATTGGAAGGGTCGTTCCACATTTCACTCATGCCCAGTTTCGTTAAGAGCAATCTTATCTCCTTCAGCCATTTGATTTTGTGAAAAGAGTCTGCATCCATTATATCCTTAAGACCCTGGGCATAGAGCGATAAATCTTCAGTACACCACAATCTACGCCAGAATAATAGAGGGTGAAGCTTCGCCAAATCTTCTACTGCCTTTCTTCCTAAATCTAGGAGGAGTGGCCGCGTAGGTGTGCTTTCCGGGACTCCAGTGATTTTGCGTAAAAAGGAGTTCTCAGCTACAGTTAGTTGGTTTAAATTTGCAAACCCTCATAGCTCGGCACCATATAGGGCTGAACTTAATACTTTCATGCCATATATCTCCAGCACTGGACTAATTGGTTTAGCGTATGAGGATTTAAATTTGGATATGAGAATCCCGGACTGCTGCTGGTGTTTTTAACAGCCAAATCAAGTTGGTTTTTCCAGCACATGTCCTTCTGTAGGGTTACACCCAAATAGGTAAATGCGTTAACCTGTTCCAAAGGAGCTTTGTTCATATGCATTTTGCCCCGAATTGACCTGTGTTCGTTAAAGGACATGAATTTGGTCTTGGCCGTGTTAATTTCTAGACCCCGAATAATGCAAAATTCTTCAAACCGGTGTAGGGCCCTCTGAAGGCCACTCGGTGTCTTTAAGATAATCAATGTGTCGTCCGCAAACATGAGGATAGGGATGTGATTACCGGACAGCACTGGTGCATCTGTAGGGACCAGGGACAGGTAGTCAGCCACCCCGTTGACGAACAGCAAAAACAGGGTAGGCGCTAAAACGCACCCCTGTCGCACTCCTCTATCAACGGGGAAGGTCTCCGTCACCTCACCCCTTTACCCCCACCGGACCCGGGCATGATTATCCTCATGTAAGCGGACGATCAGTGACAACAGTTCTGGGGCCATCCCCATCTCCCCCAAGACACACCACAATTTACTACATGGTACCAGGTCGAAGCCTGCCTTTAAATCGACAAACACGCCATATAATGCCCCTTTCCCCAAAACTACTATCTTCCAATAAATAGTAAGTCTATTGTACTTGTAAGGGGGCGAAAGCCAGCCTGCAGTGGGGTCAAAATTTGATTTTCCTCCATCCAGGACTGCACTTTATATAAAACCAATCTACCCATAATCTTCTGCATAGAGTCTATTGAGCTGATTGGCCTAGAATTAATTACCTGCAGCAGATTTATCACCCTTCTTAAAAACCGGAATGATCTCCGCCCCCTTCTATGAAGGCGGGATAGCTGCGCCACATGCAATTGCATTTGCTACATGACCAATATATTGGCGCCAAGATGGCTTATTATTTAGGAAGACATCAACTGGGACACAATCTATACCTGGCGCTCTTCCAGGTGTGACTGTTTAGAGTGCCCTGTTCACCTCCTCTGGAGTAAAAACCACACCTGTGTAAAATTTATGCGGCAACGGCTCAATATTCCTCTCATCTACGTGGCTAGCATACTGTGGTTAAAAATGCTCCACCCATAGATGTTGGGCTACTTTGTTCTGCGGGGGGTCTGGACGTCCCCCCTATCCCATTTGTAAGTATCCCAGAATAATTTTGGGTTTCTGGCCTCACATGCTTGCTTTAAATCCTGCCATCTGCTCTGGTCCCATAGCTTTTTAGCCTCCATCTGAGCTTTCCTATAATAGTCCCGCGCCTTTCTTACTCTACCAGGATCCCCATCTCTTAATACTAAGCCCAACTCGGCCCGGGCATGCCGGCATGTCTCATTATACCACCCTTGGGGTTTCTTATCTCTAACTTTCCTGTTGGTAACTAATTTACAAAAATATGACTTTAATCGATCAAAGAGATTTATATAGGTCTCAATTATTAGGGACTGCGAATCCAAACTGTCCACACTAGCTCCCAGCACTGCTAATGCGTTGTTTACGTCGATATTTATGGCAACCAATATTTCAGGATGTTCAATGATATTGCTCCATTTAAGGTGGCGCATATCATTGGATGGAACGAGATCTGGTGCCAGTACACCGTCCCTTGCTGGTATGACTTCTCCTAGCAACCCGTCCAGTGTAGAAATGAGGGGGTCATGATCACTTTCTACACGAACGATTACAACCATATCTTTAAGGCAGTACCACAGTTTTAACACCTTGGCTGCTAGAGGTTTTCCCCTCCTGTGCTGCATGCCCAGATTTACCATTGTTCATGACAAGGTCAGCTCGTCATAAGCACAGCTCCAGTGTGCCTCATGACGAGCTGAGCTCGTCATGAGCATGGAAAGGGTTAAACGGACTAGCATATAATCTATACGGCTAGCCCTGTGGCCATTATCGTATGTATTTGCACCCTGCCTATCGGACGGTGTGCGTCCATTGGCAGCGCTTAGCTGGTTACCTATACACAGTCCCTTCATTTGGATGGCCGCCTCTGTCCATTTTTTAATGGGGATTATCTCAAGGTTAGGTATACCCCATTTAGAATCTTCCTCTTCCGTAAGGCACTGTTCCTCATGCCCTAATGGCTCAAATCCCCCGCTATGATCGGCCAGATGTTACTGGGCATGGCCTCTAGCAAATCCTCTAGAGCTGACACTACCTACGTACTGCGCCCTCCGGGGTAACCTCTTGCATAGATGTTATATATATCCAAGCGTCTCCCTGAAAGTAAGCTTATTCTTACTGCAAGGATGTCATTGTTAGATACTGCAAGTTGGAGTACTTTGCAAGTTAAAGCCTGCCGAACCCAAATCACTAATCCCAATGGGTGGCCTTTTTCTTTCTTTACTGCTGGGACCTGAAAGTTGAGATATCCCAAATCGGAACACGGGGTCCACTGCCCATGTCTCTTGAAAGAGACATATCATGTTCTTCAATGAAATCTGACCAATCGGGCAAAATTAGTTTAGAACCCAGTCCTGCAATGTTCCAGGATAATAATGATATACTTGCAATGTTTTTAGGGGGTAAGTCATCTAGATTTGGGCACCTATCCTGTATATAAGACTGCCCTATGCTCATACTCGCCCCTGGAACTGATATTAATTCTATTCCTCCTGATCCATCGGTAGGTGTTAGGTTAACATCCAAAAGGTCTAAGCCTATTTTCTCGACATATGATGGTACACTTTTAGGCTCGGGGTCTATTAACTTATTCTGGGTGTTTACCAGGTCGACCACTGTATTCCTATCCCTGCCTGGGATATCGCCGGACGGCACTGCCAAGATTGCCCGCTGTTTTCAATAAATCCGACGTCAATCACAATCTTCAAGCCCTGATAACACGTCATACCTATTCCTCATATAAATTCCCCCCACATTCCCTAGTTCTGGTCTCTCCCCTACTGACAACACATTTACAGGGGCCATGTAATTTGCAGGGTAGAAGTAAGTTAGAGGCAGTGATTTAATTTGGGTATCCGAGCATACCTGTGCCCATCCACAGATATGCTCAGCAGCTCTACTGTCCCTAAAATTAATTATGACACAATCACCCTTGGCAGACTTTTTCCTTTTCCCCACCCAATCCACCCTCCTAGCAAATAGGATTTCAGCCGACACCATTGTGGGAAGTGGCCGATTCATGTTAAGCCAATGGATACACTTATTCTTAAGTTCCATGTAGTTCTCCCTTTGTCCCCGTCTCGGAGCTGGAACCCCCACTAGGACTACCACATACGGTACGGACGCAGGAGGAAGATCTATACATGGTAGACCATTTGATGGGGAGTCATTAGACATCTTGCTATTTGCACTAGGATGCTGTTTCATGGGCCTAGGTCCGTCACCCATTTTTACACTTCTTCTCAGAGACAGATCACCAATCACTCCATTCTCACTAGAGTGCGCTAGGAGTTCATTAGAGGTCGCAACAGGGCGAATGGTGTCAGCCGTATCCTTTGTTATCTGGGTGGGAGAATTAAGTCCAGCTTCAGCTTCATTTGTCTGCTCACCCAATCTCTTGAGCATGTCGACTGCCCCTATGTCCCCTTTACTCTGGACCTGGGCCATAGTTGACTCAAGGCAAGTAAGCCTATTTTCGATGTTAACAAGTCTATTATAAATGGGAATACATGTCCTGTAAAAAATCTGTTCCAATTTGTCCCAAAATTTTTTATAACATTCTGTCACTGATTAACCTGCATTTTGTAAAACTTTTAACTTGTATTAACCTTGAAGTCACAGAATACTTGTGTACAATTGAAGTCACAGATTACTTGTGTGAACCGAAGTCACAGAATAACTGCTATAAATACTGCCACAGAACACTTGGGCAGCGCTTCACTTACCAGACAAAACGGTCGTGCAGTCAGCAGAGCCAGCGCTGACGTCACACGCCTTCTCCCCCTCGCGCCCTCCTGCCACGAGCGGAGGCCACGCCCACTTTAGGCCACGCCCCCCTGTTCCACAACCCCAGAACAGTATAAAACATGTGTCAATCTCGGTCGCGCCTAAGGCAAGCCCGTCTGCGCCCGTCCGCGACCGACCGGGACCAGGGGCCATACCCCCTACAGGACCCAGCCCACCCAGGGCCAAACCTACCCGCTACACACGTAGCGACCTATTAGCTCTTCACAACGCTACCATGGGTGTCAGATCTCTCCCATGTATCCAAACGGGCCCTGGTCATGCCTATGGCCCTATCTCGTGCCGCTCATGTCGATGGTCATGCATGGAACAGCTTGCAATTGAACATCACTCTTCCCCCACTAGCAATCTGCTGGAATTAAAATGTTTATATTTTAATGCCAGGTCTTTACCTAAACATGCACTGGACATCTGGGACATGCCGATATCCATGACCCCCGACCTAGTTTTTATTACGGAAACCTGGCTAACCGATTCCAGCGCCCCAGATCTAGCTAATGCCCTCCCCTCCGAATATAAAATAATCACACAAAACAGGCCAGGGAAAAAAAAAGGAGGCGGAGTTGCCGTGATTTTCAGAGATCACCTAACTTGCCTCACGGAAACAATAACCACATACCCCGAACTTGAAACATTACCATTCAATATCTCTCTAGAGGGCCTTATTATACTAGCTGGTGCTGTTGTCTATAACCCCCCAGGACAACCAACTTGTGTTAGTGCCAAATTATTAAACCAACTACTACCATCCTGCCTAAAACGTAACTACATGGTCATAGGAGATTTCAACGTCCACTATGAAAGTACGATTGCCCCCGGATCCGCTCAGCTGAAATACGACATGGAACTCCTACAGCTTAAACAGTGGGTCGAAGGTCCTACGCATTCAGCAGGGCACACCCTGGACCTCCTCTTCACGAATATTGAGTCTACCATTATGAATGATATCCTCCCCCTGTCCTGGTCTGATCACTCCATGATATCCTTCTCATTCAAACTTCCCGGTAAACCCATGAATCCCAAACTCACCCCACCCACCACCAACAGAGCCTGGAGACTCATTAATGACTCCAACTTTCATAAACATTTCCCTGACACAAACATCATCCCTAGTGACGACGCCTCCATCTGTACCAACGCCACTCTCCTAGAAACGGGAATTCGCCAAACACTAGACACACTGGCGCCCCTACGGGTGTTAAGGGAAAAAACTGCCACCAGGGAAAAATGGTACACTCCTCTCCTTAAAAGCCTCAAAAGGGAATGTCAAAAAACCGAACATCGATGGAGACAAATAAAAGATTCGGAAACCAGAGTAAACTATGTCACCAAACGGAAACAATACATCTCAGCCATCCGAGCCGCAAAAAAAGCATACCTTAGTCAACGAATCCTTGATAACCAAAACTCCACAAAAGAACTGTTCAAAATTGTAAAGGAACTCAGTAATCCCTCTAGTACCTCACAAACCCTCACTCCGTCAACTGAGGCTTGCGACCGCATTAGCACCTTTTTCATGGACAAAATTAACAAAATATACTCCACCTTCACCCCCCCACACTCCCTTCATTCGCACGACAACCCTGACAAGAATTCACCAGCATCAGACAACAGCAACTCCCAACAAGACACAGGCAATCTTCCATGTCTAACACGTTTTCAACCAGTCTCTGAAACCGAGGTACTATCTGTACTACAAACAATCAAATCTGGCTCTCCTGCAGACCCATGCCCCCACTTTGTGTTCTCCGCAATCGCACCAACGCTCTGCCCACCTGTTACCAAACTTTTTAACCAATCACTCACCACCGCATCCTTTCCTGAAACTTGGAAGCACGCATCCGTGACCCCCCTTCTGAAAAAAGCCGGATCCGACATCACCAATCCTGAAAACTACAGGCCCATCTCCCAGCTCCCCTACCTCTCCAAGGCTTTGGAAAAACTGGTTAATACCCAATTGTCCAGATATCTGGAGGAGAACTCACTCCTGGACCCCACCCAGACCGGCTTTAGAGCCAACAATAGCACCGAGGCAACGCTGCTGGCAGTGTCGGACGGTGTGAGATGCATCACAGATCAAGGAGGATCTGTGGCTCTGATACTGCTCGACCTGTCGGCGGCGTTTGACACGGTGTCACACGACCGCCTTTTAAACATCCTCCTAAGCAAAGGAGTGCAAGCTACAGCTTTGGGCTGGATTAAATCATTTCTCAGCAATCGCAGCCAATCAGTTCACATGGGCCAATTCCACTCAAAACCCTATCCCATCAGCTGTGGAGTCCCACAAGGGGCCTCACTGAGCCCCACTCTCTTTAATGTCTACGTATCATCTCTGGCAGACATTGCAAGAAAGTGGGGCATCGGCATATGTTCCTATGCCGACGACACACAGCTGATGGTGAAAATGGATGAGGGATCAGAGACAGCAAAAGAAAAGCTACACGGCTGTCTCTCTGAAATGGCAGACTGGATGCGCAACCATTGCTTAAAGCTAAATGCCGGCAAATCAGAGATACTTCTGTTTGGAGGAGCTAAACTCACATGGAACACCACATGGTGGCCATCCTCACTGGGATCAGCTCCCACTCCAAAACAGCATGCCAGGAATCTCGGCATCATTATGGACGATGTCGTGTCCATGAAGGACCACATTCGTTCACTATGGGGCAAGGGATTCGCAATACTTAAACTCCTGGCAAAAATCTTTTCCTGGATACCCCTGGACTGTCGACGCACTGTCACTCAAGCCCTCTTAGTTAGCCGCCTGGATTATGGAAATGCCCTGTTCGAAGGGATGAACGAACAACTGTTCTCCCGCCTACAGATCCTCCAGAACCAGGCAGCCAAACTGGTATGTAACAAAGGCAGGCGAGACTCAGCATCCGCATGTCTCAAAAGACTCCATTGGCTACCAATGCGTCAGAGGGCCACCTTCAAACTACTCTGTCATGCACACAGAGCTCTTCATAAAACGGGCCCCCTCATTCTCCAAGAGAAAATTGAGTTCTACATCCCCAACAGGAATCTAAGATCAAACCACCTGGCGCTGGCTAAATCCAAGCGCATCTACAAAGCGCGAACTGGCGGTCGCGCCTTCTCATACCTGGCTGCCAAAAGATGGAATGAGCTACCCGTAGACCTCAGACTCACCACAAATTACCTTCAATTCCGCCAAAAACTTAAAACTCACCTTTTCCCCAAAAACTAACTCCCCAATTCAGTCCTCAGCAGTTTCCTTTGATTTACAGCGCCGTGATGTCCCATGGGACGAGTGTCGCGCTTTACAAAAACCATAAATAAATAAGTCCTGGCCCCATTCAGACAGGGGCTCCATGCTAGAGCTCTTTACTGGAGTAGACAGATCAACAATATGTTGTCCTTCTCCACGACTGATTTGAGATATCAACCCCGTACTCTCTCTGGCAGCATTATGTTTCTGAACTTTGTCTTTTCTGCCCTTTTGAACGGCACCCACATGCTTCCTTTTAGTTACCAATGGGGTTAGCCCAGGTTTAGAGCCTCGTGTGGATCTCGTCTTTGCGCCACATGCAGGAAGTTCAGGGTGGTCGTTGCATTCAATGGGGTCATTTTGCGTATCGGAGATATCGCCTCTACTTATAATTGGGTTTGATAGACCGTCAACGGCTTGTAAAGTTGGAGTCCCTAGGCCCTCTCCAGTGCCAACAGGCGTTGATACAACAGATTCAGGTAAGGGGTAGGGGACAACACCCGGGCCAACCTGCCCATAGATGACCTCTTGTTGAAGGCAGGGTCCATTGGCAATCTCCTTTCCGTCAGTTCTATTTCATGGGCTAGGGTGGACGATGCTCATGTGAGGAATTGGTCAAGCGTACCCACGATTGACCTGCCGTTAATCGATTTTCTACCCCTTCCAGCCTTGGTAGCCATTACAAAAGTATTAGTTAGAGTTCCTTCTCGGTTCTACTTCGATTACAAATAAACTGGGGATCTCCCAAGAGTTAGAACACTAACCTTTAGATGTGGTTGTTAGTGGAAGGCCCCGTCCCGTCCTCAATCGTTCTCGAACGGGCTCAAACGGGCCCGCCATTGCCTTCGCCCGGCGCACAACCGCGCGCGTCCCGCGTTGCGAGGACTGGGCGTGGTTAAATAAGAATAGGCGGGAAGAGGATCAGCTGCAAGAAATGACGGGGCTGCTGGTCCTCGCAGTTGAAGTCCCAGTGGGCAAGAATTCAAAGGGCAACAGGCAAACTGCTGCGAGCGGCTCCCGCAAAGCGGGGGCTGCGAGCAGTTAAGAGCAGGCAGGCGAGTGGGCGGGAAGAGGATCAGCTGCAAGAAATGACGGGGCTGCAGGTCCTCGCAGTCCGGCGGTTGAAGTCCCAGTGAGCAAGGATCCAAAGGGCAACAGGCAAACTGCTGCGAGCAATAATACCAGGAGTAGGGGTGATATTGAATGACGCGTCACCGGTGCTGCTTGCCGGTTTGGGGGCCTTGCGGTATCACTACAGCATCCAGGAGCCAATGGGGGCAGCAGCTGACATCCCACCCCTCCCCCTGAGAATCAGGTGATTTATCTGCTTCCTGTTCACTGCAAGGCGGGACGCGCGCGGGCGGCGCTGGGCTCAGCCCGGGCAAAGGGCGGGCCATCTGTGGCCATCCGGGGCCAGAGGAGGCCAGGCCGGGCTACCCCCCTGACATCCACCATGGGTAAGAGAAAACAGTTATGCAATGGGGAGCTTGAAGGGACAAAAGCCAAAGTGCCGCGGAAATCTGAATCCATTATATCCTATTTGACATCTGCCATGGGGGTATTACCGAAAGAGATAGCAGATGCTGAACGAGAATTGGGCATGGGCGGTGTGGAGGTTATAGCTGCCCCGGAAGCAGGAGTCCTAACAATCTCCAGGAGCTTGAGTATACCTCTAGAGCCGAACATTGTGATTGTTAAACCACCCATATTGCCCAAGCCAGCAATGGTTGAAATGGACTCTGCGGGGTCGCCCAAGGAAGAGGGGATAAACAGCGTGGAAACCCCTATACAACATCCATTACGCAAGCGCAGGTCTGGTAAAAAACACACTAAGACATAAGCCAGCTGTTGGGTCTCATGACATGGATTCTAACATCAGAGAGTATGTTGGTGAATTGATTGAGGAACTGTTTACAGCGCGTTTGGAACCCGCTCTAGTCGCTATTGCAAAAGACATTGTGGACACTTTAAATACGTGTGTTGCAGGGCTCTTAAAGAAATGCGAGAGATTAGACGGGGTTCTGAAACAGTATATAGGGCAAGAAGGGCCCTTAATTCAGGACCAATCAGCATATTCTGATAAAGCGAGAATAGTATCTTCCCGTAATGAGAACAGGCCTATTACGGATAAGGACCCGGCAGCAACTTCCCCATTTAGTCCACATCCCACAAACGGCATTAGAGCCGGATTAGCAGAAAAGGGATCAGGTAATAGCAAGAGTTCTCCTCTAACCAAAGTCTGATATGAGCATCAACATGGCAATACTCTGGACCTTCCGCCTGATGCGGCCCCACTAGTTTCTGTGTTCACGGGGATCCCCTCTTTAAGGCATGGGGAGAAGGAATCAACCCAGGATCTCATGAAGTTAGCTAGCCATTGGTGCGCACAATATAGTAGCGGAGGCTTTGAGATAACAAAAGCAATTATAATGGCAAGGAGAGTGAATTGGGTAGGTCGACGTCCCAAAACTATCAGCGGTGACTGTGTTGTCGTAAATTTTAACAGCCGGTTCATCGCTGAAAGATTATTTTGGGATGCCTCGGAACTGGACAACACAGGCATCAGACCGGTTCCCCTGGGTTATTTTTACCCACCAGATAAGCCATACATAAAGACTCAGACAAAAAATCGGCAATTGTTACTGCGGGGGAGCTTACTGGGGACTCCCAAGACATTAGATAAGGGGGCTGAGCCGGGGCTAGAGGCGGGTCCATCACAGAGGACAGAGGGTTTTACAGGCCATTGCACATACTAACTCCTCCCCTCAAATGTCCAATATGGAGATAGGCCTTTCAAATCATTTCTCTCCTCTGTCGCAACTGGAGACAAACGATTGACAACATGCCCCCACCCAAGATCAGGCTGAATACGAGGGGGGGGGGGCCACCCATATTGTACCAGTTAGGATTCTGAGCTGGAATGTAGCGGGAATCGGGTCCAAGAGGTCTGATGATCGTTGGGTGGACCTCGTGAAACAATATGATGGCCTGCAGGAGACGTGGGATGCTGCCAGTAGTTTTAACTTGGATGGTTTTCAATGTTTTGTCACTCCAGCGATTCAAGGGAGTGCTGGGAGGCCTAGGGGGGGGGTTTAATTTTCCTCTTTTCTCTTAATCTGAAAGGTCTCGTTACTGAAATAGTTTTAGAGTCTAGTAACATTCTGATACTAGAGTGGAGTGGAATTTCTATACCGAAGATCCTTTTAATTAATTTCTATAACTCTAAAGATGCTTCACAGCACAATGAACATTTAAGGGCTTTGGACCATTTTTGTCAGTCTATAAACATACTCAGAACTCCACTTTCGAGGTAATTTTTTTGGGCGATATTAATATTCATCCATGCAAATGAGACTGCTACTCAGGTGACCAGTGTTGACCTGTGACTGCAGTGGCGCCTCATTTTGAACATACTGGCCAAGGAGAGGCGCTTGAAGAGTTCTTGGCCATTACGAATTTATTTGAACCTAGCCTTGTAGAAGGGGAAGAAAGGCCTCCTACTTTTATTGGACGAGGGTCAACCACAGTGATCGATTATATTTTTTTGTCCGTGGCGATACTGGCGAGGACCGTGGACTATTGCGTAGTGACTTCCATTTTAGTGACCACAACCCAGTCCTTCTAGAGGTTGACGTAGGGGAAGCAAGCGGGCCCAAAGGAATTGGCGGAGGGGCAGCGAGAGGCCTGGTAACTAAAGACCAAGGGAGAAGGATTAAATGAGACAGGGTGGTCCCGGAAGCCTTTTTTGAGGACCTGGCCATCAGGGCAGAGGCGAATTTCGCAATCTGCCTTGACGGCACGGCCCCAAATGGGGAGATCCTGGATGCATACACGGCTGTCTGCGATCAGATCGCAAAGGGACTAGAAGCAGCTAACAGATATAACCCCAGGAAAGCTCAGAGATGGTTTGATGGGGACTGTTCGAGGGCGCATGGAGCGCTCCTTCAGGCCTTGAAAGCCAGGCCTCGGGATAGGGCCCTTGTTGCCAATCTCCCGAAGTGTTATAAAATAGCAATTGCTAAATGTAAACAACAGATAAAAGAGAATGCATGGGAGAATCTGCTCTCTCTACTTGAGGGTTACGGGACAGCAGTAAATTTTGGGCAACCCTAAGTCACCCGTTTATCGCAGTTCAGGAGAACTTAGATATAGATTGTGTCATCCCCGATGAATGCTGGCTCCGTCATTTTAAGGAAATTTATGATAATGATAATGGTAGTCTAGAGCAGCAGGATGAGGATTTTAATATTATCCCCCGAGGTGCAGGCTTAGTACATTTTGAAGTGGACGAGGTGGAAAGAGTGATTAAGTGCATGTCAAAAAATAAAGCACCAGGCCCTGGCGGGGTGCCCTCGGATTTATACAGCTTTTACCCGAATTTTTGGGCTAAGATCTTGACTAATGTATTTAACGCCTCCACTTCTATGGGTTTCCCCCCCGTCGTGGGCAAAATCAATCATTGTCCCGATATTTAAAAAGGGATCTAGAGGGGACCCCACCTGTTATAGGCCAATCTCACTGATAGATTCGGCAGTAAAGATCCTGGGTAGAGTCATTTTACATAAATTGAGGGATGGGCAAGAGTAGGGGAGACCCTCTCGAACCTTTAATATGGATTTAGAGAGCATAGGAGTACCATGGACCAATGTTTAAATCTTTACCTCCTTATAAGTAAATATACGGTGGCTAAGGAAGGGCTGTTATACATGGGTTTCATGGATCTCTCCTCAGCTTTTGATCTAGTTAACCGTTCTAAATTATGGCACCTCCTTCGCGATATGGGAATAGACCCATCATTAGTTAATTTTCTAAGTAACTTACACCAGGATCTCTCAGCAGCAGTGAGGGTGACCAGGGAAGGTCGGTGCACCACCCATTTTAGATCAAAGAGGGGGGTTAGGCAGGGTTGTATCCTGGCACCCGTCCTTTTTACGATCTATATCAACGCCTTGGAGAAGACCCTGGGCAGGGCCACTTTGGACGTCCCGCGCATGGGTGAATCAGTAGTGCCGGTCCTCTTATACGCGGATGACGCAGTATTACTAGCACGCACGGGAGTAGGCCTCCAGAGGCTGCTGGATTATTTTGGCAGATTTATGGACTCCCTGGATTTAAAAGTTAACAGCAAGAAGTCGCATGTCATGGTGGCAGGGTCAAAAGCGAGGTTTACTAAGATAAAACCTTTTTCATGTAATGGTGTTGCTTTGTCGAGGGTCCCGGTTTTCACCTATCTCGGGGTTCTCTTCGATGAGGGGGGAAACTGGGGACATCAACAAACGTTTAAAAGCAACACGGTAGCAAGATCGACAACTTCTCTCCTGGGCTTCGCTAAGAGGCTGGGTGCCAGACCTATTGAGGCAAGACTCAAGATCTATAAATCTAAATGTCTGGCAATTGCCTCTTATGGGGCATCCATATGGGGTTATACATCCCAATGCAGGATTCAAGTGGCAGGAAATAGGTTTTTAAGATCACTATTGTCGGTTCCCCAGTCGACACCAACATACTCCTACACACTGAACTGGACTTGGGTTATATCACAGATCAATTAAAAATGGCACCTCTGATCTGTTGGGTGAAGACGTGGCTGAATGATGAAATTACCCTGAACCACCAGATCCTTAGTGACTGTATAGCTTTAGATAAGGCTCATAGGGTGCCCTGGCTGATGTACGTTAGAGCCGTGTTCATCAAGTTGGGACGACCAGAACTTTATACAGCACCTGAAACTATAAAAAAGGAGGATATAGGTTGGATTAGGGTAAATTTCCTGAAAATAGTAGAAATGGAACAGGAGGAAAGAGAGCTAACAAAACCGTGTGTTAGAGCCAACTATCTTTTGTTGACTTCCCTCACCATCGAACCTTATTTGAAAATCGTAACCAAGCCATTCCATCGTTACTTGCTGGTTAGATTTCGCTTCAACTTAATTCACCTTACCCTAGGTACTTTTTCAAACTGGGGAAAACCGGAAAATTCTGCACCTTGCACATGTAACAACTTTTCGACACAGGACACCATGCACTTTATAATGTTTTGTGACTTTTATGCTGAGATCAGGAAAAAGTTTTTAATACCATTACTCAGGGAGGCCGGTTTTATACAAGTAAAGCCTGCCCTACTTTATCTGCAAATGCTTAGCAGTACACGTGACATCTATAGTGTTGCTAGTTTTCTGGTGGCAGCAGCCAGGATAAAAAATAGAAAGACTGTCCGTTCATAAAAGATTTTGTAGGCCTTTTACATGGATAACTCGTTTAAATTGTTTTCATAGGACCGTGACCAAATTAAATTTAATTATGAATTGCTGCAACATAAATGTCCGGTTCCTTGGTGTCAACTATTTTTACATATATTTATTCTAATGTTCTAATATCTATGTTTTAATATCCATGTCGCATATTTTATGTTATGTTTTGATTGTGTCTTTAATGATTTTAAATAATTGAAATAAAGAGTTTTTGACTGACTGACATCAAGATTAGAAAACGTTCCACTGTAGTTGATAGGTTCTACTAATACAGCTGGATCTTTTTTGCCTGAGAATACGGAGATGGTTGCTATTAGGGCTAAGGTTTTGCATAACCGTCTTGCATTAGACCTTCTGCTCGCAAAGGAAGGCTGAGTCTCCTGGATGTTAAAAGTCCAACAGTGTTGTACTTGCGGCCCTGACAAAAGTAAACACATACCTAAGTTCAAACAGAATATTACCGACTTCCACAATGAAGTGAGTGGATTGGCAGCAGAAGGTGTTTGGGACTCGGTTGTTCATGGATTTAGTGTTGTAGGTAGATGGTTTGCAGATTTGGGAAGTGGTATAGTGGGTTCTATTTTGAGACTGTTGTGGATTATTACACTTTGTGCAGTAATTCCGATTGTGGGTGTGAAGGTGTACCGGGGATACAAGAAAAAGAAAGGAATATCATGAAAAAGAAAGGGCTGGACGCTAGAAAGGAAACAGAACTAATATTTAAATGACATAAAGCGTCTGGAGGCGTTCAAGAGAACAGCAGAGGGGGGATTGGATAAGTGTAATCTTGATCCCATCTGCGATATCGTAGCAGTGCATCGTATTCATGTGTAGTCAGCACTTGAATATATCCTGTTTAATTAACGTTACTAATGGGAGTGGAGTATTGCATATTTAAAGTATTCCACATGACATATTTGTGTATAGAACGTGATCAATAAAGGTTTCTGTGACACTTACATATTAATGTGACAGGATAAGTTAACATAAATGTATCCTATTGTGGGGTTATGAAATTTAAATATGTGTAAACTAGTGTTTAAACATTTTTACGTGTAACAAGATTCTTTTTCATGCAGGTGAACTTAGAATGATATCTTCGCAATTCTTTACAATTTATACATGTATTAAGGAGCTGCATTTATTATGTGTAGAAATGTGCACATATTCTGTAACCCTGTGCACCACTAAATTGTCTAGAGTAGGCCCCGAGAAACCGTTTGGTCCATGCTCACGGTTAGAGTTTAACCTGTAATGCCTATTTAGCCTTCTAATAGAATATATGTACATGTATTTTGTTTTCACTACAGGTATGGAGAGAGAGAGAGAGAGCCTCATTAGTTAGCATAGGAGGGCTTAGTCTTCTTTAGATAGCAAGGTATGAGAAGACGAAGTTGGCAAGGAGAAGCGCAGTAACGAGCAAGGAGGCACGTTCTCATGGGAGAGGAGAGAAATGACCATGGGTGAGCAAAGTTGCAACTTATCGATGTGGGAAAGGTGGTGAAAGTATCCAACTGTACTCGAACTATGGAAATTCACCAGCAAAGGTCACATGGGGCTGTCTACTCTGAATGCAACTGATATTTTATGCTGGACGAAGCAAGGAAAGGGAGTGTCATCTTATGTTTTCACATGCAGCAGACCTATGCTTCTGCTTGTGTGGATGTATGCTACTTGACCCATGGTTGGAGTGCCTTCTACAGAAGACTTTGACAGCTGACACCTTTCTGATTTCACCTTTACCGAATGCTTCTAAGCTTAGGGTTGCCTCTTTTAAGGTAGTGTAAAGGGAGATAGCTGGCTCGTGCCTTTTTTCGAGAATCAACAGATGAAATTGAATACACAATTCTTTTTTTCTGGTCGTCTGTATCATCGTCATAGAGCAAGTTGTCTGCTTTATATTATTTAGGGTAAATCTCTTCAGGAGATTTGATCTTATCTTGGTCTTTCTGTACTTTTATATAATTAAGTTGAGCTTGGTCTAAATTGATTTGTTTCTAAATGTATAATTAAACCCTACCAAACCCAGATTAGGTTGTTGAGTGGATTAATGTATGAACACATTGGTTGCACTGAAATGAGATGTTATTTGATAGTTTTCTCCCTTTACCTCTTATGCTGCTAGAAAGGTCGCCCCTCTGGATATAAATGTTTGACTGGCCTAAGCTCCAACACACTATCGATGAGCTGGTGGATGCTAAGGGCAGACCTTACCTTTCACAGAAGTCAGGTAAGTCCTCAGGTCCTTCTGAAGCTTGCTTCCTTCCGTCTAAGAAAAACAAAAGACAGCAGAAATCATTTTATATGTTGCAGTTGCTCAGATTGTTTCAAATTCAGCCCATTTTTGCTCATTATATACATTGGGAGTAATACAACAAAGGCAGCGTGCCTCTACAACAAAGTAATTTGGCCTTAACCAGTTCTATATCTTAAAATAGAAGCACAAAATCAACCACTAAACCACCAAACACATGGAGAAGAGGCTGTTGCACATCTCCATCAATGACACATCATCTAGCCTTGATTCATTCTGGTGACTTTTCCAATGGAATCACATTCTACATGCTACATGCTACACCTTAACATCAGCAACTCTGAGACTGCATCATTATTTCCTAACCTACAGCACACCTAAGGCATTGCAGCATTTCCAACAGGAGCAGGGTAGCACCAATAATAGTGCAACATGCTGCCATAGAGGCTGAGATATAACCTTAGTCTATTATTTTTGCAGCACAGTTCATTCTCATGCAATATGTAGATTCATCATGTAGGTAAAGATGACATAAAACACCCAAGTCAAGTCTTTTAAGAAGGGTCTCACAAGAATAAGTCACAAACTTAGATAAATAGACATCTAAGATGAGTGGATTTGGCCAGATAAGTTTCATATGAAAAGCCAGACTGCACAAATACCTTTTTCTAAAACATTGGGCCAAATTATGAAACTTTATCAGTTGCAAACTCTGTGGTTCACTAAATTTATGGGTTTACCACCAGTAAGATGTTCCATTTTAGGAGTTTTAAAAGTTAAAATAGACATGGATATGGTTTACATATCACGAATTAGAAGGTGTGAGTTGTGGCCATCTCTTCCAAATAGGGACTAGTTAACCTAGGTGTTAGACCTGGCCCTCTCTACAGGGGCATCCCAAAACTTTTACCTTTGCCCTCCACTTTATGCTGAGTTCCCTTTTTGTTGGTTTTGGGACTCTGTGCTATTTACCACTGTTAACAAGCACTAAAGTGCTTGTGCTCTCTACTTAAAACATGGTTTTGAAAGGCTTATACCTAACCGGCACATTTAAGTTACTTATAAGTCCCCTGTAATATGGCCCTACCTGTGTCCAGGCCCTGTAAATTAAATGGTACTAGCTGGGCAGCAGTTCCGATTGTGCCACCCACTTAAGTAGCACCTTAAATATGTCTCAGTCCTGCCATTGCAGCCTCTGTATGTGCAGTTTTAAACTGAGATTGTCGACCAGGCAAAGTAATCATTTTCCCAGAGGAGGTGAAGCTGGATTTTAAAATTACAATTTTGAAAATGCCACTTTAAAAAGTTGGCATTTTTATACCGTAGGCATTTGTTATCTACAAGCCTGTCTCTGAGGCACATCACTGGGTGTATTTGACAGTTGGACTTTATGTTATCCTCCTAGACAGCTGCACACTATAGGGAGTTAGGGATGACTAAATGGGCCATCACTGGCTGGCGGAGAGGGAGGAGCAGGACCCACCCCCACTTACACTTGAATAGGCTGTGTCCTGTCTCCAAACAAAGGGCTACATATGCCCCGTAGTTAGTCTGGAGCCAGGGCCAAGAAGGCAGGGCACCTGTGCCCTTCAAATGCATGCCTCTAGAAGCTTGTCCCCACTTCAAAAGCACAACTGGATATAAATACTGGATCTCAGACACCAACTCTTCAGTACACTTTAGGACCTGTGGATACTCTGCCACGAAGAAGGACTGCTTTGCTGCTGAAAGAACTGTCATTCTGCTGGACTGCTTCTCTGAGGAATGACTGCTCTAGTTTGCGGACCTGCTGCCTTCTTGCCTTGGTGAGATGAGAACTGGACCTGCAAATTCACCCTTGAACCCAGGACACCAGAGTGACTCCAAGAGTAAGTCTGCTGGCCTCCTGAACTGAGGCTCAAGAAAATAAAAGGCTTGCCAATATCCTGCACCAATACCTAGACCCAGCTACAGAGAGTTCCTGATCCCCAAGTGGTGCTCCCCAGGTCCTTGGCCCCTGGTGAGGCTCAGGTAGCTAAATTCAGGTTTTTCTGCGGTTTCCAACTGTGACCAGACTGTTAATACGGAACCTCGCTGCTCACACCACGATTCAATGCAAAGCTCCAGCAGCCCCCTCTTTGCGCTACAGCATCAACGGCTAGCTGGGAACTACCAAAGCGAAGCTCCAGCAACGCCCGTCCGTGATGCCTACATGCCTCTTTGTGCTATATCGTCAGCCTCCTGCAACACTCTCCCAGCTTCTTGTGGCCCCCTCCATCGCAAACGGGACTCTTGGCACGGACTTGAGATGGTAAACTTCAGCGGGCTTAATCTGGTGATTGTAGCAGACCTGCGCTCCATCGTAAAAGGCCTAAAAGTGTTACTTTGACCCAGTCCACCGCGCAGTTTGTGCTTTATGCTTTTTGGCACTATTTTCTCTAAAGTATTTACACATTCATAACTCCGGTTCTAGTGATTGGATTTTTGTCATTTTGGTCTTGTTTACTTTACTAGATTTTACTCTATTTGCTTAACTTGATGTGGGACTCTTTTTGTGTGGTGGTTTTTACTTTATTACTATTTGAAGTGTTACACAAATGATTTAGACATTGCCTCTAAGTTTGGCCTGCCTGCTCTGTGCCAAGTTATCAGAGGGTTGAGCATAGATTAATTTAGTGTTGGCTTATGCCTCTCCCCATGCAAGGATTGTGGTTGCTGCCTGACCAGGACTCACACCCAAGTCAACAAGTAACTCAATGGCTCACACTATGGAATTCCAGTTGCAAACCATTGATAAGTTACCAACTCCCAAGGTAAAGTGTTAACTTATTTGCAAAAGAAAAATGGTCATCTTTTGACCATTTTTTTTCTTTGTAAATTGGGGTACACATTTTGGGGGAGTCGGTAGTGATCAGGAGGAAACTTCAAAAAATAAAAAATAAAACTTTTCTTTTTTGAAAAGCAATCACAGGGATGGTGGTCCGCTGACTGTTGCAGGTCACCATCCCTGAGATTGGGACCAATTGTAATGAGTCAAAAATTGAGACCTGCCTAAAGAATATTCATTAGGCATGGCAGTCTGTGAATCTTACACAATGGAACAAATACTGGCAATACCTGATCTGTCCATGATGAATCATAGGCAGTACTAGCACTTCTTCTCACTGTAACACTCATTGTGGCTGGCATTAAACGCTCTTAAATGTAATTAAATAAAGAGGCCAAGCAGTCAATTTGATTTTCGAATGAAACTTCTTTTTCAAACAAGCAGTGGTAAAACTAATAAGTTTGCCTTCGCAAGCATGTCTTTTTTTATTCATTTTTTCCAAGCATATTCATCTGAATAAAAAAAGAAAGTGAATAGGGCACTGCCAGGCCCCAAGCAAAAGAAAAAAAGAAGGCAAGAGAGATTGCCTCCCCAGTCACGACACCAAAATGCAACAGTTTTATGTGAATGTGCATATGTGATCAGGTTAAAATACAGTCACTCGCTGTGCAAGAGAGCCAATCACAGAAGAAAGCTAGCCCCTTGCCCTATATTATATGTGGTGATGAGCAGAATGAGTATTTGAATGACACTACAACTGACCAATTGATGAAGAGGGCTGAGACAAAACTCCCATAGGCATGTATTTGTGTCATTGTATTCATTTACTTTGTTAATACATACGGGTAGTGAAACAGCTAAAGCAGTCTTACTAGGTCAGACCTTCTATGAATGGTGAATTCACAAATCAATTTTAAGACCCCAGAACCAGACCCAAATGCATGCCTCCTTTTAAGAAGGTGCCTTTCTTGCATTCATTTACATCAGAGATTTGGCACTTTAAGGGTATGTAGACATGTAATCAGAAATTTCCTGCAGGTCTTCGGTCCTAGACAACAGATATATTAGCAGCCAAATCGCTGCCACAGATTTTTAATATCTGATCTCTGAAGAATCTTAAAACTCAGCAAAATGTTTCCATAAATGGGATCAAATTCATGGCTAATATTAATTATATATTTAGTTGGGGGGAAAAAGAAGGCTAATTTGTTAGCGATTGGCTAGGTGTATCTTATTTTCCAAAGATCACTGTCAAATAAAAGAAAAAATGTAGGTAGTGGGTTGTTTTCTGCGATGTATCTGTTCTTAAATTAAGTAACGTTTGCAACAATTAATGTCCAGGTCTAAACCGTTTGCATTTCAATTCCGGGTCGCCCCGTAAATAAGGAGGAGTAATATACTGAAATTATAAAGCTGGATCGGGAATCAACAGCATAAGTGCATTCGTTTAAATAGAATAAAAAGGTTCTGGGGAGTCAGAACACATCAGCCATTGCAGCAGCAGCAATGTTAATAGGTCTTGCACATATAAGTAAGCAGAGCTGGCTTTTTAATTGGAGATAGCATACACAAGCACACATTTAATCAAATGCCTATGCTCTGTCTAAGGTAAAGGGATATTCTTGTGTGTAATACTTCCCATTATTTCACTGTATTTCTGGAGTAATATATCGAGATTTCTGACTAATCTACAATTTAAAATATGACTTTCCCACAGTCACCGTTTAATTATTTAAGTGTTACAAAAAAGACAATCTCCAAAAAGCAAACTCCATTCAGTTAGTCAAGGGCAATCCTTAGGTTTAGATTGTTGTTGGAAAAGACAGAGGCTTATGCAGGAGTCAACAGTTCCTTTACAAAGGCCTGGCTATTCAGTGTAAGAATGTGATAGGTCTATTCTATCTTGAGGTGTTTTCCCTCTCTCCACACTCATGGAGGCATACCTTGGTTGGATGGCAAAGAAAAATCCACTGCTTCATGATGTGCAGGAAAATTTAGAGATGCAATTTCCACCACCATACACCACTATTTCAGGGGGATTTAGCACCTCTGCAGAAAAACGAATATTTTCCATTTCCACCCAATTCTAAACCAGGTACATAATCTTTTAGCAGAGGTCTTTGAGGAAAAAGTCATCAACTCAGAAGACTAAGATCGGTAGCTAATATAAAGACAGGGACAAGGAATGTCAGTCATTGGTGGACATATCTAATTTATAGTGGTTCATTCTCAGATTATGCAATTTAACGCATGTGAGTAAGAGGAATATTTGTAGAATACTTTTATGATAAACAACCCCTTCTGACAACAGACACCTGGCTTATCACCCTTCTAATATACTAATTTTGACACAGAGTTATTTGGACACGGAGTTTACCATTAGCCATAATTGTAGCGCCCGAGTTCTGGTATTGTGTCATAGTTCCCTACATAAAGGGGGTATCCATCCCCATTCATACATACATACATACATACATACATACATACATACATACATACAACCTGCAGGAAGACCTATTTACTTGGCCAAATGCCTCTCAGCATCAAAAGTAAGTAAGACAGCTTATTTGCCTCCCCTCCCAGCTATGCCAATGATTTACTTTATTTTCTTTGTCTGGTTGCATGCTTCTCTCCCAGTATGAAACCTGTTCAATTAGGGAGGATCATATGCAGTAGCAATGTATCCAGTCTGAGCACCGGTATTTTGATTGAGACCTTGAATTGTCTTTTCAATGATTTATATGTTTTAAACAAAATACCATGCCGTTCAAACGTAGCCACTTTGAGTGCCCACGTTATACGTCGGCCTGCCTAGTACTTGTGCTTCTGACATATTCAGTTTCCTTTTCATACTGGTGCTTGTAAGCAAGGATTCGCGAGCTTAGTGTTGGAAAAATGTATAATATGTTTATTTTTTCATTTTTTTGTTAGCTTTTAGTGAAGTTCAATAGTGAAGTATTGTGGGAGGGGTTAAGATTGCAGGCTCAAACTCAGGATGGCAAAACTCACTCTCACTGACTGCTCCTTTGTGATACGTTTACTTTAATAAACATGTTTTAGACTTCCAGTAAATGTGAAGACATTGAATTTTTATATTTGACATGGCCAACAGTTCTGTGTCTAGATCAAGCGGAGAGGAGTCTGTAGGATTTACTTTTGGTTGGGGCTTTGCCTGGTTATGACTTGTTCAGGCTTCCGTCATAGTTTGGGTCAGAGAGGAAAATTAATTAGATTTAAGAGTTCCAGAAAAACAACGAGGCACTTGCTTTGTAAAACGGTGGATAAAAGCCATCTAGGCCGTGGGTTCTCTCGAATTTCAAATTTTCTTTGGATCTTAAGACTTCTTCCCTTGTTTTTGGGGAGGCCTATGTGTCCTGTATTCTTCTCCGATATTGATGATACAGCACAGGAAACTGCCTTTACAACGCTGGCAGAGCCATGCATGCCGTTTCCCCACAAATGCAACAATTTTGGGAGGAGCTCCTGCCTCAGCAACATGGCAGGATCCTCCACAACGTATACCTGCTCACATGAAGATTAAACAGCCACAATTGACTACACTTGATCTGCCGTCAGAAGTGCTTGATGGATACCATCCTCTCCATCAGACGTCCTATGAAATCCATCTATGCTAGGCACTGTGACAAATTTGTAATCTGGAGTGGTACCAAAGACACTGACCTCATACAAGCGAATCTCGCAGACATCCTTTTGTTTCTTTGGTCTTTAACCCAGCAAGGCACTGCACTGTAAAGTCTGAGCCCTTTTGGTTGTTCTTGTTCAAATCACCAGTTGTGATGGTTTGTCACAAGTTTGACACATATTACCATTGAACTAGTTTGTGATGCCCCAGTGGGACTTTAATTTGGTCTCAACGTTCCACGTATATGCCCTTCAAGTTTATGCATTGGTGCTTGCTGGGTCTCTTGACTTAGAAATCTATCATCTTCCTTGTAATTACATAATCTCGTTATGTGAATGAGCTGCAGACATTTTCAGTGCAACCACCCTACACCACCATCATTCCAGACAAAATGGAGCCGAGGACTCTGGCTTCCTTTTTTGCCTAAGGTGTTGACTCCCTGTCAGTTGACTCACGGTCAGCTGATCATTTTACTGAAATTATTTGTTTCAAAGTGTCTCCTAAACGAGGAGTAAAGTCTCCATTGGTTGGAGATGAAGAGGGCTTAGAATTTTTACTTTGATTCTACCAAGGACCAATAACTGGTCGATCAAATGTTTTGGGTGAGTGGAGGGGGTTAGGCAAAACAAGAAAGGCTGTGGGGCAGAGTACCATGTCTGAGTGGATAGACATCGCCATCAAAATCTTCTATGTACTAGCCGAGGATCAGCTCTCAGAAGGTAGAGAGCTCATTCCGCCAGGTCCAATGCCACGGCCACTGCGTTGGCGCTTGGGATTCCCGTCCTTGATATGTGCCAAGCTGTGACATGGACATCGGCTCATATATTCGCGAAGCACTATTACCCTGACAGCCAAGTACAAAAGGAGGGCCACTTCATCCATTCGCTTCTGCATGACGTGTTGGTCTAAGTACACTGCTCAAACCGTGTATATCTAGGAGATACTAATTTAGTACCTATTCTAATGGGAGGATCTGAGGTTAGAGGTATTTATCAGAAGAACAAGTTACTTACCTTCATTAACACTCTTTCTGGTGGATACTTTCAACTACAGATTCCTCACTGCCATCCCACATCCCCGTTCTATGGAGTGGCCTCTTTTGAACATCTAAAAATGGTTAAAAATGTGTGATTAATGTACTGTAATCAACTGTTTTAATTAACCACATTTAAGGGTGTGAAAAGTGAAACGACAAGAAACTGACGTCAGTGCGGAGGAGTGGCACTTTTACTCAGACACGTCTGGGGCAGTATGACATCAGCGCAGAGCCATACAACACCAGTGCGTGGGAGCACTGCAGGAAAGTTCTCCAGATCCAGTCTGGCACCTGGGGGATATTCCACGATTAGAAATCTGCAGTTACATAAAGTATCAAAAGGAAAGCAACTTGTTTTTCTGCATCTATGTAAGTAATGCCAACCACACTTTAGAACTTAAATCATAGCTCCCTTATCACATACCTTCTCCAATGTATATAGTCTTAGAGAAAGTGACTGAAACTAGATCATGCTTTTTTCCACATGCTACACCTCCATTGATCACCGCCACTCCTGCTAGATCATTCACTTCAGCTAGTCCAGCTATCTTCCTAAAGGTCGATGTTGGTCTTACCAAAAGACGATGCTGCCTAAAACAGGACACATTTCCTGCTCCGGACACAGGACTTATCTGGCACCTCATGTCCTGAGGAAACATCTCATTCACTGAACCCATGTTCCTCTCAGTAGGCCCATACTCCTTGCATAGTCCATTACACTGAAAGGAGAGTAGTTAAGCACAAGCTCATATTCTGACTTGTGGGACTGTCTGCAAGGTTTCGCTGGCCATGTCCCATAATGCATGTGAATAGCTGCCAAACTGACAGAGTGCATTTATGGAATCCAGTACCATGCTGGCAGAAGAAAACATTTCCTCATCAAAAGGATCAATCCTTTCAGATGTTCTCTCCAGGGGATTGGCTAGGAATGAGGTAGGGTTCACCTCACTAGTTAAAGACTGTACCGCAAGACTTTCTGGAGTTGGTGCTTGGTGAGAAAACTTGGATCACAAGGCAGAATACTAGGTCACCTGGCTACTTGCCAACGAACGGGCAGACAAGAACATGGATTCAACAAGGTAGCCATCAAGGCATCCATGAGGGCATTACTGAATGGCCCAAGGGCTTCAATGTTGTCAGCCCAGGTTGTAGAATGTCTGTTAAACTAATAGACCTAGTGTCAATGGAGGCTAGCTGTACACTGGTAGAGTGCGTTTTGGAGTTAGGGTGACCGGGAGCTAATGGGATCTCGGGGCTGGAGAAGAAATCTATACCAGGGGTAGTTCGGGCCCAGTAATAAATCCCAGGAGGGTATACGGTGCTGGGAGGAGGCGTGCCAGCAGTAGCCCAACTGGGGAACCCTGCAGTTCCATAGGGCCTTAAGGCACACCAGAGGAAGTCTAAAGGCCATTAAAGATTTGCAGTATGGTCTCCTTGTAGGCCTCGATTTGCTTAAGAATGGACGATGACTGGTGTACTAGAGGCTTGTTGGGACCACCTGAGATATCGATTCCGTTGCCAGTGAATTTGAGAAAGTGAGACTCAAATCTTCTCCTAAAACCGAGAGTGAAAAGATAAGGTCGAGTCCAGCTTCACCTTCTTATGTTTGTGTCTGGACTTCGCCTTACATGAAGAGTTTGCGCAGGCAGTGGAGTGGTCATGGAAACATCATCTGGTCTGGGACTTGGAGATGGACCTGTTTAAGTCCATGACTTTTTATGTTCAGTGATGTATAGCTTTGCCTCCCAGTCTTGAATCACCTTTGTTAGGATGCACTCGTTACATGACGGAGCTGTGGTCGAAGTCTAGGTAGCAATGGCATACGTCACGAGGGCCCATGTCCGTTAGCTGCTTCCTGCAGTTGCAGGATGGCTTGAATCCGGTCTATTTTCGATGGGGCGTCGTTCCCTGGCCCACTGTTAAAGTTCTTTTAATTTTTGGAAGACTATAGCGGTGGAAGCAGAGCTCTGGGGCCACATTGGAAGGAGGGAAAAAAAAAGGAAGAGACATCAGAGCGCAGGCGTGGCCCTTACATGCGGCCCTTCTGTCACTTCTACAGAGGTTTGGAGACGGCACAGAGCAGGACGATGCCACCTGTTGGCACAGAGGCACTGCTAGAACCTGTCCAGTTCGACAACTGTAGGATATTCTAAGGTGAGGAATCTGTGGTTTGAAGTATATATCCGAAACTAATGCAATGTCAGAACTACAGATATACAACTGTGCCTGTGTAATCGAACACTTCCACTGTTGATACTCAGGCCACAGTTATGTAATATGCCACTGCTACTCACATAAGCATAAGTCTGTGCATTAGTCACGTACAGAAATTGGCAAAGAATCACCTGCCCTATATAAAGTGCCCCAATCCGGGGCCAAGTCTGCTGTATAAATACATCCATCAAATGTATAGCACCAGAGGTGCGAACTGTAGGAGGAGGTATCGCCTTCAAGCTAATGACCTAAGGGGAGAGGTACTGTCTGGTGGGGAGGACCCGTACTTCTAGCGCAGTGGTTTTTGAGGAGTCAGATTTACAAACTAAAAACAAACTAAATAACCAGTTCGCCTACACAATAATCCCCTGTCAATCACATGTTCGCCTTCCTACTAAGGTAGCTGTGATACATTCACTTTGCCTAGAAGCACCGTTTACACCCCTATAACTATGTAACCACTGCGCGCATTCTACTCAAAGCAATGTAACCACAATACCGTTATTTTAAAAGGCGTCACAGTAAAGAAAAGCTGGTGAGGCTCCGCTTGAACGCGCGGAGCAGGATTAAGCATTTTATCCCCGGCTGCAGTCGTCATGAGCAGGGCTCGCCGAAAGCCGATTCAAGCCTCCGGCTCATGGAGAGAGCAAAAAGGAAGCATGAACAAAACCACGGCTAATTTTAACCGATGGAACTAGAAATAGGACGTGTCGAGGTAAAAACTCTCGGTGTCTGTTCAAAGAGTGTGTGTGCGGTCACTGGCAGGGCGGGAGGAGAGCGGTGACCTGGGATTCACCCAGGTCCGAGGGCGTGGCTTTAAGACTGGACAGCTCTTAATCAATAAAAGCATCCACAATCCAGACGCACTCTGCCCACTGAATGCCACTTACCAGGGGGCTCCACTAGCGAGCACAGGAACGAGGGCGGCACCTGTGTGTGTGAGAGAGACCGCGTGCCAGCACGTTGTACAAACGTTTTATTTGACAATTAACGTAATCGGCCTAAAAGATTTTCCTTAACGCTTATGAGCATTGTTGCGCAATGTACTGCTGGATATTAGGATTCATACCAGATATACAAGATAATCATCACCCTAGAAGGCGGCAGAGGGACCACGACTCTGGCGCCATCATTCAACTGAGCTCCTCTGAGTGATATTCTCGTCACATTCGTTTAACAATCTGCAACTCTAACAAGGATGCCACACATTCACGAAACTACTGTATTAGTGAGAGGCGCTTTCTCTAAAGCAAGAGTAATTACTCATCTGTGTGTTGAATATTGTTTGATGGAAGACGCAGAGGCCTGCAATTCTCAGCGTGCCGTAATAAACTCGCATTTTGTATAGTTAAGGAGATAGGTCCCGGGACGTAGGGTCGGCTGGACCATATACTACTTTTTAGAAAGAACAAGTGCCAACCCCACCAATTTTCAAGTGCTCAAAAGTAAGAGCAAACAAATCAAATTGAATTCCAGATATGTTCGGTATATTTATTAATACCCTTTACTTAGAAATTTTCAACATGTAAGATCAGACAATTTGTCTGAGAAAGACACTCAACATGTAACACTTAGCATGGAACAATACAACAAAGTAATACAAATCACTAGATCAATTACAAACAAATAATTCTATAATACACCTTTTGAATATTGAGTGATAGCAAGCGATAAATCTCGGCACATATTGAAACAACACTCAATAAAGCATAATCAGTATTTCAACTAAATGATAGACACGTTAAGGGTGAATATTGAAGAACATGAATTAATTAATCAGTGAGACTCAGAAATAAATTCTGTATCCTTCGTATATTCTTTCAATACTGCAGACGCGTTTTGAATCCGTAAAACAAGTTGACGGACTCTCATCAGGGCTCAATCAATGTAGTTCTGCAAGGTGTTTTTGTTTAAAAAGAGAGAAACAAAAAGAGAGCAGACTGTCACCAATCATTGTCAATAACAGGGTGACTGCCCCCAGTACCCCTCATAGCCCATTGTGTACCTGACAGTTACTCCGGAGACCTTATCTCGGGGATCTTTAACACCAATGCGTGTAGCGGGACCTTGTTATCTGTAAGATAACATCAAGCTCAGAATGTGCAAAAGCAGTGTAATTCAAGTTTATGCATACGCGGGTAAACCCGCTAGAAAAGGAGGAAATTCAGAGTTCATACCTCGGACAGTGGCAAGTGTTTCTCCCTGTCCCCGTTATTCAGATTTCCTGTAGATCCTTTTTTTTTGACCTGTGAATAGCGAACCAAAGTCGCCACGTTAAGTTCAATGCGGCATTCTAAAAGGGCGTGAACAAGCATTTTAAATGACATTTCGGATCAGAATGGTTAGATCTGACCCGCATACCTGGCGGCACAGCAATTGGTCACGAAATTTCTCGGAAATCCTTACGATCTCAGATCTCTAGAAAGCTAGCCGATCTGCAATGACAAAGAGCAAAGCTCAATTGTATCGCCTGCTCACTATTTTAGCTGCAGGCTTGAACGGAAGAAATCCATTTGCCATTTACCTGTACTTTCACGTCGCAGATTCGCGATCGGACCGCTGTGTTTTCGTGAAACGGAATGCAGCGATGTTCGAATCACGCCGCACTGCTTCCTTCCCTCAGCTGGTAACCTGCCAACCATGAAAGGGAGACTTGTAACTTATCCCTTATCCTCCCCGCTTCAGAACGCAAAAATTGCTGTCGTCTATTATCATGGGCACTCACCGGTTCAGTTAGGGCTCCATCGTTAGGCTGCCAAATTCAATTCAGAAGCGCCAGCGCCATTTTTTGGGGCGGAGATATAGACGATCAATGAGTGAATGGAACTCTGGGACATGTAGTTCCAAATGGGTCCAGCATTACTACTGTCGAGTGGAGCACTAAAATACCACATCGTCACAGGCTTATAACCTTGAGACTTCAGACATACTGTTCAATCCAGTTTGGGCACTATTGAATCTCATAATCAAATAGGCTTCTTTGCGCAACAAGGTTTCCTCAATGTCGACAAGACCTTTTTTGGTGGGCATGGTGTACAATACTGTCCAAGAGAAATCAGTTTCTGCATGTGATTTGTCTACAAAGTGTTGGACCATCGGTGCACTAAGGACTTTATTTTTAATGCGGGATCGATGTTGTGTAATCCTCGTGTTGACTTGCTGGTTAGTCTTCCCGATGTACAATTTTGGGCACCCACAAATGATGGCATACACGACGTTTTTGGTCCTGCAATTTGAAAACCCTTTGTTGGTCCATTTCACTTGCTTATGTTGAAATTTGCAGCCCTCAAGACAGGACCCACAGGAAACGCAATTCCCACACTTGTGGTGTCCCTCAACAGGTTTGAGACCCCATTTGAATAATAGATCACACATCGAGTGAGACAGATGGTCCTGAAAAACTGGCACTTGTTGGAAGAATTAGAGTGCCCATTCCCTAAGCCCATTTTTGCCTACAAAAAAATAGGAGTATCGGCCAACACTTAGTACGTGCCGACTTGGTTACACCCAGACCCAAGCAAGATCTATTATCCAAATGGGGTCTCAAACCTGTTGAGGGACACCACAAGTGTGGGAATTGCGTTTCCTGTGGGTCCTGTCTTGAGGGCTGCGAATTTCAACATAAGCAAGTGAAATGGACCAACAAAGGGTTTTCAAATTGCAGGACCAAAAACGTCGTGTATGCCATCATTTGTGGGTGCCCAAAATTGTACATCGGGAAGACTAACCAGCAAGTCAACACGAGGATTACACAACATCGATCCCGCATTAAAAATAAAGTCCTTAGTGCACCGATGGTCCAACACTTTGTAGACAAATCACATGCAGAAACTGATTTCTCTTGGACAGTATTGTACACAATGCCCACCAAAAAAGGTCTTGTCGACATTGAGGAAACCTTGTTGCGCAAAGAAGCCTATTTGATTATGAGATTCAATAGTGCCCAAACTGGATTGAACAGTATGTCTGAAGTCTCAAGGTTATAAGCCTGTGACTATGTGGTATTTTAGTGCTCCACTCGACAGTAGTAATGCTGGACCCATTTGGAACTACATGTCCCAGAGTTCCATGCACTCATTGATCGTCTATATCTCCGCCCCAAAAAATGGCGCTGACGCTTCTGAATTGAATTTGGCAGCCCAACGATGGAGCCCTAACTGAACCGGTGAGTGCCCATGATAATAGACGACAGCAATTTTTGCGTTCTGAAGCGGGGAGGACAAGGGATAAGTTACAAGTCTCCCTTTCATGGTTGGCAGGTTACCCGCTGAGGGAAGGAAGCAGCGCGGCGTGATTCGAACATCGCTGCATTCCGTTTCACGAAAACACAGCGGTCCGATCGCGAATCTGCGACGTGAAAGTACAGGTAAATGGCAAATGGATTTCTTCCGTTCAAGCCTGCAGCTAAAATAGTGAGCAGGCGATACAATTGAGCTTTGCTCTTTGTCATTGCAGATCGGCTAGCTTTCTAGAGATCTGAGATCGTAAGGATTTCCGAGAAATTTCGTGACCAATTGCTGTGCCTCCAGGTATGCGGGTCAGATCTAACCATTCTGATCCGAAATGTCATTTAAAATGCTTGTTCACGCCCTTTTAGAATGCCGCATTGAACTTAACGTGGCGACTTTGGTTCGCTATTCACAGGTCAAAAAAAAAAAAAAAAAAAGGATCTACAGGAAATCTGAATAACGGGAACAGGGAGAAACACTTGCCACTGTCCGAGGTATGAACTCTGAATTTCCTCCTTTTCTAGCGGGTTTACCCGCGTATGCATAAACTTGAATTACACTGCTTTTGCACATTCTGAGCTTGATGTTATCTTACAGATAACAAGGTCCCGCTACACGCATTGGTGTTAAAGATCCCCGAGATAAGGTCTCCGGAGTAACTGTCAGGTACACAATGGGCTATGAGGGGTACTGGGGGCAGTCACCCTGTTATTGACAATGATTGGTGACAGTCTGCTCTCTTTTTGTCTCTCTCTCTTTTTAAACAAAAACACCTTGCAGAACTACATTGATTGAGCCCTGATGAGTCCGTCAACTTGTTTTACGGATTCGAAACGCGTCGGCAGTATTGAAAGAATATACGAAGGATACAGAATTTATTTCTGAGTCTCACTGATTAATTAATTCATGTTCTTCAATATTCACCCTTAACGTGTCTCTATCATTTAGTTGAAATACTGATCATGCTTTATTGAGTGTTGTTTCAATATGTGCAGAGATTTATCGCTTGCTATCACTCAATATTCAAAAGGTGTATTATATAATTGTTTGTTTGTAATTGATCTAGTGATTTGTATTACTTTGTTGTATTGTTCCATGCTAAGTGTTACATGGAGTGTCTTTCTCAGACAAATTGTCTGATCTTACATGTTGAAAATTTCTAAGTAAAGGGTATAAATAAATATACCGAACAAATCTGGAATTCAATTTGATTTGTTTGCTCTTACTTTTGAGCACTTGAAAATTGGTGGGGTTGGCACTTGTTCTTTCTAAAAAGTAATAAACTCGCAAGCATGCACAGGGGCTGCACAGAGAGGGGTATTTCAGGGTTAGTACATCTCCAGGGTCGGGCTGCACAGAGGTGGGTATTTCAGAGTTCGCACATCTCCAGGGTCAGGCTGCGCAGCAGGGGGTATTTCAGGGTTCGCACATCTCCAGGGTCAGGCTGCACAGGGGTGGGTATTTCAGGGTTCGCACATCTCCAGGGTCAGGCTGCACAGGGGTGGGTATTTCAGGGTTCGCACATCTCCAGGGTCAGGCTGCACAGGGGTGGGTATTTCAGGGTTCGCACATCTCCAGGGTCAGGCTGCACAGGGGTGGGTATTTCAGGGTTCGCACATCTCCAGGGTCAGGCTGCACAGGGGTGGGTATTTCAGGGTTCGCACATCTCCAGGGCCAGGCTGCACAGGGGTGGGTATTTCAGGGTTCGCACATCTCCAGGGTCAGGCTGCACAGGGGTGGGTATTTCAGGGTTCGCACATCTCCAGGGTCAGGCTGCACAGGGGTGGGTATTTCAGGGTTCGCACATCCCCAGGGTCAGGCTGCACAGCAGGGGGTATTTCAGGGTTCGCACATCTCCAGGGGCAGGCTGCACAGGGGTGGGTATTTCAGGGTTCGCACATCTCCAGGGTCGGGCTGCACAGAGGTGGGTATTTCAGAGTTCGCACATCTCCAGGGTCAGGCTGCACAGCAGGGGGTATTTCAAGGTTCGCACATCTCCAGGGTCAGGCTGCACAGGGGTGGGTATTTCAGGGTTCGCACATCTCCAGGGTCAGGCTGCACAGGGGTGGGTATTTCAGGGTTCGCACATCTCCAGGGTCAGGCTGCACAGGGGTGGGTATTTCAGGGTTCGCACATCTCCAGGGTCAGGCTGCACAGGGGTGGGTATTTCAGGGTTCGCACATCTCCAGGGTCAGGCTGCACAGGGGTGGGTATTTCAGGGTTCGCACATCTCCAGGGTCAGGCTGCACAGGGGTGGGTATTTCAGGGTTCGCACATCTCCAGGGTCAGGCTGCAAAGGGGTGGGTATTTCAGGGTTCGCACATCTCCAGGGGCAGGCTGCACAGGGGTGGGTATTTCAGGGTTCGCACATCTCCAGGGGCAGGCTGCACCGGGGTGGGTATTTCAGGGTTCGCACATCTCCAGGGTCGGGCTGCACAGAGGTGGGTATTTCAGAGTTCGCACATCTCCAGGGTCAGGCTGCGCAGCAGGGGGTATTTCAGGGTTCGCACATCTCCAGGGTCGGGCTGCACAGAGGGGGGTATTTCAGGGTTCGCACATCTCCAGGGTCAGGCTGCGCAGCAGGGGGTATTTCAGGGTTCGCACATCTCCAGGGTCGGGCTGCACAGAGGGGGGTATTTCAGGGTTCGCACATCTCCAGGGTCAGGCTGCACAGGGGTGGGTATTTCAAGGTTCGCACATCTCCAGGGTCGGGCTGCACAGAGGTGGGTATTTCAGAGTTCGCACATCTCCAGGGTCAGGCTGCACAGCAGGGGGTATTTCAGGGTTCGCACATCTCCAGGGTCAGGCTGCACAGGGGTGGGTATTTCAGGGTTCGCACATCTCCAGGGTCAGGCTGCACAGAGGGGGGGTATTTCAGGGTTCGCACATCTCCAGGGTCAGGCTGCACAGGGGTGGGTATTTCAGGGTTCGCACATCTCCAGGGTCAGGCTGCACAGGGGTGGGCATTTCAGAGTTCGCACATCTCCAGGGTCAGGCTGCACAGCAGGGGGTATTTCAAGGTTCGCACATCTCCAGGGTCGGGCTGCCCAGAGGGGGGTATTTCAGGGTTCGCACATCTCCAGGGTCAGGCTGCACAGGGGTGGGTATTTCAGGGTTCGCACATCTCCAGGGTCAGGCTGCACAGGGGTGGGTATTTCAGGGTTCGCACATCTCCAGGGTAGGGCTGCACAGAGGGGGGTATTTCAGGGTTCGCACATCTCCAGGGTCGGGCAGCACAGAGGGGGGTATTTCAGGGTTCACACATCTCCAGGGTCAGGCTGCACAGAGGGGGTATTTCAGGGTTCACACATCTCCAGGATCAGGCTGCACAGAGGGGGGTATTTCAGGGTTCACACATCTCCAGGGTCAGGCTGCACAGAGGGGGTATTTCAGGGTTCACACATCTCCAGGATCAGGCTGCACAGAGGGGGGTATTTCAGGGTTCGCACATTTCCAGGGTCAGGCTGCACAGAGGGGGGTATTTCAGGGTTCGCACATCTCCAGGGTCGAGCAGCACAAAGGGCGGTATTTCAGGGTTCGCACATCCCCAGGGTCAGGCTGCACAGAGGGGGGTATTTCAGGGTTCGCACATCCCCAGGGTCAGGCTGCACAGAGGGGGGTATTTCAGGGTTCGCACATCTCCAGGGTCGGGCTGCACAGGGGTGGGTATTTCAGGGTTCGCACATCTCCAGGGTAGGGCTGCACAGAGGGGGGTATTTCAGGGTTCGCACATCTCCAGGGTCGGGCAGCACAGAGGGGGGTATTTCAGGGTTCACACATCTCCAGGGTCAGGCTGCACAGAGGGGGTATTTCAGGGTTCACACATCTCCAGGATCAGGCTGCACAGAGGGGGGTATTTCAGGGTTCACACATCTCCAGGGTCAGGCTGCACAGAGGGGGTATTTCAGGGTTCACACATCTCCAGGATCAGGCTGCACAGAGGGGGGTATTTCAGGGTTCGCACATTTCCAGGGTCAGGCTGCACAGAGGGGGGTATTTCAGGGTTCGCACATCTCCAGGGTCGAGCAGCACAAAGGGCGGTATTTCAGGGTTCGCACATCCCCAGGGTCAGGCTGCACAGAGGGGGGTATTTCAGGGTTCGCACATCCCCAGGGTCAGGCTGCACAGAGGGGGGTATTTCAGGGTTCACACATCTCCAGGGTCAGGCTGCACAGGGGTGGGTATTTCAGGGTTCGCACATCTCCAGAGTCAGGCTGCACAAGGGTGGGTATTTCAGGGTTCGCACATCTCCAGGGTCGGGCTGAACAGGGGTGGGTATTTCAGGGTTCGCACATCTCCAGGGTCGGGCTGCACAGAGGGGGGTATTTCAGGGTTCGCACATCTCCAGGGTCGGGCAGCACAGAGGGGGGTATTTCAGGGTTCACACATCTCCAGGGTCAGGCTGCACAGAGGGGGTATTTCAGGGTTCACACATCTCCAGGATCAGGCTGCACAGAGGGGGGTATTTCAGGGTTCGCACATTTCCAGGGTCAGGCTGCACAGAGGGGGGTATTTCAGGGTTCGCACATCTCCAGGGTCGAGCAGCACAAAGGGCGGTATTTCAGGGTTCGCACATTCCCAGGGTCAGGCTGCACAGAGGGGGGTATTTCAGGGTTCACACATCTCCAGGGTCAGGCTGCACAGGGGTGGGTATTTCAGGGTTCGCACATCTCCAGAGTCAGGCTGCACAAGGGTGGGTATTTCAGGGTTCGCACATCTCCAGGGTCGGGCTGCACAAGGGTGGGTATTTCAGGGTTCGCACATCTCCAGGGTCGGGCTGCACAAGGGTGGGTATTTCAGGGTTCGCACATCTCCAGGGTCGGGCTGCACAGGGGTGGGTATTTCAGGGTTCGCACATCTCCAGGGTCGGGCTGCACAGGGGTGGGTATTTCAGGGTTCGCACATCTCCAGGGTCGGGCTGCACAGGGGTGGGTATTTCAGGGTTCGCACATCTCCAGGGTCGGGCTGAACAGGGGTGGGTATTTCAGGGTTCGCATATCTCCAGGGTCGGGCTGAACAGGGGTGGGTATTTCAGGGTTCGCACATCTCCAGGGTAGGGCTGCACAGAGGGGGGTATTTCAGGGTTCGCACATCTCCAGGGTCGGGCAGCACAGAGGGGGGTATTTCAGGGTTCACACATCTCCAGGGTCAGGCTGCACAGAGGGGGTATTTCAGGGTTCACACATCTCCAGGATCAGGCTGCACAGAGGGGGGTATTTCAGGGTTCGCACATTTCCAGGGTCAGGCTGCACAGAGGGGGGTATTTCAGGGTTCGCACATCCCCAGGGTCAGGCTGCACAGAGGGGGGTATTTCAGGGTTCACACATCTCCAGGGTCAGGCTGCACAGGGGTGGGTATTTCAGGGTTCGCACATCTCCAGGGTTGGGCAGCACAGAGGGGGGTATTTCAGGGTTCGCACAACTCCAGGGTCAGGCTGGCCTATAGAGCTTTCAGGGAGTGCCCAACGGGCCGGTCTGACCGGTCAGTATGTGGCCTGTGGCCATATTTTTGGCTGTTTGTTGGCCTGTTTTATGGTGAGTTGGACTTGTTTTATGTTTATTTTCCGGATATTGATATTAATACAAAACATGTATGGATCCGAGCTTGCTGCAGGCAGGCAGTCTGCCATACCTCACAATACACTTTTACAGTGTGTCTTTACAAGTACAGAACTGCCCATATTTTCAAACATGGCTCACTTTTTAGTTCTCGCCTGGTGTTAACAGCACGCATGCGCTGCCCTTGCCATGCGAAGGCTTCTTGGAATCGATATGGTTCCTGAAGTGTGCTTTCAGCTCCGCCCGGTATTCTGGTTGGTTTGCGTCATAACGTATGCTAAAGGGAGTGTAGAGATTGTAAGTGAGGCTTTTTAGCCCCTCCTGGTTTCCACCCTGTCCACTTTTGGCCACACCCATAAGGACTGGATGATTTACTGGCAGTGTTACACGGTCATCTTGAAAAGCCTGGAGGCACTCTTTTCATTGTCATCGAGGTCAACTTAAAATGCACAAGCGCGGTCTGCTTCGGCCGCGCTTGTTTATTTATTTATTTATTTAATTAGATGCACAAGCGTGGTCCGCGCTGGTTAATGCCTGCAAGAGTTCTGCAGCATGCTGCTGTAATAAAGAGATATACTCTATAAATACATCGCTGCGTCTGGACGGCGCATGCACAGAGACTTCACACTGTAGGAGTTTCACCCCTCTTCACCTCCTAAACCCTGATTTTATGCTGCACTGCCCTAGCCATTGGAGAGTTCCGACCCACGGAGGTATTTTTGGCATCCCATGAGCAGTGCGCTCCTAGTGGGTAACCTGAGCTCCTATGTTAAACAACTGCAGTGCTGCGACTCCTCTTGAGTGGTACATAACGCTACTCTGAAGCCATTAACAACAAGCATTGAAAATGCACTAGGACTCTCCTTTGATTGAGTTAAAGCCATTTGCTTTGCTAATGGTATTGTATAGCAAAGCAAATGGCTTTAACTTAATAAAAGGCGAGACCTATTGCATATTTAATGCTTGTTTATCTTTGTAATTCAATAATGGGGCCCACTTTTATGTTGGTGCCTGGGTTTATTTTCTGTTCTAATCCAACCCTCCTGATCTCCTTTTATGAAAGAGAGACCCTTTGCGAAAACGACCTTTTATCTAACAGTGATCTACTGTGAAAATCTCCTTCAGAGACTTCAAAGAGCCATGCCTGCCATGGGCCTCTTGTAATCAGTAAAAGAAGAAGGACTCTGCGATTCTAAAAAGAGAGCTGGTTTAAGTCACTGTCCAAGATGACAGCAGGCCAAAAGTGAAACTCTCTCCAGCTGGACACACAATGGTCGGTAATCAAACTGTTACTGTGATTAGGAAGGGGTTTGAGATCTTCCTAATAATCTAACGCAGTCTGGTGAAAAGTACTCGTCCCTCTTCTGCTTGCCCCAGTCATCCACTCTTAGCAGGAGAACTATTCACGCTATGGGCTTTATAAAATCGGGGATGGTGGTTTACTGAAATAGGCATGGGCTTATTGAATGTCATATCGTGGGCAGGCATCTTGCTGGTTTCTGGGGATGTAAAATTACAAAAGAACCCAATGTCCCTAAAATTTGAATATATTGTGTATCTTTCCTGCTAACCAAGTAGAGACTAAATCTCAGAAGTAACCTCTGAAACGGTGCCTAGACGCCCTCTATCCACTCTCTGATTTTCCAAGCTCAAGAAAAAAATTAATTCTGCCATTTGGGCACGCATTGCGTACACTGACAAAGATGACTATGTTAGGTATTTTTTTTTCAGGAATTTGGTGCCATAAGGTTACTGTGCTCACTGCTCTTAGAATCCCTCTGGGTCTGATTTCTCAGTGGTCCACAAAACCTCCACCTCGCAGGAAAGGCAATTCTGAGACCTGCCAAATCAGAGCAGGCAGTTGTTTACTCTTGCAAAGTCCATGAATTTCATTTTCGATACCCCCTGCTTGGAATTCTCCTTCACTTGAGGTTTGGGTAGGTGAGTGCTTGCACATCTTGGAAAGGTAATCCGAACTAAAAGTGCCTTTCGACCTCAGGATATCCCGGAGCGCGGAGGGATAGGGTGGAAGAAAGGGCTCTGTCTTTGACAAGGTATTGTTTTCACGTAGTGCAACAGAAATATTAGAAGGGCTAGGATTGCCACAACATACTGGCGTACACCCCCCACCTTGCTGGCCTGCTCATACACCCTGTGCTGGTCTGGGTGAATGGGGCAAAGAAAAAGGTTTGGGTCCTATCTCTGAACTGGCTTGGACCACTGCAATATACTAAACAGAACACATAGCCAGACAGATTTACTTTCGGCACTTTGAATCACACCCAGCCTATCAGTTCTAGGGGATCAACTATTTTATTTTAGTATTTTTGTCTATCTTCTACAAAAAAAAATTATTTGATATATATATATATATATGTCATCAAAAGATACAGTCAAACAATAAAGAATACATACATGCAGAAATGTGGAATAAATATACAAGTGTTCAAAAATATACACAAACAATACAGTGAATTTGAGAAAAACACCAACAACAATTATTTAACGCTAGGAACCAGTCCTTTATATTGGGTACAAGAAGCCAGGCGGACAACACAGTTCATAGGCACTGCCTGCCTGTCTTACTAAGCCAGGGATTAGATAATAAGTTCTAGGGTTGCGAAACTAGGGGTAGAGAGTGGAATGATTTTTTGATGACCCTAGTCGCGCCCTTCTTCTTTATCCCGGGCCCAGGTCAACGCGTTTCGAACCGCAATGTAGTTATGGGTTCTCCTCACGACACGGACTGGAGGAAGCCATTACTGAACTCGGCACTTGTGAGTCACTCATGTGTCACTTCAGTTAGTGATTCGCCTTGCAAGTGTACAAATTCTTGAGCTTAGGCGGCGTCGCATGTTAAATTAGGGGGGCCGGCCATTGCGAGGGGCTTTTCAGTTCATTGGTTCTGTTCGGATTCAACTTATTCGATCCAGCGACCTGCTCTGTTGACTCGCGTACGGCGTCTGCGTTAGGTCTGGGTGAATGGCAGGCTGAACGACTACTTTGGGCCTGCACGGACTGTTCCTGATTGATGGGCTGCTGTAGGGGACCGCCCTGGCTGCTAGGAATATCTGTGAGGCAGCCGCCATCTTTCCTTAGAATACCAGCCACTGCATCAAGGTGACCATTTCTTCCTGCTTCATTCAGATACTCTACCAGTTGATCTGCGCATACGCTGCAAGTTATGCTCTGCTACACACTGTGAGACTCTGTAGGAACATGGAGAAGGGTGACCTCAAACAATCTAAGCTATCATTTGATGACAAACGCAGGCCATAGAAGTGCCGCTTGGGGATCCACAAGGGGCGCAGCTGCATGAGGAGAGCCCAGCCCCAGACATTGATAAATGCATCATGTTTCTATAACTGAAGCAGAGGCTGACGGCAATTGACACCAAAATTGACTTGATTGTGGACAAATGTGATCGACTGGAAGAAAAGGTCGATAAACATGATGACAGGCATGATGAAATAGAATTCCACACGTCGGATGCCGAAGATGAATGTGCTGCCGATAAGAAGAAGCTCCTGCATATGGAAAAAGTTCTCTACGGGTGGACCTCTGGCCGCAATGCTAGCCCTTGGACCAGAGGGCCACATAATAACATGCTGCGCTTCAATGCCTCCACAATCTGCCTCTCCAGCCACCCAGCTCACATGTAGCTGGGCAGTGAGCTGCTCTACTCGTCGCCCCTACTGGATGATTCCCAGAACTGACCAATTTCAATATTCTAAGTTTTGCTTGGGTGGGAATGGTGGTTTTGGCTGAATTGTGGGGCCAAAGTTTGAGGTTGTTGGGTTACTCGTTTATGGGATTATACGCAGTCCCCTGGCTGTTAACCGTTTCTTCTACTCCTTTCTTGTACATTATTCAGCTGGTGTATCTCTTAGCCACCAGCTCCTCTTGTAGGCAGACGTCTGCAGTCATACTTTCCTATCACTAAAACATTATAGGGTCTATTCGAAAACTCACCTGGAATATTAGAGGCTTAAATGATCGCCTTAAGGTGCATCAGACTTTTGTCTATTTCCAGAAACACTCCTTAGATATCAGTTTTCTGCAAAAACACACCTTACTGAGAAAACACTCAAGATTAAGGTTCGGATGGGTGGGGGACTGACACATGGCCTATTATTCCAAATACAGCCAAGAAGTGGATATCCTCATTAGAAAGGGATTGCCTAGGCATAAACGTTGATTCATATATATGATACCTAAGGCAGGTTTGTTCTCCTTTCAAGCATTTTACATGACCACCTGTTAAACGCCTTTCCATATATGGTCATATTGTCGACGACCCCCAATTCTTTCCTGCAGTCTGGAGACTGACCAAAATGCTTGGCTCTGGACTGAGTCTGTGGGGTGGGGATTTTAATGTGGTACTCAAACTGGAGATGGACCAATCTGGCGATTCCAGAAGGCCTCATCTACACGCAGTTAGGCAACTATGTCTCATTATGAAAGATTCTGATCTTGTACGCCTCTGGCGTTCACGACATGTGGAGCAAATGGAGGGCACTTGCATATCTACGGTCACGCCACTTGGTCGCACATAGACTATTGGCTTGGGCCACCAGACGTGTTCTCCTAGGTGGCTCAAATCTCCCCTCTACCAAGAACGCTTGCCAATCATGCTCTGGTTCTCCTGGAGCTGGACTTTCTGGATAATCCTCTTGGAGCTTTTATATGGAAACTCCCACCCAGAGCTTTGCTCGAGCAGATGTTCAGAGAGGAGATAAGAGCAGTGGTAGTGGAATACTTTGCTCATAATGACATTGCAGAGATGTCCAGGTACTCACTCGGGTGTTTTCCGCACTTTAAGTGGTGATCTGCATCGCTTTGAAAATTAAATCAGGGATCTAGAATTTGAGTTTTATTTTTTTTAACACACGAGGCCCCACACTAGCTTCTATTCGTAGTTAGATTTCGGACCTTGTAGAAGCAGCGCAATGCAAGACACTTTATCTTGGGCGAGAGGCGCAAACTAGGTGCTAGTAGGAGGGCGACAGACCTTGCAAATCCCTTGGTCACTTGCTTTGTAAACCGTGGGCAAGCAACTACATCAATGAAATACAAAAAAATCCCTCATGCACGCATACTGGCACTGAGGCTGGGCAATAGCCATGGTAAATTTGTTCTCTTCCCTATATCAAACTCAGCGTGTCACTGCCCGTGACCTTTCGGCCCATCTAGACTGCATCAAACTACTATGGCTGAAAGGTGGACAAAAACGGTACTTGGATTAACCTTTTTACTGCTGAAGAGGTTCTCAAGGTAATTAGTGCCATGCCCACGGATAAGACGCCTGGCCTGGATGGCCTTCCAACTACGTTTTATAAGGAATACAGCTCTTTTGATCCCACACTTGCTTGCTATTTATGAGGAATAACTAGCATCGGGGATCCTGCACCCACCTCACGCACAGCCCTTATCGTGACGATCCTTAAACCAGGAAAAGACTCAATGTGACCCTTACTGGCCACTTTCCATGATCAACAGAGACAACAAAATCTTTGCCAGGCTCATTGCTTCACACCTGCTTCCCCTGCATCCCACCATGTTAAGACCTGACCAGGCAGGTTTTGTTGCCTGATCATTTTACCTCCCACAATTTGAAAACTTTCTTTGCTCTCCTTCGCTCAATTTACCCAATGATGCATGCTGTAGCAGTTTGCCTTGACGCCACGAAGGTGTTGGATTTATTAAAGTGGCCCTACCTCTTTGTTCTGGTAAATCACCTTGGACTGAGCCCAACCTTTATTAAAATGATTAGATTGCCTTACTCCTAACCAGCTGCCAGCTAATAAGTTAACGGCAGGGTCTCTGATCCATTTATGGGGATAAAGGCCACCCATCAAGGTTGCCTCTTGTCTCCTTCTCTATGCAACCGATACGAAGCAGCTGGACACTCGTCACCATCAACATGCACAGTGAGGCCTTCCATTCACACCACACACAATCTTAGCTTCACTTTATGCGGATGACGTTGCACTGTACGTGAGGGACCCATACATACAACTGAATTCTCAGATTAGGGACTTTACAAGATGTGGAGGTCTGTCCGCAAACGAGATCAAGTGGGCTAAGTCTATAATTTTTCCACTGACAAACACGAAGCACCGTTTACATGGGCAGATCGCAATGTTAAATAGCTCGGATCTGGCTCATCAGACACATTGATGATTTATGGAAATGCAACTACTGCCGACTGCTTGAATGGTTGAATGAGAGAGTTGTGTGCTGGAAAGGTCGGCCATCGTCATTAACAGGTCACTTGGCAATTGCGAAAATGATAATCCTCCCCAAATTCCTCTACCTCCTTAACAATTTTCCTCTTCCCTTACCACACCACTTTTGCCGACAGTTTAGAACAAGTCTTATCTCTCCTGCTTGGGCCGATAAACAAGCGCGCATTGCCTTGGAGATCATGGTACTTCTTTTTGAGCAAGGTGGGCGGAGAGCTCCAGACATGAGCGTGTATTATTAATGAAGCCAGGCTCAGTGTGTACGTTACTGGATAATCCCTACTCAGTTTATGGCCCGTATGGCTCCTGAATCTGACCATGTGGCCCCCTGTCCTTTACGGACAGCTGTATTTCTCTATCCAAGTGTCCGTGTGCAAGGGTTGACACAGTGGCGTACACAAGGGCTTGAAATGAGCTCCGACAAAGAATCCACTTTGAACACATCTTTGGGACATTCGCGTTAATCACTGGCCATCCTGCATACCTCATCACCAGCGATTGTGGCACATGCCCTAGGCTGTGCACACTACACCTCACATCTATGTGCATGATCTATTCAGATGGCACCTTCATATTGCCGCAGTTAGCCCTACATGGGTGATGACATTACCTTGCTTGGCACCTTTGCATGTTATCAGCTGTGGCTGTGACCTGTGCAATACACACTACTTTTCCAGATGCCCCACCCTCATTCTCCCTGCTCAAAGCTTTTCTGACTACCCCCTTGTCTAATAAACTTACAACCTGACCGTACACAGGACACCTTGGCACCCTTACGCACTCCAGCAAGTAAAAGTGTGAGGGATAAAGATATAACCCCCCTCCCCTCTCTAATGAACATGGAGCTACTGATGTGCCCAGGTTTGTTTGCTCTCCCCCAATTACTGTCTTCATCTCATTCATTTTAAATGTATTCACTGACTATCAATCCCTCGAAGGGCTGTTTGGGATGGGTTTGAGGGATGGCCCGCGAAGCATGCGCTGTTCCTTCACCACTGGCGATTTCCTCCATCTTGCATGGGTGTGCCCAGGAATCTCCGACTATTGGGCTGAAATATTTTCAATGATTTCCGACATTCCCTTTTACTCTCTCCCAGAACTGCGCTATTAGGTTACACGAAAGAGGTTCCCACAGAGGTGCGCAAGCTAATAGCAATCCTATTGTTCACCAAACATGGGTTGAGAAGAGATGGGGCGGCTGCGAATTGCCACTAGCACCTGACTAGCTTAAAGATGCAGTTTATTATCAAGAATATTTAACTGCTTTTTGGGAACTCCTGCCTTTATGCTCTCCACCTAAGGATATCTGGCTTCCCCTTGAACAGTACACCTATGCTTGTACCACGTTGCTTGAGTCTGCATAGGTTGCTGCAGACTCAACGCCCATGGTTAAAGTAGACACAGTAATCACAACATGCCTATAACTCCCTTCTACTGCTGCACTGTGCATTATTTTACACGATATTGACCCTTGCTTGATTCCCAGATTCGCCAATAATGCTTTTACAGTAGCTGAGTGACAATCCCCCTTTCTCCTCTTTCTCTCTCCTGCTTTACCTTCTCCCTCTGAGAATTGTTAAAATCTCTCATTAAGACCATGTATTCAGTTTTGTACACCACTGCCACTTATACATATGTTGATCACTGTACTGCATTACTTCTGTTCAAACATTCAATGAAATAAAAAAAAATAACAAAAGGAATGCGCAGGAAGCATTCCAACTCTGGCACACATCTACAGTTTTCAATCTTAGTTTGAAGACGAGGAGTACAGAAACTCTTGAAACAGGAGAAATCTTTAGGATATCCTCTCAAGGTTCTCTGGGAAGTGTGGTTGTGGTGGTGTAGTAAAAGAGGCGCTCTTGTGGTTTGGCACCCTATGATGACCCTCAACTACAATCATTTTAACTGACTTTAGTGTGTTATTTTACCCTAGCCTTAATGTAATCTTGCTGTCTTTCAGTGGGAGCTGTCACAGAGTGGACAGCCTTGCCAAGAGCAGAGCATGTGGGATGTGCATTTGAAGGCGTGAGAGGGAGAGAGAGGTGTGGAATGTCGAAGTGCAATGTTGTGAGCGGTGGTGCACACATGTGCTCGGTGTTGTATATTGAGAGATAAAGTATGTGATGCTAGTACAGAGAGTGATAAAGTATGTGATGCTATAAGCAGTTGTGCAGAAATGTGTATTGTGTTGTACATTTATAAGAATGATGCTTACTATTGGCTTTGACATGGCCTCATGTCTTCTTGTTTCCTGACTGTCTTGCTTCTGCGTGCATAGTGGTGCTTGCAAGTTGTTTGGGTTATGATAATTATAGGTGCTTCCTATTGGCTTTGACATGGCCTCATGTCTTCTTGTTTCCTGACTTTGTCTTGCTTCTGCGTGCACAGCAGTGCTTGCGATTCATATTCAAGGTCTTTCTGCTCCTCACTTGTCTTTCGCACCTCACCGACCAAAGTGAACTGGAATATGTTGTGAAAGTGTCTGTGGAATGTACAACTCTGCCTCGGAGTCAAAACACGGGAGCTTGGCCAGCCTCCGTCTTGGCCTTGATGCAGACTGGTACCAGCCAGCTCAGTTTTTTCCAATGAGAAGGGGGCGTGGTTTTCTAGAAGCTACGTCCCACGTTGAATAATGGTATTAAAGCTTGAAGCTTTCGAGGGCCAGGTGGGAGTTCACCACAGAATAGACCTATTGCTGTGGAATGGTGATGGAACTTGGGTCCTGACTGAACTCCTTCCTGGGCTGTTGAAAAGGACTTCCCCAGCTAGAGTTTGCAAGGATGGTGCAGAATCAGTCAGTGAGTTGTTCCTAACCTTTTTCTGTATATATTTTCTATTCTTTGTTACTTGTATACATACTGCATTTTATTCTAATTGTTCATTGTAGTTAATTGATACTTGGGAATCTGCATTTACTGATATATTTGGCCTAACATTTGAAACATTGCATTAATAAACTTGTATGTGTTATTTTTAAATGCACCTGGATTCCTTTTTCTTGCCTTGCTGTGTCTTTTGGAAGTGCTATTCAAAGTGTATTTAAAGGTGCAGTAGTATATTTGCCTCCAAAATGTGAGTGCAGGGTTTGGGTGTGGCTTATTGGTGAGAAGCCACATTCATTACAGGTGGGTGGGGGGCGGAAGGGAGTAAAGCCCCCTAACCTTACTCCTAAATTATCTATGATTCCAGTTTCTGAATATTAGGGTGGTAAAAAAAAAGATGGGAGCTTCAGATTCCTTTTTCACTCTATATTTCTCCTCTCACCATCCTCTTTTAAGGGATTGTAAAAACAAATACTGTAAGGAACAGCAGCAAAGATTTAAGCAAAAGAGATGGGGTGTAGAGTCTATTCTCAGGTCTTCCTGATACAGGAGACGAAAAGCATCAAATCCAATGGCAGGTCAACATTCACAACCATGTCACAAAAATAAGAAAATAGTAATGCTTACTAGAGAGTCTTCACCAAATTACAAAGGGAAAGTTGATTCAAGCATCCTCAACCTCATTGATACCAAGTTCAGGAAGCAATAAATCCTGCTCACAAAAAATGTATCAAGGTAGGCAACTCCCACTACCAACCAAATGTTACTCCGTTTTGTATGAGCACTTCTTAAGTGCATGATCAGCAAAAATGGCTATGATAGCTGCTGAAATAAGGAGATAGGAAATATAGCACTTGCTATATCTGGATGACGGAGTCCTCAAAGCTTCTTTGTAACAATGTGTTTTAAGCTCCAGAATAAACTCAGTCAATCCTTGTAAGTGTGAGGTCTAATTGAACACCAACACAGGGATTTCCCACAACAGGGGCAGTTCAGGACACTGTTCAAGCGAAAGCACAGCCTTGGTTCAGCAAAATCTACAAATGCTAATAATATCTTAAGTCTTACTCTACTAGTTTGCTTATATATGCCTGGAAAGGGTGTTTTGAGCTCAGATTCTGAGGCATGACCCTGCAAGATTAGGTGTATCCGGTGAGAAACCAGTTCTATGGAACAGCCTTTACCTTGAAAACAAATCGTTATACACAGATAACGTGCCGCGCCGGGACACCTCCGCCGGAGGTAGCCGTGCGCTTTATAAGCTTCTTAAATAAATAAATAAATAAATAACGAAGGCATGGCTCTTTAGGGCAGCTGGAATTTCAGTTATTAGGACAGGAGAAAATGACAAAGTGACATGACTCACTTGATCTACAAAGTAAACCACCTCCGAATACTAGCTGAATCATTTCAGAATATTTGGAATGACAGTAAGGGTTGTTCGAATTGGGCAGCTCTCTTACTACACAAGAAGGGCTGATACACAAGAAAGAACATTGTTGCGAAATTACACAGGAACACAGAGCGCATATCAGCCTAAAACTGTGAAAGGAAGACTTCACCTCCAGCAAAACCCTGTCAAGTAATCACGAGATCAGAAACAGGCATGGGTTGGAAAAGAACAACGACACTGAGAAATAACGGGCGAGGTTAGGAGGTCGAGCAGCGTCTACCCCTCTGTTTGGCCTGTACTTTTCACTAGAGAAATGTATTCGTGGGTACCATCAAGCATTGCAGCTCAAGAATCAAGAATGCCACGACAGTATGGAGAGTCACTCACCAGTTGCTTATTAAAGTTCTGCACACACTGCTCGAACTGCTCATCCTTGGTTTCATCTGCTTTGCCCAGCTTCTGAAGCACCTGCCAAAGGAACAGAAATGACAGCAGTTACAAGGTGGCAGTGACCGAGATTTCATATGCAGGATATCAGTGCGAGAAGCATAGAAACACAAGCACAGCTGATCTTTTCTAATAACATGCACATAATTTGTATCTTGTGGTAATTTCCAAATTCTTTTTCCAATAGTTAAACATTTCTCAATCCAAAGTTGAGAATTTGTCTCTTCATCCTTGTTTCGTAATCATCACAGCATTTGCAATATGAGGATTGCTCCGGAGTTTCAACAATACAAGCATCTAGTTTGTCTTATATATTGCCCGTTTAGTGATTTGTGTTTTTCGACTATACTTTAATAAATTTTAGGTAAAAAAAAAAACAAGAATTGTGGCGAAATAAGTATGTGCACTGATCCACTGACTAGGTCAACAGGCACATTAACAGAATACTGCTCTGAATTACTCAAACATGATAATAGGGGCTTCATAATACGATCCCCAGATATAGGTCTGGGATCACTGCGTCTGCTCATCTGCACAGGGTCTGATCACCTATACATAGCGATTACACGT